>NC_143581.1:233263687-233569796 GCF_048544385.1 Mastigoproctus giganteus
TGTTACTTTTGCTGCTTTTCGGCTGTTAGACCCTTTTCGGAATGATGGGCACAGCTTCTGGTCTGGTTTTATATCCTTTGTTAGGTCTTTCAGGTAGTCTGCCATTGACAAATCAATTGGTTGTAAACTTTTTTTTTTCACCATATGATTGTTATTTTGGAAAGGATTGCAACATGAACGCTGCAAAAATTCAAATTTTGGCAAAAGCAAAGCTTCGTGATATAGACATTGTCTTCTTCACCCAGTTTTAATCCACAACATCGACCTATCAGTTGTTGTTCTTCAAATTCTTTAAATAATTTTAACCTAGTTTTGCGTGTATAGGATAGCACATGACATTTAGAATTATCCATATCACTGTGATGGTGCATGAGTCCAGCTTAAATCCAGCAAAACTTCTGATTCCATGGCTTTCATGCTGACTAATAAGTGGACGTTTCTGCCAGCAATGAAAACTTAATTAACTTTATTACAGTCAAACAATAAAAAAATAGAGGAACAAAATAAACTGTTCATCATGAAGTTAAAACACATTAATAGCAGCATGGTTCAAATATCAGCAATTTATACTTTTCTTGTATGATTCTAGAAAATTCCAGAGTTCTAGAATGTCCATCAGTTTTTTTGGAATTCAAGAATATTGTGTAATTCTTGGGTATTCTTCTAGAATATTCCAGAATTCTAGAATATACTCCATTTCTAGATTATTCTAAACATTAGGCAGGATTAAGGAAGTGTTCTGCAACAAAAAAAGATCTCACAAAATAACAATATGGCACGTAAAACTACTTGATGTTTAGGCTTACCTTTAAGGCCTTAAGCGCAAAGACACAAAACAGATAAACCATGATCCTTGTAGCCGAGGCTGCTCTTTCCAGTGATGGCAAAAACAAGAGAATTGAAGGTGTCTCACATTAAGATATTTACCCCTTAATATAGGTCAAATTTGACTTTCAAATTTTGAGTCAATCTTTGAAGGAAAATATCTCAGCCAGAAAACAAGTATAAGAGCTGATATTTAGTTAGGCTGAATTCATGCAGTTGGTAAGTGGAATGCAGATGGTCTGCAAGTTTTGAAAGTCAAAGTTATGACTTTCAAAAGTCTTGTTTAAATTTGTCACAACAAATTTTTGGTGCCAGTTTTAGACCGCATTTTAAAAAATGTGAACGTTTTTGAGTCTGGACACCAAAAGTTTTGCATTCTCTGCCAAAAGTTAACTAGGTATACCAAGTTTCAGAGCACTACCTCTCACCATTGTGCAACAGTAACACATAAAACTTTTTTTCACTCTTTTTTGTTTCACTTCAAGTGCCTCTTTTGCTGCTTCACTCAGTGATTACTTAATATCTTCCCATCTTTTATTGATGGGCTCACCATCCCGTTTGGAGTTTCTTCAGTTGTTCCTCGACTTTCATTCTAAGTCTTTCTCTAGTATCTTCATCTACTTGAAGCGTATCTTGTTGATATCTTTTTTCTTTGTTATCCCTCCTTTCTCTATATACCTTTGAGAGCCTGTTTTGCAGATGGCACCGTACCATAAAATGGTCTGAGTCGCAATCTTCCCCCCTGTAACTCTTCACAGCCATT
Organism: Mastigoproctus giganteus; assembly: GCF_048544385.1. Lineage (NCBI taxonomy): Eukaryota > Metazoa > Arthropoda > Arachnida > Uropygi > Thelyphonidae > Mastigoproctus > Mastigoproctus giganteus. The sequence goes on from NC_143581.1 coordinate 233,265,276, forward strand.
ACATCCATACCATGATGAGTATTAATGAGGATGTGATCGATCTGATTACGTGTGATACCATCAGGTGATATACAAGTTTCTTTGTGGATATTCTTGTGGGAAATTTGTGCTACTAATGCTCAAGCCTTTCCTTGTTGCAAAGTCTACTAGCCTTTCTCAATTTTCATTACTGGTTTCATGTAAACTGTTTTTTCCTATAGTTGGTATGTGTACTTCCTCTTTCCCTACTTTGGCATTAAAATCTCCAAGGATGAGTTTAATATTGTTTCTTGGGGCCTCATCTAATGTTCTCTCCAGTGCTTCATAAAAGGCATCCTTTGCTCCATCCTCTGCATCTTCTGTTGGAGCATGTATGCTGATCGTGAATGTGTTAAAAAAGATTTCTCTAAGTCTTAGTGTACATATCCTTTCATTAATTACACTGTAACTGATCATTCATGCTTTAGTGTCCTTAATCATAAATCCTAGCCCAAGAATGTTGTTTCTGTGTTCACTGTTTATTAGGGTGTAGTCTCGGAGGTCTATAATTTCAAAGTTTCCCCATCTTATCTCTTGTAATGCTGCTACACTTATATTATGTATCTTCAATTCTTTCTCCAATTTCCTGCTTGTTCCTGCTTGATACCAACTTCAGACATATCAACAAAAACCTCTTTAATCATTTTGGCATGATTGGGTTGAATTCCATTTGAGACAGTCTAGTTATTTCCTTGAGGTTTCGTAACATTACGTTTGTTTTCTGGGGTGGGGTTGTTAGCCCCATGCCCAGCCCCCAACCTGGAGGGCCAGGGTATCTCTTTTATTCTGAGTCATCACTTGTAACCTCTCTGGCATGGGAAGCCCTGCTGGTAGTTAGACCATTTTAGCTCACAGGATCATTTGGCCACACAAGCCCCACCACTATGTCAAAGTGGAGATACCTTTGGGCAGATCTCACATCATACAGATGCTATACTAGCATGTGAAATGTCTAAATCTGAGAAAGTTTCATCATGCTCAGGCTTCTTTCAATAAGAAACACGACCCCATCACCCCTTCTATGCCCTATTTTTCCTAAATACATTGTACATACCATGCTGAAACTCATCATCCCCTATTTCTGGGTGGCACTACATGTCTGTGAGCCCTATTATGTCAGCTTTAGATAAAGTAATGCATTTATCAGATAATATTGGTCAAAGTAATGCTTGCACATACCTCAAGAGTTCTTGTTTCTAGAATTTGTATTAGTAGAGGCATATGATGCAAGAAAGCAAGCTTATGCAGCATCAGCAAAAAAAAAAAACACTCCCATTTCACCCCTCTCTTCGTTCCAAGTACCTGTCCAGCTCAGCCTAAAATTTATTTAGGCTATCAACTTCCACAACAAAGGATGGAAGTCTGTTCCACCAACCATCCATCCGCTGGCTAAAGGCAAACTTCTGCACATCTATCCTACATCTGTCTTTTCTCAATTTGAATTTATGCCCTCTCAAATGATTAGTCTGAGCAAGAGGAAGAATTCCATCAGCATTGAGCATGCTCAAACAATTCAAGGCTTTATACACTTCAATCAAATCACCTCGCAGATGCCTTGTCTCCAGACACTGTAATTTGCAAAATTTCAGCCTTTCTTCATAAGAGCACCCCTTTGTTCCATTCACTAATCTTGTTGCCCTTTTCTGTACTCGTTCCATCCCTTGTGGTGGAGGTTGATAGCCTAAATAAGTTTAAGGCTCAGCTGGACAGGTATTTTGAACGAACAGAGGGGTGAAGTGGAAGTGGTTTTTTTTTTTTTTTTTTGGCTGATGCTGCATAAGCTTGCTTTCTTACATCAAATGCCTCTACTAATGCTAATGCTAATCAAATATTCTGTTTCTACAAAGTTCGTTTTTTCTGTAAGTGTTGGCCATTCTGATATAAAATTTTCTCCCAAAATTTTTGCCAGGATCCTTACCTCTTGATTTAATCCAGAATGCTTTCAACATACAATCCCACTTATCATATCTGGCAGAACTGCAGCACATAAACATTCTGACCTAACTCACAGTATTTTTTTTTTTTAGCATGATTCTTTATTTATCCAACAAATCAGTTTGTGTGCTTAATAACATTAGTTACCACATGAATGAATTTTGTCTTTACACCCCTCCCTTAAAATCTGACAATTTGTTGGTGACATCATTAATTGTTGGACTATAAACTAGGGTGTGTCTCTTGGTAGACACACCCTAGTTTGTAATCCACCTATTCTTATTACAAAAAATGTTACCCATTTCCCCCAGCAGTGAAGTTTCCTAATAAAACTAAATTCTTTTGAAATGAAGCAGCATATGCACTTGATTGTTCTCTCCTGGGGGTACAAATTTGGGACACATCAATTGGCATGTTACTAGATACTTGTGGCCTTGATGAGTTCCCATTTTTATTTTTCTATAGAGGAAAGCATCCATTGTTTCAGGAGTCGTTCTTCTAGCAGTGCATCAAGTTTTAATTTGATATAGAATTAACTTTACAAAATATTATCTCTCCGTACGTTAAAAACGTTTTCCTCCTAGTGATATTTATTCAAGCCAGTGGGAGAAGTGGGATGGGCAATTAGATCACTTATTCAAGCCATAACTGCCTCCATAACATTCACCGACCTTGTGCACGTGGTTCCCTGTCTAATACATGCCATGCCCGCCATCATTTGATGTTCCATTGTAATGTTAGCCAACGAAGGAACCCAATATAGTTTTTATATTTTCAAATAGTTTAGTATTTTGTAAATATTTTAAATATTTGTATAGTTTATATTTTAGTCCTGCTCATTTGGATGCGACAGTATTGCTCATGCATTACATAGGTCAGTTCCTGATTAGATATCAATCAGTGCGTTTTGACAAGTGTGTCTGGAATCCATCACATTTGATTTGCCAATTATGCATACTAACTTAGTAATTAACACAATGTCGTCATCTAGATTAGCAATCACAGATTCCGAATAAGCCCTACCTCGAATAAGCAATGCTTCACTAATAGAGAAAACGTTATTTATTCTTGGTGTGCACCACCCAGACACCACCATTTCAAGGTTTATTGGCCTTTCATCGGTGGGTGGGCAGGTACCCTGGTATTGCAATCATGATAATCCAGTTGTGAAGTTAATCCTGCAATATGAGAGATGCCAAAAGGTGTACATGATAATACTATAATAAATCCAAATGCAATGAGGCATAATATTGTAAGAGCTTAAAATTATCTATTAAATATTAGTGTAGATACACCAATATTATGCCTTGTTGTATTTGGATTTATTATAGTACATATTATCACGTACACCTTTTTGGCATCTATCATATTGTGGGATTAACTTCACAACTGGGTTATCATGATTGGAATACCAGGGTACCTGCCCACCCACCGATGAAAGGCCAATAAACCTTGAAATGGTGGTGTCTGGGTAGTGGTGCCCACTGAGAATAAGTAACAATAGTCTTCTCTATTAGTGAAGCACTACTTATTTGAGGTAGTGCAATACATGGTAACTCGGTGCAGTGGCAGATTCAGGGTAGGGGAACAGGGGGCACTTGCCCCCCTGTAGTTTTTCTGCAGTATTCAGTATACACTAATCTTTTAAATTCACTTTAGCTACAATTTTTTTTCCCTTTTTTCATTGTTAACATAGGATTTTATCTATTTTTGGCATTGTGGCTCATCTATTTTCAACTGACTACAGTTGGCAAAACTGAGGCCGATGTGATTGCCATTCTAGTTCGAGGCGTCACGCAGTTTAGTCGTGCATAATGTTTACTTCAAAGTAATTCAGACTTTAGCTGTGTGCCTGTGTCCACCAGTCACATTATGTTTGAGTGTCATATTTGTTCTATTTTGTACCTTGTTTGTGGCACAAAATGGTGCCCCTCCTGTCATTTTTTTCTGGATCCACCACTGACTCGGTGTGAAGGATGATCGCAATATGAGATACAGTTGAAACAATGCCTTTAAACTACTACCGTAGTTTTTATTTAAGAGTTATCTATGGTGTATCTACATCAATATTTAAAAGATAATTTTAAGCCCTTACAATATTATGCCTCATTGCATTTGGATTTATTAAAATAAATTAAGCAAAAGCAAAAATTAGTCTACTGAAATACTACTCTAAACTGCTGATCATTTACCCTATAACCAACCATTAACAATTTCTGAACTGAAAGAAGTTATGTATACCTCAAGAAACAGTGCCCCTGGCCCTGACGGAATTTACTATATAATGCTTCAACATCTCAATCAGAAATCACTATCTTTGTTGCTTAAACTTTACAATCGGATATTCTCAGAACATATATTCCAGACCTAGCAACATTCTTATGTAATAGCACATCAACAAGCACACACTGCCCATTTACTACCGTTCAAACCGTAAAGCTTGGATGACTCAAGCACTGTTCGAAGACTGGTTCATGAACTGCTTCATTCCCCAAGCTTGTGAATATTGTGCGGAGAAAGGTATCCCTTTCAAGATTTTATTGGTTATAGACAATGCTCCTGGCCACCCCCCTCATCTGGATGACCTTCATCATGATGTTAGAGTGGTTTTTATGCCACCTAACACAACCGCTCTTATTCAACCCATGGATCAGGGTGCTATTTCAGCATTCAAGGCTCACTATCTCAGAACGACATTCGCACAAGCCATCGATGCGATAGATTCTGATGCTGATTTATCTTTGCAAGACTTTTGGAAGCAGTACAACATTCTTCAGTGTGTCAAGAATATTTCGACCACATGGGAATGTGTATCAAAGAATTGTGTGTCGGGAATTTGGAAAAAGTGTCTAAAATGTTATGCGAATACTACATTTGAAGGATCTGAAAAAGGAGAGGAGCTGGAAGTGATTACAGAAAAAATAGTTAAACTTGCAAAAAATCTTAAATTAGAATGTGAAATAGAAGACGTAGAGGAGTTGCTAGCCTGTGAGACAAAAGAACTTTCGGATGAAAAGTTGATTGAATTGGAAGCACAGAGAGTGGCACAAGAAAAAGCGAGGGAAGAAGAAGAGAAAGAAGAGAAGCCAGAAAAGAAATTCACTGCAAAGGGTTTATCAGATTCTTTTTCGCAACTAATTAAAGCTCTCGCCAGTTTCGAAGCAATGGACGCTAATGTCGAACGATTTACAAAAGTTGAACGTATCATTCAAGACGCTGTGCGTTGCTATCATGAGATATATGAAGAAAAAAAGAAACAAACTGTTCAAACAAAACTCAGCATGTTCCTCATCAAGAAAACATCTCCTACCTCAACTCAAGAAAATGACCCTGATGATCCACAACCCAGCACAAGCAAAGATTAAAAATTTGATTTTGTAAATTTCATTTGTATTAATTTTTACATTAATTTTAGATTGTATTTTTGTGTTTACAGTACATTATGTACAGTATTATTTTTCAAATTATGACAATACTGTATATGTAATTATAGATCGTAGTTTTGTATTTTTTATAAACAGTATGAATAATAAACCAATTAAAATGTACAGAGCGTTTGAATTTAACCTCTTAGAGAGAGACCTTTTATCTTTTAAAGATAAAAGCATTACTGTATTTAAAATGAAAAATAAAAGATGATAAAAATTTAAAAGATTATAAAAACAAATTATAAAAAGATTAGAAAGGTTAAAAAATACTGTTAATAAATATATGGCCGACATACGACCAGATCGACTTACGACCTGTCAGTCAGAACAGAAGTCGGTCGTAAGTCGACGACCAACTGTATATATATATATATATACAGGCATACCTCGAATAACGAATAGAATGCGTTCCACGAAATTACTTCGTTAAGCGAAACTTCGTTTTCAGAGGTAAAAATACTATGGCCAGAATAGGGATACGTTCCTACGTAAAGAAAATGAAAAGCTTTTTTTTTCGAACAAAGAAAAGTTTTATTAAATAAACAGTCAACTTACATACAAAGTGAAATCACATTTTAAAATATGAGTCTAAAGTTGATTGCTTATGCTTTTTTTCTCTTTCATTTAACAATTGCCCATACGGAGTTATTGCATTTAACACTGATCGCTTAACAATAAAACTTCTTCCTAAATCAGGATCATTTTCACTAAAAAAATTTAAAACGTTTTCAATGTCATTTAAGCACCTTTTTAAATCTTTGGTTGTTAACACGTTTTCGGCAGGAACTTCTTTAACTTCGTCTTCATTATCTTTGTCTTCGTTGCTAACAAGGTTTTCTAAATCTTCCACTGAAAACCATCATCTTCTGCATTCAATAAATTTCTAACATCCTCTTCATCGACATTTTCGAAACCTATTGATTGAGCCATCTGGATAACTTCATTTCTAATTTCTTGGATGTTATTTTCTTCTTCTAGTACAACTTCTGGCCATATTTTGCGCCAAACTCCATTTAAGCATTTCTTAGTGACTTCTTTCCAAGAACTATCAATGTTTTCAATTGCGTTTTTAATGGTGTAGTTTTTCCAAAAAGTTTTAACTGTCATTTTCTCTTTATCCTCTAGTTCAGTTAAATTGCTTAATGTTCGACGCAGATAATAAGCTTTAAATGATGCTATTATTCCCTGATCCAATGGTTGAATCAGGGAAGTTGTGTTTGCTGGAAGAAACACAACTTTGACAGGAATGCATGTGTCCAACGTGTTAAGATCAGTAGGATGTCCCGGAGCATTGTCTAACAACAAAAGAGCTTTTTCTTCAAAGTCGTTTTTTTGACAATACCGTTTTACTTCAGGACAAAAGTGGTTAACAAACCAATCAGTAAATAACTCCTTGGTAACCCACGCTTTTCTATTTGCTTTCCATATTACAGGTAAATTCATTTTTATGTTACCTTTTAACGCCCTCGGATTTTCTGAATGGTAAACTAATAACAATTTTAATTTATAATCGCCAGAGGCATTTGATCCAAAGAGTAACGTTAAACGGTCTTTGGCTGCTTTGAACCCAGCAGCTGATTTTTCTTCAATAGAAATGAAGCTTTTTGTTGGTAGCCGTTTCCAGAACAAACCGCTTTCGTCAACACTGAACACCAAATTTGGTGAAAATTTTCACGTTCAATTATTTCCTTTAGTTTTTCTGGAAACTTATTTGCAGCTTCTCCTGTTAATTTTACACTATGAATTCTGGCCTGTTTTTTAAATTTCTCGAACCAACCACGAGAAGCCCCAAAGGTTTCCGTAATTTCTTCAGTTTGTTTAGATTTCAGGTGATTAAACTGGAATATTTTTTTTATGTTAAATGGGGCTTGAAATTGCGGACTTCGTTATATCGAAGCTTCGTTATCAGAGGTAACGTTAACCGAGGTATGCCTGTGTGTATATATATATATATATATATATATATATTCATATTTGTGGGGAATATTTATTCAATAATTTCAAATGAAACTACAATAAATTATTATTTTTATTTGTAAGGAGAGATATTTTAAATATATTTGAAAGAAAATATATTTTTCCGTGTTCTTTGGGGAATTCTTGGCGGGCTTTCAAATAATGTTAATAACATGATTATTGACATTTTATTTCTTATGTATATTAAAAATATGGCCATTTTATGGCGATGTCGCTAGATTTTGCGACAGTATTAAAACAAAAAAAAAAAAATTAAATCATTTTTATTTTGCAAAATCAGTCAGCGGCACGGGGCCTTCAGAAACGCGGGGCTTTGTGCGCTCGCACCGTTCGCACCCCCCTCGGGCTGGCTCTGCCTAGGTGCATACAGAACATCACCGGTTCAAAGTCTTTACATTGAAGCTCACGAACCTCCACTTAGCATCAGAAGAAAAATGTTACTGATGAATTACTCAGCTAAAATTAAAAGCCTGCCTACTCATCCTGTTTGGCCACTCCTTCATGATCCTCTGTAGAAAACTCACTATAGAAATAAACCCAGAACAATTCAGCCTGCTGGTATCAGACTGCAGATTCTAGCAGAAAGCTGGAACATCCAATTCGATAATATCCTCAGAGAATCAAAAGATCCAGATCCCCCATGGTCTACTCTCACATTTTCTTCTCATGAATACCTTGAGCAATGGGGTAAAAGTTCCATAGCAAATATTAACATCCAACAACTACATTATGCTCATACACAAAAGTACCCCGAATTCACCAAGATCTATACTGATGGTTCAAAGTCTGACAATCAAGTGGGTGCAGCTGCTGTCTTCCCTAATTCAACTATCTCATTTTCACTTCCAGTCGAATGTAGCAGTTATACCACTGAGCTTCATGCCATTAAGCTTGCTCTTGAAAATATCTCACTGCTGTCAATAAATAAAAGTATAGTATATACCGATTCACAAAGTGCTATTTTAGCTTTGAAAGGTATTTCCTCACCTACCAATCCTTTATTAAAACTCATAAAACATAAGCTGATGCAGCTTCATGAGCATAAACAAACTTATCTTTTCTTGGGTCCCAGGCCACAGTGGAATTCCAGGAAATGAATGTGCAGATGCTGCTGCAAAGCATCCTTCTAATATAGCCTCAACAAATGATCTAGTCCCATATCCTGATTACAGACACAAAATTCAGAAAACATGCATGGAACAATGGACACTACTGTGGAAAATGCAAACAAATAACAAGCTATTTCAAATAAAATCTGAACCACAATTATGGACTTCTAGCTTTCGTAAAAATAGAAAAGAAGAAGTAATCTTAGCCAGAATCCGAATAGGTCACACTCACCTCACACATCTCTGTCTGCTTACAGGGAATGATCCTCCTCAATGTGCAAACTGCTCACAGCCACTTACAGTAAAACATATACTTGTCGAATGTAGCTTGTTTAACAATGCCCGACGAATGACTTTTAGTTCCATCTCAGATCTGCAACAACCTCTCTCTCAATAGCCTCATAGGCAAAGAAGCAAATCTCTCTGAATTATTTCTCTTTTTAAAACAAATTAAAGTGTATGATTGTTTTTAACTGCTGTACAAACAGTTCCCGTATGTAAAGTCAATTGATTTGGGAGGTGCAATATGGCCTAAGTTGCCCTTGCACCAAAAAAACACCACAACAACAACAACAACAGCGACCATTGACATCACCCTAATCACAAGAAATATCGATTCCCCGTGACCGACTGGACGGTGCAAATGGCCAGGACTGATGCTCTCAACGAATATGACTACCTGAATTGACATCAAAGCAGTACTACAAACTGACCAGAGTCATCACTCCTCTTCCTGATCCCATAAGATGAACACGAGACAAGTGAGACTGAACCAAGACTGTGACCTACCTGAAGTGACACTGAACTGAACATCCAAAAACCATGACTGTGACTGCAGCTACGCTGTTGCCTCGCCTTTTGGCGATCTGGGTTGGACACCTAGTCTGGCACACTTTCTCTCCATATCTTGGCGGTGGGAGGGGTCGGGACCGTCCCCCCCCCCCGTTTACTTCTCCTGGTGTGGCATGGGTATTGATATCTGGGGTCGTCTACCCTATTGGACTCATACTTCTGTTTTTCCCCTCCAGTCTTCCCCCCCACTCTCTCTCTCTATACACATCACAGTGTACGCCCCACATGACAAAAACTTAAACTTCCAAATTATAACAGCCAAATCATGCATCAATTCCGAAACTTAACCTCATTAGCGAACCACCCCTTAAAATCGCGTTATTATTATTATTTTTATTTATTTTATTTATTATTACTATTTTTTTTTATATATTATATATATATATATATATATATATTTTTTTTTTTTTTAGGCCCTAGCCACTGAAATCTCAGGAAATTAGGTGGCAGGGCCTGCCAGAGTAAATAATTATGCTGGGTGTACCTGGTCTGCCTCCACGGGGCTGAGTGTGGGCAACATTGGACCCCAGCAGGGGTCTAGCGGGCTAAGTGGCCAGAGGAACAACGATACACAACACAATACTCCCAAATCCCATACACTTTTAAATCTCTGGCCTTAACAGTGATCTCTTACACCCATAAAGAAAACCACGCGGAGATGGGGGAAACCCCTGGTGCTGTTTGACACGAACACACTTTACTTTACTTTTTACCTTTGGGTTGCCAGGCAGGCACTTTACCCACCTGACTAGCTCGAAATCGGTAGTAAACTCGATCTTATTGCATTGCGATAATACCGATAACTGGAATTCTGTGGGTTTTTGCGTTATGGTATTATGGTGAAATGAGTTACCCTTCACTGAAATTTCAACCATATAAAAAACATAAATAAATTTTCAGAATCTTCTCTTCATTTCTATGTACTTATTGCAATGGTGAAGGGAAAAGGATCAATGGAAAATGCAAGTTGCTGGGAGTGCTAGGAAATTAAACAAAATTGATTTAGAAATGAAGTTGGTTAATTAAGAGGTATGAAGTGGGACAAAGTTTGTCATCTATTGCACAGAATTAGGTCTCGCTGCTTCAACAATGAATACTATTTTAAGGGACAGTGCGTGTATAAAAGAACATGTTAAAGGATCAGTGCATTTAAGATCAACAGTGATCACAAAATAGTGTTCAGGTGCTATATTGAAGATGGAAAAGCTATTAATGATATGGATGGAAAATCAGATTCAGAAACAAGTGCCCATGAGTCAAATGACCATTCAAGCAAAAGCAAAAAGTATTTATGAAGATATTAAGGATAAGTATGGCGAACCCCAAGCCAAGTTCGTGGCAAGCAATGGGTGGTTTAATCGGTTCAAGCATTGCACTGGTTTCCAAAACATTAAAGAATGTGGTAAAGTTGCCAGTGTGATTCTGCAGCTGCAGAGAAATTTTGTTGATGTGTTCGAAAAAAAACCCATTCTAAATCTCCATAGCCATCAACTTCCGCAGCGGCGTGCTTATCAGCTGGAGAGTTAATTCTGGCAACTATGCTTGAAAGGTGCCGACCGGGCTAGCCGAGTGGGTAAAGTACCTGCCCGGCAACCCAAAGGTCACGGGTTCGATTCCCGCCTCGGGCTTGGATCAAAGTACTGCAAAAACCTTGGGAGGTGCAATATGGCCACAGAAGCCAATGCGCCAACAACTACCAAATCAATCTTGAAAGGTAAAACTTGCTGATGTTATGCCTGTCTCCTCTTTTTGTAATTTTATAATTTTGAAAATTTTGTAATTTTGTACTTTTGTAATTTTTCCTGTGCATGAGATAAAAAAAAAAAAAAAATTGAATAAATAATTCTATTTGCATGTTCATTGAACATTTCTTTTTTGCTTCAATCAAATTCAATCAAATTTGCAAGAAGTGCTGCATAACCATTTATGGAAATTTTGACTTATGTAAAATTCCGACTTACGTAGTTTTCTGCAGTGCACAACCCTTACATAAGTCAGAGAGTGGCTGTAATTATACAATTTTACAATCGAAGGAGTATAGTATAATTAGAATACATTGTATTGTAAATAATAAAATATCATTATCAAATTGAAAACTTGTAATACCACTCCTCAAACAATGTTCAATCCCCCATAGGCCCGAAGATGGGGAAACAGTGAGTTCCTGAAATGTAGCAAAAATAGTTTGTTTGTCCTTGAAGTGTTTAAATCCTTTAAATTGCATCATTTCAATAATAAATTACTTAATCTACCATGTCATATAATAGTGTAATGTCTATCAATTCATTAACATAATAATGAATAATCGTGAGCCACCCTCCTCTTCCAAGCAATCATATATGTCTTAATAAAACTCATTATTTCTTATAAACATTTCTCCTTTAACTTGTGTTTTCACTATTGGTTTTTTGTGTCCTCATATTTACTTTTGAGATGCATGTGTAAGCATTTTTTTTTTTTTTTTTTTTTTAGTTGTTGGTGCATCAGCTTCTGTGGCCATAATGCACTACTCTGATCCAAGCCTGAGGCGGGAATCGAACCCGCGACCTTTCGGTTGCCAGGCAGGTACTTTACCCACCCGGCTAGCTGGTCAGCCTGTAAGCATTACTTCTAGACTTATCATCAGATAAATGTGTATCAGTATTACCCCTGTCTCCCCACTAACTAGCGGTTGCCTAAATTTAAGGTCATCTTAGCGATATTGGTGAAGACCCTTGCACCTTATTCAAACATTCCAGCTCTACAAAATTGATCCCTTCTTTGTACTGGGAGGGGGTGGGGCTATACACAATGTCCCTTCCCAGTAGAAAGAAGGGATCAATTTTGTAGAGCTGGGATGGACAAATTATTAATAGGAATAAACAGTTGAAGTGGGTAATTTTTTTTTTTAGCTGATCCTTATAAGTTTTGTTGCCATATATTATGTTGCTAGAACTAATACAATAAATCTCCCCTCCCACAAAAGATTTGCAGGTCACTCAAGTTGAATTTATCCACAAAACTCACAGCAGAGAGTCCTTATCATGCCTTAGCGGTATTGAATATACATCTCCTGACCTAACCTTAGTGTTTTCTCAGCACATCCTATACATAACCAACAGGTCATTTGAATATTTATCATTATATCAACTTATTGACCTCCTGAATTGCATATAGAGCTTATTCAATGAAGTATACATTTCAATTGAGAATATCATTCAAAATAATAATTTAGAAGAAGACTTTCTTGAGCCTCTGTTTTATTTTTCTTTTCTTTCTTAACAGAGGTGCTTTTTCAATAGTAAGAAGATGTGTTCAGAAGAACACTGGATTAGAATTTGCAGCAAAGATTATCAACACAAAAAAGTTATCATCCAGAGGTATGTGCTTGTCGTATTATATTTATAATTAAAGTAACTGGTTTTTAAATTTCATTTTTATTTATTGTGCATATATATATATATATATATATATATATATATTGTTTAAATATACAGTATGCTGCATATTAGCATTAGTAGAGGCATACAATGCAAAAAAGCAAAATTAGCAAAAAAAAACCCCTTCCATTTCACTCCTACATTCGTTCCAAATGCCTGTCCAGCTCAGCCTTAAATTTATTTAGGCTATCAACTTCCATCCACTGGTTAAAGGCAAATTTCCGCACATCTATTCTACAACTGTCTTTCCCCAATTTGAATCTATGCCCCCTCGGGTTCTTAATCTGAGCAAATGGAAGAATCCCATCAGCATTCAGCTTGCTCAACCCATTCAAGGCCACATACACCTCAATCAGATCACCTCGCAGGTGCCTACTCTCCAGGTGCTGGAATTTACAAAACTTAAGCCTTTCTTGGTAAGAGCACCCCTTTGTTCCCCTCACCAATCTTGTTGCCCTTCTTTGTACTCATTCTAGCAACACTACATCCTTCCTGAAATGAGGTCTCCAGACCTTTGCACAATACTCTAAGAGCGGCCTAACCATTGCCCTGTACAATGGGATAATCACCTCCCTGTCAATGCTATCAAAATTCCTATATATCATTGATAAGACTCCATGATCTACCCTGGCAGCCCATCTATACTGCTCAGCAAACTTCATATTTGACTGCACAATTACCCTCAGGTATTTTTCACTTTCTACTTCTTTGAGTATAGTACACACACAGTTGGTACATTTCTCTTGGGTTATTGCTACCAATATGCAGTACTTTTCATTTGTCAATGTCAAACTTCAGTTGCCACTTTTCAGCCCATTTTCCCAACTTATCTAGATCCGGTTGGAGTAGCACACTGCCTTTACTGTCGTTAACAACCCTACTAACCTTTGTATCATGTGCAAACTTGGACATTAATCCTGATATACTTTAATCAGTATCATTGATGAATACACAAAACAACAATAGGTCCAGCACCAAACTCTGGGGAACTCCACTAATATCATTTGTCCATGAAGAGCAGTGTCCATTGATTACCACTCTCTGTCGTCTCCTACACAACCATCCCTTTGTCCATTGTAGCAATTTACCCTTAATGCCATACCTCTCCAATTTGTACAGCAGTCTTCCACATCCAACAGTATCAAAAGCTTTCCTGAAATCCAAGTATATGATATCAAAATTATTTTTGACATTCATTTCCTTTGTGACCACATCATAGTATCCAATCAAATTGGTCAGACAAGACTTCCCTTTAACAAATCCATGCTGTGTTTTAACTATTACTGTAGTCTTGTCTAGATGATCCTGCAATGCTTCTTTAACCAGTGACTCCATTATTTTCCCCAGAACAGAAGTTAATCTAACAGGTCTATAGTTACATGTGACCTTTTGAATCCCCGTTGTGAATTGGTGATACATTTACAAACTCCCAGTTCATGGGGACCTCCCCTGAGTCCAAGGAAACTCTTGTAATTATGGCTAAGGGTTTGCTTACTTCCTTTGTTGCCTCCTTTAATATAACTGGATAGATCCCATCCACCCCTGGTGCCTTCCTTATGTTTAACTTCAACAATTTCTTCTCCAATTTGCTCTCAGTTATTACAAAATCACTTAGCTCCCTGTTAGAACTTGATTCTGGCATTCCCCTCATTGAATAACTCATGTGTGAATGTAGAGGGAAAATACTCATTCCGTTTATCAGCTACCTGAGCAAGATCTTGAATAGTCAGTCCATTTATGTTAAGTAATCCTATCTGATTCATACCTTTCCTTCTAAAACAGCCAAGAATTCTTTACATAAGTAAAGAACTCTTTGCTGTTTTTCTTTGCATCCTTTGCCAAAGATTTCTCGTAATCTGCCTTTGCCTGCCTAACCTCCTTTGTGATTTGATTACAGGCAAGCTGATATCTGCCATAGGCTTCTGTGTTGCCTGATAATTTATATGCATCCCATTCATTTTTTTTCTCTGCCACGATCCTCATTAATTCATTTGACATCCATTTAGACCTTGAACAGTATTTCTTATTTGGAATGTAAAGCCTAAGTAATTTCCATATCAGTACATTGTGATCAGTGTCACCCAGTGGTTCCTTTATCTGCAAATTCTTAATGCATGAATAATCACTGCTAATGATCAGATCAAGAGTATTACTCCGTCTGGTTTTTGGAATTTGTTTCGTAGAGATGGGATACACTTGAACAAAGGTGGTGCAAATGTTTTTACCAGTATTATTGAGGATATCTTAAAGTTTCAGGGAAACTGCTAGTTGGGGGGGGGGGATATGGGTAATATTGAGGATACCTTAAAGGTTCAAGGAAACTGCTAGTTAGGAGGGGATGTGGGTAATACTGACACGCATTAATCTGATAATATTGATCAAAGTAACTCTTGCACATACCTCAAGAGTTCTTATCTGTTACTCCAACTGGACATATTATCTAGATGTTCTGGAGGCAGGAATGTTTAAAATGAGTGGGTAGCTAATGCCAAGGAAGAGAGCCTAAAAAACTTCAAGGGTTGTGTTAGGGTTGTTAAATATACAAGAACAGTAAGTCTTAATTGTTTATATAGTAATGTTAGAAGTGTTGTCAATAAAATGAGCGAATTCGAACTGCTGGTTAAAACAAGTAATGCAGACATAATAAGACTTACGGAGACGTGGTGCCACCCGGAAATTAGCATTAGCATTAGTAGAGGCATTTGATGCAAGAAAGCAAGCTTATGCAGCATCAGCCAAAAAAAAAAAAAAAAAAAACAACTTCCACTTCACCCCTCTGTTCGTTCAAAATACCTGTCCAGCTGAGCCTTAAACTTATTTAGGCTATCAACTTCGACTAAAAGGGATGGAAGTCTGTTCCACCAACCAACCACCCGCTGGCTAAAGGCAAATTTCCACACGTCTATCCTACATCTGTCTTTCCTCAATTTGAATTTATGCCCTCTCGGGTGATTATTCTGAGCTAGAGGAAGAATCCCATCAGCATTGAGCATGCTCAAACCATTCAAGGCTTTATACGCCTCTATCAGATCACCTCGCTGGTGCCTAGTCTCCAGACACTGTAATTTGCAAAACTTAAGCCTTTCTTCGTAAGAGCACCCCTTTGTTCCATTCACTAATCTTGTTGCCCTTCTCTGTACTCGTTCCAGCAGCTCTACATCCTTCTTGAAATGAGGCCTCCAGACCTGTATACAGTACTCTAGGTGTGGCCTGACCATCGCCTTATACAATGGAATAATCACCTCCTTATCCCTGCTGGAAAAATTCCTGTATATCATTGACAATACTCCATGAGCTACTCTTGCAGCCTGACTGCATCTGCACTGCTCAGAGAACTTCATATCTGCCTGCACAACCACCCCCAAGCCCCTTTTATTCTCTACCACTGTCAGTGTAGTACAACAGAGTTGATACGTTGCTCTGGGGTTGCTGTTTCCCATGTGTAGTACTTTACATTTGTCAATGTTAAACTTTATTTGCCACCTCTCAGCCCATCTGCTCAACCTTTCCAGATCCTGTTGCAGCAGCATAGTGTCGGTAGTGTCCTTGACAACCCTGCCAACCTTTGTATCGTCTGCAAACTTGGACATTAAGCTTGATATACCATCATCAATATCATTTATAAATACAGAAAACAATAATGGACCCAACACTGAGCCCTGAGGGACTCCACTAATAACATTAGTCCACGATGAGTGGTGTCCATTGATTACCACTCTGTCTTCTGCCCCTCAACCACCCCTTTATCCATAGCAGCAATTTAATTCCAATGTCACACTGCTCCAATTTGTGTAGCAGTCTTCCATGTGCAACAGTATCAAAAGCCTTTCTAAGATCCAAGCATATAATATCAAAGCTATTCCCTGCATCCAGTTCTTTTGTGATTGCATCATAGTATCCAATCAAATTGGTCAGGCAAGACTTCCCCTTAACAAAACCTTGCTGTGTCCTAGCTATAACTGAAGTCTTGTCTAAATGATCCTGCAGTGCTTCTTTAACCAGTGCCTCCATTAATTTTCCTGGAACAGAAGCCTTTGATCCTCCTTTGTGAATTGGGGTCACATTTACACATCTCCAGTCTGTGGGTACCTCCCCTGAGTCCAAGGAAGCTCTCATAATTATGGCTAAGGGTTTGCTTACTTCCTTTGCTGCCTCCTTTAATATAACTGGATAGATCCCATCCACCCCGGGTGCCTTTCTTGTGTTTATCTTCAACAGTTTCTCCTCCACTTTACTCCCAGTTATTTCAAGATTCTGTAGCTTACTGCTAGAGTTGAATACACCTCTGGCATTCCCCTCGCTGAATAACTCCTCATGTGTGAATGTTGATGCAAAATATTCATTTAGTTTGTTAGCTACCTGAGCAGGATCATCAACAGTTGACCCATCAATATCAAGTGGACCAATCTGATTCATCCTCTTCCTTCTAGAGTTTACATAAGTAAAGAACTCTTTGCTGTTTTTCTTTGCATCCCTTGCCAAGGATTTCTCGTAATCTGCCTTCGCCTGCCTAACCTCCTTTGTAACTTGGTTGCATATCAACTTGCATCTATCATAGATACAAGGCTTCTGTGTCATGTGTTAATTTGTAAGTATCCCATGCATTTTTATTCTCTGCCATATGCCTCATTAGTTCATCTGACATCCATTTTGGCCTAAACCTTGAACAATATTTCTTAGTTGGTATGTAAAGCCTAGTAGCTTCCAAGATAAGTTCTTTGAATGCTTCTCATTTTGAATTTGCTGTTGGTAACATCATCAGTTGGTCCCACTGTATAGAATTTAAATACTGTCTCAGTCCATCTTAGTCGCCTTTACGGAAGCAATAACCCTTCCCTTTACCCCTAATGGTAGTTACCTCTTTGAGTAAGTCCCACTTCAGCACACTGTGATCACTGACACCTAGTGGTTCATTTATCTGCAGATTCTTAATGCATGAAGAATCACTGCTGCCTTTGATGTTTTGAGCAATACCTCAAATTCATCAAATTTATTTACTAGACTCCTAGCATTGGTATACACGCAAGTATACCTGCACCTGTTTCTATTCTTAGCTACCCTAACACAACCCATGTGTTTACTTGTACCGCAACGGCTCCCAGCAGTCTCTGAAATATCATGGATCTTGTTTTTCAGGCTTCTGCTCATTCTAATAGAAGCAGTGCAAGAATCTCTTTCACCTCTGCCAGTGGCTACTGTCAATCTATTGGTCTTTGTCTCCCCCCAAGCTAGCAGTTTTCCGACCCACCTAACACTGCCTCGATAGCATCAGCAAATATTCTTGCGCCCTTTCTATTTAAGTGAATCCCATCCCTGTAGAAGCAATCTCTCCTGTTAACAAGTACAGTCCAGGCTGAAAAAAATTCTACCCCTTGAGCCTTGCACAATCTTTCTAGGGCCGAATTGATCGACAATTACTCCCCCCTATCGTGTCTGGGCAGAATTGCACACACTTTCAAATTCAACCCTAATTCTCGGCTTTTGTTCAACAGTGGCCTGTACTTGTTAAGTAATTCTGTCGGGGATGATGAGTTTCAGTACGGCTTGTATAATGTATTTAGGAAGGATAGGGTAGATAGAAGGGGTGATGGGGTGTTGCTTCTTGTCAGATGCAGCCTGAGTGTGACAATAGCTTTCCCGGATTCAGATGATTCACATGCTAGTATAGAATCTGTATGGTGTGAGATAGTTGGAAACAAAGATATAATGCGAGTAGGTGTAATCTACAGACCAGGTGATTGTGAAGATTATGACAAAAGCCTCTGCATGCAAATGGAATGGGCAAGTAAGCGTCAATGTCTTCTTATGGGTGATTTCAATTTGCCTCTAATTGATTGAAGTAAATGGGAAGGAAACTCGACATGGGGAACAAAATTTTTAAATCAGCTAGATGACTGTTATTTGTATCAACATGTCAGGGAAAGTACTAGAGAAAAGAATATCCTAGACCTCATCATCACCCATGAATCAGATGACATAAAAGGGCTGACAGTAGAGGAACCAGTAACAGGAAGTGATCACAGAGTTCTACGGTGGATGATGAGAGAGGTAGCAGTAGTAAAAGGCAAAGGAATGGGTTTTAATTTCAGAAATGGAAATTACGATGCCTTAAGGTACTACATGGCCTCTATTAACTAGGTAGATATCTCACAGAGAATGAATACATTTGAACCCCAGGGGCTCACATCTGATGAGTATGGGCTTGGCACACCCGGGGTCCTGAGTTGGATATCATCATTCTTCTCTTCCTTGGTGATGTCCTTCTACTTCTCTCTCTCCCTTATGGTAAGTTGATTTTTTTTTTGGTCTGGTGCAGCAAAAGCCTCAGGCTTCCTTGCACCATTTGGTTAATAATAATAATTACTGTGGTATGCTTTTAAAACATTAATCACAGATGACTTGAATGTGTATTTGCCATTAAAAAAATACTCCACGACGAGGGTTCCAAGTTGGATGAATAGTGAAGTTGCCACATTACTTGAGCAGAAAATGGTGGCATGGAAAGATTACAGAGCAATAAAAAGTACTGAAGCCTATAACAGCTACAAGATGATCTGTAATAGAGCCACAGAAAAGGTTCGACAGGCAAAGGCAGTTTATGAGAAATCACTAGCAAACAGAGCAAAGAGGGGGAGATTTTTATGTTAGGGAAAGGGGATAGTATTAAATACACCAGCTGCCATTGCAGATGAACTCAACAGTTATTTTGCATCGATATTTACAAATGAAAACCTTTTGGGGCAATGGGAAATTGTGGGAGCGAAGTTGAAAAATATGTAATTAAATATATTTAAATTTCGCAAGATTATTTAATGAAAAAACCTTTGAGCCTATAGGCCAGTAATGCTCCTGGAGTTGATGGAATATACCCTATAATCTTAAGGGAGGCGGCACGTGAGTGCATTGAACCATTGAGGCTAATTATGCAAGCATCACTAGACTATGGGGAGATTCCCTTGGATTGGAAAAGTGCCAATGTATGTCCCATACGTAAGGGTGGCTCTAAGAGTGAAGTGGGAAATTATTGACCTGTCAGTCTGATTCAGTGGTAGGGAAAATCATGGAGGCAATGATCAAGGGTGGAATTCATGATCATTTGGATCGAATTTAAATTCTCAAGGATACTCAGCATGGTTTTGTAAAGGGAAAATCATGTTTAACCAATCTGGTTCGCTTTTCTGAAAGGGTCACTCACGAGCTGGATTTAGGGAACAATTTCGACATTGTTTATTTAGCTTTCAGCAAAGCTTTTGACTCAGTCCCACTTGAGCGGTTGCTTTATAAGCTGGAACAGGTTAGAATCACTGGGAAAATCCTTAGGTGGATAGCAGGATGACTTCAGGGCAGGAGGCAGAGGGTTGTGATAAATGGCTATTCCTCAGATTGGGTTGATGTAAGAAGTGGGGTTCCCCATGGATCAGTATTAGGACCACTGTTGTTTTTAATTTTCATAAATGACATTGATGAAGGGATAGAGGGCGTGATGTCTAAATTTGCAGATGATTTTAAAATTGGTAGAGTGGTTAATGATCACTGTCAAGCTGAGCTTCTTCAGAGAGACCTAGATAGACTTCAGGAATGGTCACAAATGGGGCAGCTATGCTTCAATCCAACAAAGTCTAAGGTATTACACCTGGGAAACAGTAATCCCAAAATAACTTATTCACTTGGTGGAGTTCAACTAAACCCAGTACTGGAGGAAAGGGACTTGGGTGTTACGATACGGTCAGACATGAAATTCTCTGAGCATTGTAAACAGGTTGTAAGGAAGGCCCATGGTGTCTTATCGATGATCTATCGAACTTTTGCAAGTAGAGATAGGGACGTGATAATTCCATTATATAGGGCTTTTGTTAGACCACACTTGGAATACTGTGTTCAAGTATGGAGACCGCACCTAAAGAAAGACATCGAGCTTCTTGAAAGGGTGCAAAGACAGGTAACTCGCCTGGTGAGATCGGGAAAAGGCATCCTTATGAAGAAAGACTTCGAATATGTGGGTTGTAGAGTTTGGAAACTAGACACCTTAGAGGAGATTTGATTGAGGTGTTAAAGGCTCTGAGAGGCATCAGTAAAGTGAATGAGGATGAAATTTTCAAGATTATAAATGGTGCTAGAACTAGAGACTGCAGGAAGTTTTATTTTAGCCAGCGAGTTATAAATTACTGGAATAAGTTTCCTACATGGGTGGTAGAGGCTGACAGTTTGGGGAATCATCTGGATTAGTACCTTCGGGTCAGGGAAGTGCATAGGATGATAGGTTTAATTTCCTTTTCTTTTATTAATTATTATTATTTATATATTTATTTATTATTATTATTTTTTTCACTGGTGCAGCATAAGCCATAGGCTTTCTTGCACCATGCAGCTATTACTAATACTAATACCAGTATCGGTAAGGGTATCAAATCCACGTGTTACAAGTTCTAGCTGCACTGAACAAGAAGTTTTTTAGCCATATTTAGCCACTTTATTGACTAATTGTTATATTAAATTATTTTCTATAAGTAGCTTATAGACCTAATCAGGATCCTTAGTTTATTCTGAATTGAGACAGCTAGATTTGGAAGTTAATTAATACTTAAGTGTCCATAGATTTACCGTTCGTAACTTGCTGCCATTGTTATACGATACAACATTATATCCCAAACTAGATAGCGTTAGCTTAGTATAGTATATAATATTGTCAATTAATCAGTAAAATCTATTAATCTTGTTAGACTTCATTGTCAATTTAATTGTACTTTTTAACTAAATACATATAACGACTTAGATTTTACAAACATAACATAATTAATTAATACCTAACTTGATACGAAAGTTATATAAATGGAACTCGTAGATGATACTCGATACTGAAAAATATATATAGCATTATAACTGTGTTGGGATACAAGTTTGGGGTTATAATTTTATACTGAAATTGAAATTAAATCGAAATCATGACTCAGACCAGAGCAGCAAAGCAAAAGGCTCAACCTAATGGGAGTGCTATGGCTCAGGGGGAAACTGAGGGGAGGCAGTTGCCCTCTGAATCACAGCCTTTTAAAATGCACTGCTTGCTTGATGTTTGTAGAGCAATCGAGTATGGGACAAGATATTCCCATGGAGGAATGTCTTTATGTGTGTGCGTGCGCACGCGCTATGTAAGGAAATCAGGAAACAACTCAGCATTATTATGGGCCTATATGAGAGTTTGAAGGACAGGTGGATACCCTTGAAGGATCTAAATTGAGGGGCCCATCAAGCTCTCAGCTGCCCACATCAATGCCAGAGCTTGCACTTGGTCATCACGCAACACAGCAGCAACCCCCAAGGCAGAATACGCTGGTCCCACAGGAACTAGTAGTTGTTGGTGACTCTATTGTCAGGGAAACTGGAAACATGGTATGTAAAAAGGATAGGTGGAACTGACCAGGGTATGTCTGCCAGGGGCAAAGGTTGATGATGTTGCATAGAGGATATCATCTTTTAAGGGCACAAAAGGTGATATAGTTGTACAAGTTGGCTCTAATGATATTAAGAGTAGGAGACCGGCAGAATTACTTAACACGTAGAGGTCACTGTTGAAAAAAAAAGCGGTGAATTAGGGTTGAATTTGAAACTGTCTGCAATTCTGCCCAGACACGATAGGAGGGAGTATATGATGAGAGTCTTGTCGATCAATTCGGCCCTGGAAAGATTGTGCAAGGTTCAAGGGGTAGAACTTTTTTTCAGCCTGGTCTGTACTTGTTAACAGGAGAGACTGCTTCTACAGGGATGGGATACACTTAAATAGAAAGGGTGCAAGAATATTTGCTGATGCTATCGAGGCAGTGTTAGGTGGGTCTGAAATCTGTTATCTTGGGGAGATACAAGGACTAATAGATTAATAGTAGCCACTGGCAGAGGTGAAAGTGATTCTTGCACTCTATTGGAATGAGCAGCAGCCTGGAAAACAAGATGCAGGGTATTTCAGAGACTGCTGGGAGTCATTGTGGTACAAATACTGTAAACAAATGGGTTGTGTTAGGGTAGCTAAGAATAGGAACAGGTGCGTGTATAGTTGCATGTACACCGATGCAAGGAGCTTGGTAAATAAATTTGATGAATTTGAGGTATTGCTCAAAACATCAAAAGCAGATATTGTTGGCATATCAGAGATGTGGTGTCACACAGATATAAGGAATGCAGAACTGGAATTTGGGGAGTACAACGTCTACAGAAAGGATAGACTGGATAGGAAGGGAGGAGGGTTTATGCTATTAGTTAAGAAACACATGAATTCCAAGAAAGGGAAGCCAGTCGACATCGCTGGACAGTGCAGTGTCGGGTCAGTTTGGTATGACATAAGCATTGGGAGATCAAAATTGAGAGTAGGAGTGTGCTATAGGCCTAATGACTCTGATGAGTATAATAAGAAACTGTACAGGGAAATAGTGAGCCAGTAAATCAGTCTTATAATGGGGGATTTAATTTCCCAGATATTGACTGGAATTTGTGGGTTGATCATTCACAAATAGGCAAGGCTTTTGTGGATTTATTGGCTGTGATTGTTTTCTACATCAGCATGTTCGGGAGGCAACTAGAGGGAGTAGTACTCTTGATTTGATTATTAGTAGTGATTCTTCATGTATTAAGAATCTGCAGATAAAGGAATTATTAGGTGGCAGTGATCACAGTGTGCTGAAGTGGGATTTACTCAAAGAGGTAACTACCATCAGGGGTAAAGGTTTTTGCTTTCGTAAAGGCGACTACGATGGTCTGAGACGGTATTTAAATTCTATACAGTGGGAACAACTGATGATGTTACCAACAGCAAATTCAAAATGGGAAGCATTCAAAGAACTTATCTTGGAAGCTACTAGGCTTTACATACCAACTAAGAAATATTGTTCAAGATTTAGGCCTAAATGGATGTCAGATGAACTAATGAGACATATGGCAAAGAAACAAAATGGGATACATATAAATTAATGGGTGACATGGAAGCCTATGATAGATATAAGCTGGTCTGTAACCATGTCACAAAGGAGATTAGGCAGGCAAACGCAGATTATGAGAAATACTTGGCAAAGGATACAAAGAAAAACAGAAAAGAGTTCTTTTCCTATGTAAACTCTAGAAGGAAAGGGATTAATCAGATTGGTCCCCTGGATGTTGATGGTTCAACAGGTGAGGATCCTGCTCTGGTGGCTAACAAACTAAACGAGTATTTTGCATCTACATTCACACATGAAGATTTATTCAGGAAGGGGAATGGCAGAGGTGGAGTAAACTTTGGCAGTGAGCTAGATGATTTTGTAATAAAAAAGAGTAAAGTGGAGGAGAAATTGTTGAATATAAACACTAGAAAGGCACCTGGGGTGTTTGGGATCTATCCAGTTATATTAAAGGAGGCAGTAAAGGAAGTAAGCAAATCCTTAGCCATAATTATGAGAGCTTCTTTGGACTCAGGGGAAGTACCCACAGACTGGGGATGTGCAAATGTGACCCCAATTCACAAAGAGGATCAAAGGCTGACACAAGTAATTATAGACCTGTGAGTTTAACTTCTGTTCCAGGAAAATTAATTGAGGGACTGGTTAAAGAAACATTGCAGGATAATCTAGACAAGACTTCAGTTATAGCTCGGACATAGCATGGTTTTGTTAAGGGAAAGTCTTGCCTGATCAATTTGATTGGATACTATGATTCAGTCACAAAAGAACTGGATGCAGTGAATAACTTTGATATTATATATTTGGATCTTAGAAAGGCGTTTGATACCGTTGCACATGGAAGACTGCTGCACAAATTGGAGCTGTGCGGCATGGAGGCAAATTGCTGCTATGGATAAAGGGATAGTTGAGGGGGAGAAGGCAGAGTGGTAATCTATGGACACTGCTCATCGTGGACTAATGTTATTAGTGGAGTCCCTCAGGGTTCAGTGTTGGGTCGATTGTTGTTTTCTGTATTTATAAATGATATGATGATGGTATATCAAGCTTAATGTCCAAGTTTGCAGATGATAGAAAGGTTGGCAGTGTTGTTAAGGACACTACTGATGCTGTGCTGCTCAACAGGATCTGTATAGGTTGAGCAGATGGGTTGGGAGGTGGCAAATGAAGTTTAACCTTGACAAATGTAAAGTTCTACATATGGGAAACAATAACCCCAGAACAATGTATGAACTGTGTGGTACTACACTGACAGTGGCAGAGAATGATAAGGGTTGCTGTTACGAAGAAAGGCTTAAGTTTTGCAAATTCCAGTGTCTAGAGACTAGGCACTGGCGAGGTGATCTGATAGAGGTGTATAAAGCCTTGAATGGTTTTAGTATGCTCGATACCGATGGGATTCTTCCTCTTACTCAATAATAATCACTGGATAGGGCATAAATTCAAATTGAGGAAAGACAGATGTTGGTGGAACAGACTTCCATCTCTTGTTGTGGAAGTGGATAGCCTATATAAATTTAAGGCTCAGGTGGACAGGTATTTTGAGTGAACGGAGGTGTGAAATGGTAGTGGTTTTTTCTTTTTTTTTTTTTTTTGGCTGATGCTGCATAAGCTTGCTTTCTTGCATCATATGCCTCTACTAATGCTAATACTATCAGGACCTGGAGCTGTCTGAGCATCAAGATTCATCAAAACCTTCTGACATCTTTTTGACAGAAGACCACAGGAGGCATTGAATGGTGCTGGGAATGGTGGGAGGTGTTTTACCAAGATCATTAATACACGAGTTGGAAGAAAAATGGGATGCTAGCCATTCAGCTTTATTCTTGGCTGAAGTGACAACAGAACCATCTATTTTTGACAGAGGTGGGAGCAGACATGGGCAAAAGTTGCGGCCAGTAGCTATGGCAAGAGACCAGAATGCTCGGCTATCTTTAGGGCAA
The DNA here is from genome assembly GCF_048544385.1 of Mastigoproctus giganteus. Classification (NCBI taxonomy): domain Eukaryota; kingdom Metazoa; phylum Arthropoda; class Arachnida; order Uropygi; family Thelyphonidae; genus Mastigoproctus; species Mastigoproctus giganteus. The sequence continues at coordinate 233,290,876 of NC_143581.1, forward strand.
GAGGCAATTGTCTACTATTAGCCTGTTCAAAATCTAGTTTGGACTGATTAATAACTGCTTTGCAATTGTTATGAGCTTTGGTGTAGGGAGAAAATGAAACTGAAGAATTGGAACCAGGCCAATTGTGATATATATGCTGCTGCTCAATCTAATAGAAGCAGTGAAGAATCACTTTTCCCTCTGTCTGCGGCCACTGTTAACCTTTTAGTCTTTGTATCCCCCCCAAGCTAGCAGTGTTCTCACCCACCTAACTCTGTCTCTTGGAGATTCTCTGTGTTGCCTGATGCACAGGAGTCAGTTCTGCCGTTGAGCTGGGCAGCTGAGAGCTTGTGGGCTCCTCATATTAATCATTTACCCTACACCTCAAGCTCTCATAAATGCCCATCAGAACGCTGAGTCGGTGCCTAATTTCTTGACACTGTAGGCATCTAGAACACACAAAGACATCCTTCTTGGCTAGATCGTGTCCTGTTTTAAAACGTTCAGCAGACATTTCACATTTCGCACATTTTTTGAGACTGTGATGTGTTGGAGAATTGCCCCCTTCATTTCTCCCCCGAGTCACAGCACTCTCGCTAGTCTGTGATCTTTACTTTGCAGCTCTAGTGTGGGTCATGATTTCCGTTTAAATACAGTTTAATTAACAATGGAATTTAATAAGATTAATAAAATTGTGATCACCTTGTTGCACAGCTTAATTGATAACAATAACTGATTGATAATAATAACTGACAAAACTAGAATGCATCTTTTCAGCTTTGTTTATAGATGCAGAATGGAAATGTGTTCATTAAAAGATGGAAGTGGACAAAAAGAAAACACTAAAATCAAGCAATAGAAATTACTTTAATTCGACTCCATTATTTCTTAGAGAAATTTATCAATAAAAATAAAATTATTTCGTAATATTTCTGGAAATCCATTCAAACCATTAAAAACAAATGAAGAAAATATTAAAATTAAGAATTAGAAAAGGGTTAATGCTCTACTATAAAAAGTGAGATTGGTAGGAGTACAAGTATACAGTACCTTCTTTTGTGAGGGAATAACACTGACAATCATACGAACTGTATAGAAACAGCAGCAAGTAACTAGACAGGCAACATGTCGGAGTTCAAGAACAGATCAGGATATGATTACAGTAAATGACCTTTTTATTCCTGTGTATTTGCATATATGTTACCGCGATTTCGAAAAAGTGATAACATTATTCTTATTCGCTGTAAGCAATGTACAGTACACTGTATTTATTTTTTATTTTTTGGAAAGAAAAACGTATCTTTTGTGTTAAATATATTAAAGTGTTTTCATTTTTCATCAAAAGTTAAAAAATTATGAATTATTATTTTTATTTTCATTTGTTCAGTACTATTTGCTTTACTTCTTACTGGCTGGAAATTTTTGGGATAGCATATAAATCCCCTGCCCACCTTTGTATTCTCAACACACCTGGACATTATTCTTCATATGTCTATATTAATAAAGGTAGCCCTCATTTTTTGCTTGTCCGATTTGTGCCGATTTGCAATAGTGCCGATCACTAACCATGCCATTTTTATTTTTTAAATTTATTTTTGCAAATTTTTTGGCGCCTCCGTAGCCAGGTGGGCAGGAGCAGCAGTTCATAGCACACGCTTCTTGATTAGACCGGGGTTCGAGGCAGTGACCACCAAATACGGAAGATGCGGAAAGGTCAGGGAATGACCACCGCATATCCCCGGAGCAATATGGCCTTAGTTGCTAATGCTCCTAAAAACCAAAAAACAACAGCAGCAAATTTTTTATAAATTGAAAGTTTAAAATCGTCAATCAAAATTCATCATACTGTGCTGTGCTATGCACTCTTCATGTGATTTACGACAATGATTCACTCCATTATATAAATAGTTCCATTTGCGACGAATCCATTTGCACCTGTCCCCCAGGAACCTAACCCCCAACATAAATCGAGGGCTACCTGTATAGTTAAGAAATATTGAAAATGGTATGGAGCCAACACTAAACCTTGAGGGACCTCACTCATAACATTAGCATTAGTAGAAACATATGATGCAAGAAAGCACACTTATACACAGCATCAGCCAAAAAAAAAAAAAAAAAAACCTTCCCATTTTACCCATTCATTCATTCCAAATGTTTGTCTAGTTCTTCCTTGAATTTCTTTAAGCTATCAACTTCCACAATGACAGGTAGAAGTTTGTTCCGGCAATCAACAACCTGCTGGCTAAAGGAAAATTTCTGCACATCTATTCGTCAACTGTCTTTCCTCAATTCCAGTTTATGCCCCCTCAGGTTTAATCTGAGCAAGAAGAAGAATCCCATCAGCATTGAGCCTGCTCAATCCATTCAAGGCCTTATACACCTCAATCAGATCGCCTCGCAGGTGCCTAGTCTCCAGATGCTGCAATTTGCAGAACTTAAGCTTTTCTTTGTAAGAGCACCCCTTTGTTCCACTCACCAGTCTTGTTGCCCTTCTCTGTACTTGTTCTAGCAACTCTACATCCTTTCTAAAATGAGGCTTCCAGACCTGTATGCAGTACTCAGGTGTGACCGGACCATTGCCGGACCTCATAAAACAAGGCTTCCAGAATTGTATGCAGTATTGAAAAACAAGGCTTCCAGAATTGTATGCAATACTGAAAAACAGGGCTTCCAGAATTCTTTGTCGTGCTGATTACAATGCTCCCAGACTTGTATGCAGTGCTGAAGATGTGGTTGTACCGCCGCCTTTTACGTTGGGATTCGGGACCTCCTTGCTGGCAAATTTCTTATATATCATTGACACAATTCTATGAGCTGTCCTAACAGCTTGTTTGCACTGTTCAGAAACTTCATGCCCTACCATACAATTACCCTTAGGTGTTTTTTGTTCTCCAATACTTGAGAGTGGTACCTCCAAATTTGTTTGTTATTCTGGGATTACCACTACCCATATGCAGTATCCTGCATTTATTGATATTAAACCTCAGTTGGCATTTTTCAGCCAGTCGGCCAAATTTATACAGGTCTTGTTGTAGTAGCATACCTTAATTGTTTTCTTTAAATACCTGACAACCTTTGTATCATCAGCAAACTTTAGATGTTAAACGATATACCTTCATCAGTATCATTAATAAATATTGGAAAGGGGCTCAGCAGTGAACCTTGTGGAACTTCACATGAAGTTATAATTCATGAAGAACAGTGTCCATTAATAACCACTTTCTAAAGGGCCACTCAACCCTATCTTTTACTGTAGGAGCTGACTTGTATCTAATGCCATACTGCTCCAGTTTGTGTATATATGTGTGTGTATATATATGTGTGTGTGTGTGTGTGTGTGTATGTGTATATATATATATATATATATATGTGTGTATATATATATTTTTTTTTTGGAACAGTATGAAAAGCTTTACTTGCATCTAAGTGCATGTGTCAAAATTATCATTTTTTTTGGCATCCAGTTCCTTTGGTACTGCATCATAGATGCTAATCAGGTTGTTCAAGTCTCCCCGTGACAAATCCATTTTCTGTGATTTCCATATAACTGCATTCCTATAAGATGATTCTGCATTGCTGCTTCAACCACAGATTCCATTATTTTTCCTGGAACAGATGTCAAGCTTACAGGTCTGTAATTACCCACTTCACCCTTTGACCCCCCCTCCCCCAAATAAATATGTAACTGATGAAATCCCATAAACTTGGTTATGTTTACTGTTGATGACTTTGCTGTAATACTCAACTTCCATTATTTATAATTTTAAAAGAATTCCAGAGGTTATAGATGTGCAGTGGCTCCTGGTTGCTCCTGGCCCCAAGGTTCCTCGGATAAAGCTTGTTGGTCTAGGTTCACCCACACTCCCTTAACTTTAGGTACCCTAAAGGTATGTGCTCCAGAGTCCAAGACCACCAGTGTTGGTAGCCACCCTGTGTCAATAGAATTTACTCCATTGTAAATGTTTTTGCTTCAACTGGTATAATAATAGAGGCCATTTAACAACGGGCCATGTTTTTTTTTGTTTTTTTTTTATTGGTGTGTCAATTGGGTCATTCAACATGCATATCAGCAACCACGTTTGCTATCTTAAAACCACGGACAGCCTTTGGGTATTTTTCCCCCTAAGCAACGTCAGCAACTTAGACCATTTGTTGTATGCTCTGACCATGACTCTTCGAATTTTGTAGCTTGCGAAAAGCGGGTGCGGGAGTTCTCTCTTCATTTCCTATCTGTCATCCTTAAAGTGGAACAGCGATAAACTCTCGCCATCTGTGAACAGAGTAGTTGTGGTTACTTCACTAAATGTTATCAGTTTATAGTCAAGAAAATGCCCTGTAGCAATTTATAAATTGCCGACGTATTTTAGATGTGGGCAATGTAAAAGTGACGTAAAATTGAATTTGAAAGAGAAAAGTCTATGAAAAAGTTTCGTGCAGTAAATATTTCCGCCGGCATAGCATAGTTTGGCTATGCAAAGAAACAGTACACTTTTTCTCCATTTTTTTTTTATTTTTTAATTTATGGATTTCAGATGAAAACTGGTTCTCCTTCAGTGAATCGACCTTATCAGTTTACTATTCACAATGGTGATGTATTGATGAAAAAAAAAAAAAAAAAAAAAATGACACGAAAAAATCATATAGTTACAGACTCGTGGCATTGACTATTTCCGCAGTTTTTTCGAACAAGTTGCGAAGTTTTACACTGATTGATTGCAGCAAAAAAAAAAAAAAAAGGAATCAATCAAGCATATGATTGGTACATGATTTAATTCTCGAAGGTTCTCCAGTATTGAAAGGCGGAAATGACTTATAGAAGATAGTCTTATCATGAACTGCATTTATAGCATGGTCCACGAAATTGTGATCTCCAAAGAAAATCGAGTAAGGGTGTAATTAATAATAGTCATGGGCCATGTTTTCACCCTGTTAAATAGGTTTTCTGGTGATCTGCACTTTGATAATGATTTAATCCATTGACAGCCTAGCACAGATTTTGTCTATGCTAAACTGTGAAGGTTATTTTCGTTGCAGCGGCAGCAGTGTTTTTTTTTTTTTTTTTTTTTCTTAATTGGTAAATATCTACATAAGATAACATTTTGAACGTCTGAAATTGTATTTGGATGCATTTTCACAGTTACTAATTCAGATTTCCCTAATTGGAATTCTTTTGTCATTATGTTCCATGATTTGAGAGGTCTTTACCGAACTGAGAGAATGAGTGGAGATCGTTCCATTGTGGTATTTCCTATTTTTAAGAAGTAGGCAAAATAAGGGGAAAAAAAAAAAAAAAAAAAACATTCGAAAGCATTTCCGAGTGGAATGTTCACAAGCGGTTATGTGACAAAACACTCTTATATGACGTGAATAATTCAGTCTTACTTCATTAACTAACTTTGAATTATTAACTAACTTATGACCTAATTATGTTAAATTTTATGCAAAGGGGAGTTTGAAGACTACCACTTGATCCTATCATCAGACCAATGCATGGGCTGAAAACAGCTGCTTACTATCTCTGACTGCTACATGACAGCAGTTTGACAGCCGTGAAAAAGGAGTTATTTTCAGCACATGCATTACTGAAAAAAGCTTAGTCTGTCATTATCAAATTAGACCAATACATAGGTATTGGTATCATCAGACTAATATCCATGTATTGGTCTGATGATAGTATCCCTCAAGGATCTTCAGGACCCTTCAAAGAACTTCTCCACTGTATCAAATTTGATGTAAATTGGAACCTAAGTACTTAATAAACTAGCTTTGAATTATTCACGTGGCATGTATTTTATTTCATCATTAATCTTCGAGTAATTATAAATCACCACTTATCGTCCTTCCCAAATTACACTACAAAAGATTACGCGTTTTTTTTTTTTCCCAACAACCATGGTCGGGTTATTTGTCCTCAGGAAAAGAGTTTCGTGGATTTTTAAATCCCTCAAAGCAAGCAAACCGAACATTACTAACTAGCGAAAATAGTGTTGTATGATGACGAATTTGAGGGTCTCAGTTTTTTCTCCTTGGAGAGAAAACTTTGAGACTTTCATCCGAGATCGACTAACTCAACCATATTGTGAAAAATGCCCTAAAACTCTCTCTTATTTGAATGGAAATAGAACCCAGGTCTCTGGACAAAGCCATCGTGTTAACCACCAGGATAAAAAATCTGTGGCATCATTAGATGCTACAGAGATGTTAGCCTTTGAAACATAAAAAGACCATCCCAAATAGTTCGTTCATGTTACCACAAGAGATATTTGCGTCTTTGTGTTGACGCAAGTTGTTTCTTTCACATTCTTTGTACGTGCATAGGTACCTGCATGCAGGAATGTTTCGGGTCCCCACGGTACTTCTGTCGCATACTGATATTTAACTCCCACGATTCCCAGCTCTTTGGCATTCATATGCCACAATTTTCTTGTCGTCCGCTACTCTCCGTTCCATTTTTAATCAGAGGAAATGCGTCTCTGACGTCAGCGAGTGTAATTAGCTAATTATATCGGCCGCCAGCGCTTTTGTGTCATTTAACGGACGTGTAGAATCGGTTCGTCAGTGTGAAATTGCAAATTAAACTTGGAAGAAGTGTCGAGTTATTTATTGGTTGTTGGTGCACCATTAAGGGAAATCAGAGATGCTATGCAATGTCAGATGAAAAAAAAAAAAAAGTCGAATGAGAGAATGAACCAACATTTTCTGTAATTAGAAAAGCATTCGGTTTTTAATAATTTAGAGGGAAGTATTTCGTTCTAAGACTAATAACAGGGTCATTTTATTGGATCTTTATTCGCGCTGTGCGTGCGATCACAGTATTTAGTTCCTTGACTAGTTTTATTTTGGCGCAATCAACACGCACCTGTTTACTTGGTAAGCGTTCATTAGCGCTCTCTGCCAGTACAGTATGCTGACTGGTCATCCAATGCGTCAAAGGAAGCCATTTTCCAAACAATTGGGCTCATTTCTCAACCACCAAGACTATCAATATTGCGTGAGAATTGAATGCCAAGGTCATAGAGTAGTGATGCTGCATTAAACACGACTGGTGTCAATCAACCGCTCTAGAATTAAGTGATTTTAATGTCAATCGCGGATGCAGCCGCGATCCCGGGAGAGGAAGTGAAAAAATTTCGTGTCACATAAGTCGCTACTTTCGCAATAGTTTCCCGCGTTTCAAAGTGTTAACTATCTGCACTGTTGTTTGTTGTAATTATTGTAAGGGTGTGTTGGTTTTCTGATTTACAGTATTCGCACTTCCTGGAATTAAATCAGATGTGTTACTTACAGCAGTTTCTATACAGTATTTGGCCTTATAGCGCACAAGACCAGAGATTCGTTTACGTTGAACGAATCGCTCCCAAACGACTCATCATCACAATTTCACATGTAACTCCTGGATAGACTTTTGATATACGTAAGCAGGCTACTGTTGAAATGACATCACATATTGATTTGGTCCGGTGTTCTTCCCCTCTCTCGTTTTACTTTCGTTCTTAATGGAGCAATGTTTCGCTAATTTAAAATTAATAAGTATCGATATTTTTCTACCATGAAAGGGTAGTAATAGACAAAAATGATCCTTTTTAGTGAATTAATTCAGCTCAATAAGACAAGCAGATGCAAGGTACAGATAAGTCATTGCTAATTAGTCCTGCTATTCATAATTTTTTTCTGGTATCTCCGGTCAACCGCGAATTTGTTCAGGTCGGCGTCAAGAGTCTGAGTCTGTTTGAGCATCTGCTGAGGGGGCAACCTGTCCGAGCGATGGAGTCGTGCTGAACGCGGGTAGAGCTCGGGATTGGTCCTTAGGGCAGCAGGGAGAATTCTCGAGGCACAGGTATTCCAGAATGAAGGTGTTGCAATTATGCCTGTTATCATCTTGACTGTTGCTGGGAGGCGTTGGTCGTCATTTAAGGTGGGAAGCCGTGGAATTCCGAGAGAGTCGTCAAGCTGCGTGTTGCGAAGCAGAGCTGGAAGGTTGTGCTTCCTGTTCGTCCACTTTAGGAGCCAGAATTCTGCTGCAAAGAGTGGTTTCTTTATTGACGGTATCGCTGCGACCCAAATTTCAGCAGCATAGAGTAAAGGTGGAAAGATAGCTGTTCTTATGTACTTCACGGTTGTCTTTTTATCGGTGATATGTAGGAGATGTTATTTTGCTCTCCACAGGAGTCTTGGAGCATGTCTAAGTGGGCATTAAATCGAAGTTTGGAGTCGAACACAACGCCTAGATCACAATGGCTGGACACAATTTGAAGGTCTTCTTATCCAGGTGTGCTCCTTGAATCTGTCCCCAGATTTTTCAAATGAAGAAAGAGATGAATTACTAACTTGGTTTTCTGCAAAACCCCTTATGCAAACGTGGTTATGAGTGATTTTAATATGCCCGGCCCCCGGTGTGGTGAAGCTAATGCTTCACCACACTTAGGAGAACACTAGGGAACTTTGGCTCAAATGAGTAATAGGCCGCCATAGCCTAGTGGTCAGGCGCGCTGGTGCATAAGTGCACGTGCCTTGAGTGACTGGGGTTCAAGCCCGTGACTGCTGAATACGGTGCTGTTTCTTGTATTCTATCTTGTTAACTCCTCTGACTGTTTGGTCGTCCCGGAGTATAAACAGAAAATTTATTTATTTATTTATTTAGTACAAATACCAAAAAGTTGAGATCTTTCTGTTTCACAATCCACAAGACCTGAAACACCCATTTAAATTTAATTCTGATCATAAGTTTATTAGTTTAATTTCAGGTTTTAGTTTTCTGTATAAAACTAAAACTTAGAAACTGTAGAAGACGAGAGATAGACGAAGAAATAAGTAGAAGAATAGAAGCGGGTGGGAATTTCTATAGGCGGACAAGAGAAAAAATATCACACCTATTACGTACCATTTGTGACATATGCATCTGAAACATGGACTATGAGGAATGAGATTTGTGAGGAGCATAGCCGGAAAGACAATATGCGAAAAAACCAGGAATGATGCGATTTGGGAAAGAATTCAGGTAGAAAAGCTCCAGAGTAGGATTGAAAGGTCCCGTTTGAGATGGTTCGGACATGTCAAGAGGATGAACGAGAGGCGTTTGCCAAGAAGAATGTTTGATTTGTAACTAAAGGACAAAAGAGCAAGAATGGGATGGCAGGACATGATAAAAACCGATCTCATTAAGAGAGAAGAAAACTGGAGTAAAATCAACAACGGAGCGAAGTACGCGGCTTCTTACGTCGACCCGTGGAACGATGACAAAAGATGAGGATGAGTTTTCTGTAGATCATAGTGGGGTAGATGAAGTCTCCGATCTGCATAATGAATGCGAAAAGAATTTACTCCTTAAAATTCCTGAAATCGGGTATAATTTTCCAACATCTTTCTGCACATTCTGTTGGAACAGTGCGCCTAGAATTCCTCCTAGCGAAGCACTGAACTTTGAGTAACAGTTGAAGATGATGGTTAATGAAGTGGGGGGGGGATCTAAATGGATTGTTATCATACAGAGATAATCTATATATATATATATATATATATATATATAGAGAGAGAGAGAGAGAGAGAGAGAGAGAGAGAGAGAGAAAAAGAGACAAAAAAAAAAAAAAGGAAGCAGTATGCGAGGAGAGTAATAAATATTGTATAGTTGTACTTAACTGAATGGCTAAGTTTAGGGAACGTTAACTTATAGAAAGTTTTATTAAATGTTCTATAAAGTTATAATCTTAGTAATTAATTGATAAGGAGATAACTGTATTTACTTTTCACTTCTATTAATTGCAGAAAGAGAAAAATTCAATTAATTTAAGAGAGAAAATTGCACACGCCTGAAATGTAACACACTGCGTACATTAACTAACTAACTTATTTATTTTTTTAAATCTGTACAAAACAACATTAGCTAGAGGGCTACATTTGCACAAACTGTTGAAATCAGACAATCTGATGGAGTTGCAGATGAATATAAAATGTTCCCATACCTTTTAAACTCATCTGTAATAATATTTGCATGAATTTTTACAATTGAATGCAATTTGAACAAGGGGGAATACAGAGAGTGAAATTAAAGTAAGATTAGTGCCGTAACGATTTCTGAGATGCATCTACCAAAAAGAAACTAGAAGGTTGTGAGATAGACAGAAATGGGGCATTGCATCCAGTTATAGTCAAGAATGCGTTAGAGATTGCACATACCACTAGAATTGCTACTGAGAACATTACTATAGGGTGATTCATTTGAACTGGAGAAGTGATCTATAATTGGGAAGAGTTTGACTTTTGTGGTGTGGTGGATAAGATTTTGGAATCGACGATTAAGGATACAATACAGAAATGATTTGATAAGAACGAAATCCTAAATAAAAAAAAAAGTCACAGCACAGGTTTGTCAAATTTTAATTATTATGATGAAGTCACAAAGCGTTTAGATGCTGGAAACAATTTGGATATTGTATATCTAGATTTTATTTGAAAATGAAATGCACAAGGCATAATTCTTATGGGTTTTGGTATTTAACTATATAATATTGGTGTAAATACACCATAGTTAACCCATAAATTTGAACTACATAAGTAGCATAGAAGGCGTCGTTTTAATTGTATCTCATATTGTGGTTGCCTTCACAGCGAGATAGCGGTATTGCCCTACTTCAAATAAATAACGCTTCTCTAATAGAGAAGACTACTGTTATTTATTTTCAGAGGATACCACCACCCAGACGATCGTTTCGAAGCTATTGGGCTTCATCATCAGTGGGCGGGCAGGTACCCTGGTAATGCAACATGCCCTCACAGTTGCGATGTGAGAAATGCACAAGGCATAAGAATTATGGCTTGTGCATTTCATTTTCAAATTACATTTTTACCAACACCCTTTGGCATCTCTCATATTGTGGCTATAACTTCGCAACTATGATGGCATGTTGCATTACCAGGGTACCTGCCCTCCCACTGATGATGAAGCCCAATAGCTTCGAAACTATCGTCTGGGTGGTGGTATTTTCAGAGGATACCACCGTTATTTATTTGAAGTAGTGCAATACCGCTATCTCGTTGTGAAGGCAACCACAATATGAGATACAATTAAAACGATGCCTTCTATACTACTTATGTAGTTAAAATTTATGGGTTAACTATGGTGTATTTACACCAATATTATATAATCTAGATTTTAGTAAAGCTTTTGATTCGATTATCTCTGAGAAGCCGCTGTAGAAACCGGAGCATGCTGGGATTACCAGGAAGAATCTCAAGTGGATCAAGGGCTGAGGGAAAGAAGAGAGTGGTAGGTAATAGGTATCCTCCAGAGTTGATATGTACGCGGAGTCCCTCAGGGTTCAGTGTTGGGAGCCTCGTCTAAATTTCCTCAGTGATATTGATGAGGTATATTGGGAAATCCTTCCAAGTTTTCTGTTGATTTGAAGATAGGTAAGATGGTTAATAATTGGAACCAGGCTTTGCTGGTTGCAGAATGACAGATCGATTGCACATATGGGCTGTAAGTTGACAATACTTTAATTATAGACTTTAATATCATATTTTTAAAATATTTAAATTCATGTTTGATAATGAGCAAAAAATTCTACGAACTTAAAATAATAAAAATGTTTTTAATTTACTATTATCTTTTTCGTATCGATATATTATGTGAAAATTGACTTTTTGCCCTTTAACCCTTATATTTACATGTGGACTACACATACACAAGAGGAACGTCGCACCGGGACCCAGCATTTCCTCTCAACGTTTGTGCGTAGCCAGGTGGGAAGAAGCAGCAGTGCGTACACGCTTCTTGATTAGACGGGGGTTCGAGCCCGTCACCACCAAATACGGAGGATGCGGAAAGGTCAGGGAATGACCACCGCATATCCCGGAGCAATATGGCCTCAGTTGCTAATGCTCCTAAAATAAATAAAGTAATAATAATTAAACGTTTGTGTGTCTTTGACGATGTTTACTGCACAGCCTGGATCCTAGAATTCAGAGCGATGTGATTAGAAGTGTTTGAGGCCCTTAACGAATAAGCGAACGAGTGAGGGAGATGTTTTCACTTTGGAAGGTGAAAAAAGAACAAGGGGCATAGATATAAAGTTTTGGAAGGCAACAGATTAGATTTCACAAAGTTAAATAAGCTTTGATAAAGTTTTAGAAAGCAACGTATTAGATTTCACAAAGTTAATTAAGCTTTGGGCTGTGTGTTATTGGAATGAGTTGTCTCCTAGGGTAGATGAGGTAGAGCTTACAAGATTCAAGACGGAATTGGCTAGTTACTTTCTAGAAACCGACAAACTGTGATTGACTTTTTTTTTTCTCACGAAGCAGTACATTATAAGTTCGCTTCCGTTCATAGTCTTTGACCCGATTAATAATAATAATAATACAGTATGTAACAAATACACTGCCTTTGAGAGTCATAAAAAATCAATTTTCAAGATAATCGGGCTGTGTATGTTATGTTGCTTATTGCGCAAGGAAGCAAAAAAAAAAAGTTACAAATCACAAAAATTATTTAATTAATCAAGAGTACTTTTGTAATCATTGTCATAGACCATTATGGGGGTTTACTGAATCATCTTGTTGAAAATGTTATAAAAATAGCGAATATATTATGAGGATTTCAGATTTTGTATTGCCATTTATTTTCTAATTATTATAGGCAAATCAGAGCTCTGAATGGCCTTAATGAATCAATAATATCACTTCTAGACGTTCTGCTAGCCTAAGGTTTCTTAAAATTTTCCATTTTGAGCCTCAAAAAAAGACATTTATTCAACATACTGATTAGTTGCTCGGATATAGGACAGGACACAACACCCTTCATGTCATGGTCTTAGTTTCTTGAAATCTGTGCGTATTTTTATCCCCCCCCCCCGACAAAAGATTTTACTTTTACGGGAGAGGGAAAGCTTTAACAAGGACCTCGTTTTTTTTTTTTTTTTTTTTTTTTTTTTAATTTTTCCGATCTTATTCATTTTCGTTGAAACAGGTCGATATTTTTACTGACTCACTAAAAAACCAGTGTCTTCGTTAATTGCCGTGGAAAAGAAGTTAAACTAACAGACCTGTAATTACTTGTGTCCCCCTGATCCTCCTTTGTGAATTGGGATCATATTTGCATATCTCCATTCAATGGGTACCTGCCCTGAGTCCAAGGAAGCTCTCATAATTATGGCTAAGGGTTTGCTTACTTCTTTAGCTGTCTCCTTTAGTATAACTGGATAGATCCCATCCGCCTCAGGTGCCTTTCTTATGTTTGTCTTCAACAATTTCTCCTCCACTTTGCTCTCAGTTATTACAAAATCATCTAGCTCAGTGGTTTTCAACCTTCTTTTAAAAACGGCATCCCTAAGTAATGTATTTTATTTTGCTGCACCCCTACTAAATTTTCTGCCTGTTAGATTCGATTCCCTCTCTGTATATATCCGTGTGTGTGTGTGTGTGTGTGTGTGTATATATATATATATATATATATATATATATATAATATTAAAATACATACATGTTATATGATATTTATTGCAATTAAAAATTACATTTCATAATACAAATTATATATATACAGTATATAATTTTATTCTTTATATAGAGGTACTAAGTAAACATCGATTATAGATCACCACAAAATTAAAAAGATACTGTACACCTTTTAATAATGAAATAAACATAAATTAAAAAAAAAGTTTAAGTAACTTAAACCCAAATTACGTGGCACCCCGGTTGAAAACCGCTGATCTAGCTCATCGCCAGAGTTTAATTCACCTCTGGCATTCCCCTCCCTGAATAACTCCTCAGGTGTGAATGTAGATGCAAAATACTCAGTTTGTTAGCTATCTGAGCAGGATCATCAACAGTTGAACCATTGATATCAAGTGGACCAATCTGATTCATCTCTTTACTTCTAGGGTTTACATAAGTAAAGAACTCTTTGTTGTTTTTCTTTGCATCCTTTGCTAAAGATTTCTCGTAATCTGACTTGGCCTGCCTAACCTACTAATCCTTAATTAAAGATAAGTTGCTACAATGGATAAAAGGATGGTTGAGTGGGAGGAGACAGAGGGTGGTAATTAATGGGTGCTACTCTTCGTGGACTAATGTTATTAGTGGAGTCCCACAGGGTTCGGTGTTGGGTCCACTGTTGTTTTGTATATTTATCAATGATATTGATGAAGGTATATCAGGCTTAGTGTCAAAGTTTGCAAATGATACAAAGGTTGGCAGGGTTGTTAATGACAATAATGGCAGTGTGCTACTGCAACAGGATCTAGAAAATTTGGGCATATGGGCTGAGAAGTGGCAACTGCAGTTTAACATTGACAAATGCAAAATATTGCATATGGGTAGAAGTAACCCCCGAGAAACGTACCAACTGTGTGGTACTATAATTAAGGTCGTAGAAAACGAAAAAGACCTGGGAGTAATTTTGTAGTCAGATATGAAGTTTTCTGAGCAATGCTGCCAGTGGGGGGGGGGGTCATGTGGTTTTGTCAATGATATACAAAAATTTTCCTAGCAGGGAAAAGGTGGTGGTTGCCCCTCTGTATAAGGCAATGGTTAGGCCACGTCTTGAGGCCTCATTTTAGGAAGGATGTCGATTTGCTTGATTGTGTACAGAGAAGTGCAACAAGATTGGTGAGGGTAATGAAGGGATCCTCTTACCAAGAGAGGCTTAAGTTCTGCAAATTGCAGTGGCTATGCACCTGCAGGGTGATCTGATTGAGGTGTATAAGGCCTTGAATGAGTTGAGCACGCTGAATTCTGATGGGATTCTTCCACTTGTTCAGATTACGAACCTAATGGTGCATAAATTCAAATTGAGGAAAGAAAGATGTAGAATATTTGTGCGTAAATTTGCCTTTAGCCAGCGGGTGGTTAATTGCTTGAACAAACTTCCATCTGTCTTTGTGGAAGTTGAGAGGTTAAATAAATTTAAGGAGGAACTGGACAAACATTTAGAGGGAATTGTTTTGTAATTTTTTTTTGGCTGATGCTGCATAAGCTCCATACACTTTCTTTCTTGCATCACCTACCACCAATACTACTACCACCTTTGTGACTCGGTTGCAGACCACCTTTTATATCTACATAAACTTCCGTGTCACCTGCTAATTTATATGTATCCCATGCATTTTTATTTTCTGCCACATGTTTCATTAATTCATCTGACATCCATTTAGTACTAAACCTTTAACAATATTTCTTAGTTGGTATGAAAAGTGTAGCTTCCAAGATTAATTCTTTGAATGCTTCCCATTTTGAATTTGTTCTTGGTAACATCATCAGTTTGTCCCACGGTATAGAATTTAAATACTGTCTCAGACCACTATAGTCACCTTTACGAAGCAAAAACCCTTCCCTTGACCCCTGATGGTAGTTACTTCTTTGAGTAAATCCCACTTCAGCTCACTGTTATCACTGCCATCTAGTAGTTCCTTTATATGCAGATTCGTAATGTATGAAGTATCACTACTGATGATCAGATCAAGAGTATTCCTCCCTCTAGTTGCCTCCCGAACATGCTGATGTAGAAAACAATCATCCAATAAATCCACAAAAGCCTTGCTAGTGTTTGAGTGACCAACCCAAAAATTCCAGTCGATATCTGGGAAATTAAAATCCCCCATTATAAGACACTCTGATTTACTGCCCCACTCTATTTCTCTGCACAGTTGTTTATTATACTCATCAGAGTCATTAGGGCTCAAGAAAAGATGCTAGAAGGGGTCGCCCCTACTACGCTAGAGTCTATAGACAGACGCAACATATAATGAAAATATTTTTCTCACTGAGCTCCTCAACAATGTTATACATCTAGAATAAGGAAGTAATTCTTGTATCTTATCGCCAAACCAGGCGTCGGCAGTCTATTTTGCTTTTACAAATGTAACTTTGTACAGGGATCATTCACCCGTTCGGTTACTGTATGTGTATGCGTCATAGCGTATAAATAAATAAATTTTCTGTTTATACTCCGGGACGACCACACGGTCAGAGGAGTTCACAAGGTAGAGAGAATACAAGAAACAGCACCGTATTCAGCAGTCACAGGCTTGAACCCGGGTCACTCGAAGCACGTGTACTTATGCACCTGTGCGCTTGACCACTCGGCTACGGCGGCGTTCGAGATTCTCCAACTTGACAGGGGGGGATAGGCCCACCGTATTGCCGACCGGGCTAGCCGAGTGGGTAAAGTACCTGCCCGGCAACCCAAAGGTCGCGGGTTCGATTCTCGCCTCGGGCTTGGATCAAAGTACTGCAAAAACCTTGGGAGGTGCAATATGGCCACAGAAGCCGATGCGCCAACAACTACCAAATCAAATCAAATCAAGCCCACCGTATACGAACATTTAGCCACATACGGTGGTCAAAAGTTGTTAGTTGATTAATTTGAATTCAAGTTTGTTCAAGTCATTAACAAAACAGCAATTTACATACAAAAATGTATTTGTTTTATTACTATTTGTATTTAAAATATAAAGTTTAAAATTAAATTAATAAAATTTTTGGTTAAAAATGGATGAAAAGAAAAAGGGAAAGAGTGGAGCCCAAAAAAGAACAACGAAGAAAGCAAACGAACAAGCAGTCAATAAATTACCTAAATTAGATAATTTCTTTACAAAACACAGTAATGAATTATGTCCAGAAGAAGGTAAAGAAAAGACCAGTATTGAATTGGAAAATGTGGAAAAGAATGCTGCTGGTGTAAATATATCTGTGGATCATTTAAATCAAGCAGGGCAATCAAACGAAAACAATTCAACAATGATAGATGCCTCTGTCGGAAATTAGTGTTGAATGCACTGCACAGTGTATTCGATCTTGGAGAATACGTGGATAGCAACATTTCCGATGAAACAAAAAGAAACATGAGTTTGTCACCTCAGAAACCTAAAGGACCATTTCCAAGGGATCCTGAACAACAAAACTGAAGTTTTAGTGACACGTACTAGTATTCTACTTCAATGTATGGTCCAGTATCCTCGTCTGTGGCTGTGCTACTCCGGACTACGAGATTGGAAAAATCTATCTTTTCGGATAAAAACTCAGTGTTTCTCAACGTCATATCGATGCATGTGCTATACATGAACTGTGGCAAAGAACGCAACGATTGATAAAGATCTGGAGGAACAAATAAGATACAGATCCTCATTTTGGAAAATGGTACTAGAACTCTTATTTCGGATAACGCTTATGTTGACTAAAAATTCTTTAGCATTTGGCGGTCATCGGAAAGGATTTTCGGACGATTACAACAGCAATTTTTTATCGCAATTCCGTTTACTTTACTACTATGATGACTTAATGAAACAAATTATTAATAAGCTATCTAGTTCAGTATCTTATTTAAGCCCCACTATCCAAAATGAGTTAATAGAATGTTTAGGTACCAAATTAACAAACGAAAAGTGATACACTCAAAATTAATTCGGCACCATTCTATTCACTAATTTTGGATACTACTCAAGATCTCACAAAAAAAATCAATTAAGTGTTGTTGTATGACATGTTCACATAATTCGCGACGAAAATGAAAAATCCAAAGATTTTGAAATTTGTGAAACGTTTTTAGGATTCTATGACATGAATGATCATCTTTCGACAGAAATGACGACGGATAATATAATGAAAATATTACACAAACTAAATATTCCCATTGAAAAATGTTATGGTCAGGGATGTGATGGGGCTAATGCCACGAGTGGGGTTTATAATGGTGTGCAGTCACACATTAAAAGGATTAAATCAAATGCAGAGTACATTCATTGTGCAAGTCACAATTTAAATTTAGTTATTATTGATAGCGTAAATTGTAATAACGTTTCATTATTTTTCCACAATCTTCAAAATTTTGTATAATTTTTTTTGGAAATAGTACAAAAAGATGGGATCTTCTTTCTAAATTTACTGGGGAATCTGAAGTTACATGAAAAAAACTCAACCCTACTCGCTGGTCTGGCAGATTACAGTCTATAACAGCTGTGCAAGATCGTTTTGTGGATATTATAAAAGTTTTGACAGAAATTAATCCCAAATCAACTGAAAAAGCAGACCGAGACGAAGCGCTTAGAATAATGAAGCAAATGATGACATTTGATTTTATTTTCATTTGTATATTTTTGAATAACGTTGATGTGCGAAATTAATTTTGCTTCAAAAACTCTACAGAAGCATGATATATAGACCTCGATGAATGTATTGGATCAATCGAGGATCTTCTGTATTGGATCGAGTCAGTAAAAATTTACAAAATATTCGAAATTCATACGAACAAATTATATAGGAATCTGAGCAAATTTCCACGAGTTCGGGGTCGATCCCAAATTTGAAGACAAACGACAACGTAGAACTAAAAGGCAGTACGATGAATTAGCTTCAGATTTTTCGTTTGATAAGGAGATCAGTTTTTTTTTAATCAGTGTTTTTTTGCTATGTTTTAGACAAAATTATAATACAAATTAAAAATCGTTTCGAAAGTATGAAGTTAGTAAAAAATTATTTTGCAATACAAGAACCGAAAAAAATGTCAAATGGTGATATATTAAGTGAGTGTGAAAATCTCATAAAAAAAGTATTCATCTGTACTCTCTCCCCAACTGCCGATTCAATATTGTAATTTAATCACCTCTATTAAACAAGATTTATCAGCAGACATGTCTATCAGAAAATTTTTTTATTTGACGTTTAAGAATTTTTTACTCTATGTTATTTTTTTACCCTGCCAACTGCCTCTGCGGAAAGAAGATCATTTAGTAAATTACGAATAATAAAATATTATAAAAGAAATACTATTGGTCAAAGTAGACTGCAGTGTTGGCTATTGAGCATAAATATGCCAGTAAAATGGATTTTATTAATGATTTCGCAAATAGAAAAGCGCTAAAAGTAACATTTTAACTGTTTTCGTAAATTTATTAGATTAGCTATAGTATAATTTGTTTGTCAAATTGTATTTAATAAGTGGTATCATATTAATGTAATATTAATTTTCATATTTATGATGTTTTTAAAATTATAAATAAATCGTAAATAAAATACATATTTATGTATTAAAATTATTCAACATTTTTTATATATTATACCTAATTAAAATTTATTTTAATAAAAATAAAGAGCACAAAATGATTCTTGCCTAAGGGCCCAAAAAACTTAGCCACGCCACTGGCCATTAGAATTGTGTTCAATGTCCAGTTCGTTCGGAATACCACTAATATTGTCTTCCAAATATTTTGATAAAACCTTGAAGTTTTCGATATACAGTACTGTAATTTTAGGTTACGTTAGATTATGTTAGTTACTTCCATTGTTGTAACCTAGAACCAAGGCGCACTGTTTGCTGTTTAGATAAGTTTAAATCATGCAACTATTCTTAAACAACTAAGTGCACTGTGCTATAATTTTCTGCTTGGTAGGCCAAATCTGTTGAAGTTGACCGTCGAGAAAAGTCTGCAATACAAGAATTCTCCCTGTAATCATCCCTGTTTTGTTTATCCCATGATTTTGAGGGATCTGATATCGGCAGATCTTCATTCTGTGGAATAGGACTCTGCAGATGCTGTGCTTGCTTTCTCTGGATATCCGCGATAATTATGTCACGCAGAAATAGCAATCGTTAGTGGTTGTGCTGTACAAAAGGCATACTTTTAATTTTCCTAGTTAGTCACATCCAAGTTTGGTCTGCTCACCAATATTGCAAAAGTACAAGAGTATGCACTTGTAGTAAAACTAGATTTTCTTTCTCCGAGTTTTGTTGTTAACTGTACAACCTTTTAAATGAATTGTTAGTGTGATTCAGACACTTCCTCTGCTACTGCTTAAGCATTTTAACAACACAGAAAAAACAATATGCAGTAAATACGCAGATAAACTGTAACGTACTCACACTACTACTAAAAGAGTGGTGGGAGGGACGGACAAGGTTCAACATGTTAACCCTCCCCAACATTACTGCTATCGATGAGCACCTGCAAATATTATTTGCAGGTAATAAAAGAGATTGGTGTTAATCAATTCCTTAAATTGTATTGGATATATACGCATATATCCAATAGATATACATATAGAAACCTGTAAACTCAGAAACGTAATATATATAGAAAATTGTGACGTGATGTGAAATTAAGAATTATTTTTGTAATCTGCGCATCAAAATTGACTGAAACAGCTGATATATATTAGTGGATAGTAAAAATCATGTTGTCCAATGAAAGATGTTGTTTATGTATGGGTACGGCACTATCATATTTCTACTACCCAGATAGTATTGAATGCATCGTTTATTCATATCTCATATTGTGATCATCTTCGCAACGAGTTGCCGAGGTACTGCACTGCTTTGAATAAGTAACGCTTCTACACTTATTCAAAGCAGTGCAGTACCTCGGCAACTCGTTGCGAAGATGATCACAATATGAGATATGAATAAACGATGCATTCAATACTACCTGGGTAGTAGAAATGTTGGAAGTGCCGTACCGTACCATGCATAAACAATCTCTTTCAATCTCTAAGACAAGAAAGAAATATTTTTCGATGTTGGCCAATGTTATTAATTTGTGGCACGATACTGCTATGAGATTGGATGGACATCCGACCGGATGCGATTTATACTCATATCGCGGGTGAATTTTGTTCATTTCATTCGCGATATCCGTTTCTTTCTTTGCTAAAACGCTGTGTATTGTGGGGGGTGGAAATCAATGATGATTGGTATTACATATTTGGTTATTGTTTTATATATTTATTCTTTTTTTTTTTTTTGTTCTTATTTTTATTTATTTTTTTTGTTTCCTATTATGTGTTTGTCCACTTTATTCTTATTTCCCCCACTTACGCATCTGACTTTACTTCCTAGGAGAATTCCAGATTCAAGGGAACTTCTCAATTGTGTATAATTCCCTTCGGAAAGGCTGAGTGTTCAGGAATAACAACTCACAAATTAACAAACAACAAAGTTTATTTATATATATATATATTACAACATATTTTCAATTGAATAAAAAAACATGTAATATGCATACAAGGTTAAGTCAAGGATACCTTGCATATATTATTCTTATATTAACCATCAATATGCTATTTCATCATTATAATCTGTGTTTCATCCTTATAATCTGTGTTCTCGCCATTCTGTTACAATACACTGAAGACTAATCTTAACTTTCCTAAAGTCTATTTGTTATTAGTCTTTCAGTTAGATCAACAATTCTTCATAAATACAAACACTATATTCAATTATCTATCCTTAGAACATTCAAATATTTTCATACAAAATTTACTATATTCAATTATCTATCTTTAGAACATTCCAAGATTCTCACTATAAACTTTATTATCCTTCTAACATATTATAATCATTTGAACAACAATTTAGTATATTACTTATCTTTCGTTTCTCTCATTTGAACAACAATTTAATCTATTACTTATCTTTCGTTTCTCTTGCATTTTACAATAATCTTTTTGAATTAATTAATCTCTGTTAGTATATATATATATATATATATATATATATATATATATAAAATTTACTTAAGAGATAATTTATCTATCGAGTTACTTCTAGTGCTATCACTGTTTTTCATTAATTAATCACTATACTGTTTCACTAACTGTCCTTGTTAACTTACAGTACTTACTATTATCTTTTTTTTTTCCTTTCCTTTGCTTTCCGGGGCGGTTCCAAGCTTTCCTGGCTCTCAGGGTACCTTCTGGGGATCTCTTTCATTAGCTACACCTGAATTTGCTACAGATGATTTTTTAGGAACTCTTTGCTGCACTGGGACTGGCGTTCTTTCTCCACCTTATTAAAACCTATCACAAGGAAAACTCAGGGCATCTCACACTAACTCCTCCTCCTCTCCACTTTATTAAAACTTATCACAAGGAAAAACTCATAGGGTGCTACCCTCGTTTTTTCGCTCCACCTATTAAGAACTTTTTCAAGAAGAAAACTTCCCCAGGGCGCTACCCTTCTCTTTTCCCACCACGTCCAAACACTCGACTGTTAGCTTTTACATATTTCCTACTACAACAGAACCCTCAACTGTCCATGTTACTAACTCATTTACTTATCTCGACGAAAATCTCGACTGCTGTGTCCGCTGACTATTTCATTTTCCCTATCACCAACAAAACTCAACTTAGAATCCCACTAACCCATTTTCATAAAACCCACATGAATCTCAACTCGGGGTTCTGTCACTAACTCACCTTTGCAAAACACTCCCAAATTCTCAACTCTGTGTTTTTTAACTCACTTCCATAAACACACACATAAAACTCAACTCTGTGTCCCTTTCTCTCCCTGTTCACTCACTTTTTGTCCATTCTTTTCTGTACTACCTACATATGTCAATTCCGCTCTAGTTTTCTGTTTAACCAATCTTACTCATTTTATCAGCTTCCACTCTCTTCTTATTCGCTAATTTTTATCTTTCTCACGCTGATTCCTTGCTCGATCTAACTTCTTATTTTAAGTAATTTGTAAAATTTCTCAGGCTGTCAGTACCTTTGAAGTCAGCCGCTTATAGTTATACTTTAGCAGACTAATTTCCCACGATCTATAAAACTTGCCATCACCGACAGCCAGAGCCAGACTTCCATCTAATTCCCAGCATTGTTCCGTATTTTACTGTCCAGGTGTAACCGATTAAAGAAATGTCCCGACAGCACATGGTCCACCGCGCTATTGTTTACCAGAGTTGACACCTTCTACTAATAACAGTTGCAACCAGTTTCCATTTGGATGCTCCTGTGCGCTGGGAACAGAAGTACACCCCTTCCTTGCCATTAGCCTTTGTCAAGCTTAACGCTGACCTTCATAAACGTTGTCTAATTTAATCCTTGCCAGTGATCTTAGTAATATTCTTAACTTGTAATGTTCCGCTCCCCCATATTGCTTTATTATAAGTTTTACTTTAAATAAATCTCCCTCTTCCACAAAATATTATATTTGTAAGATTTTACATCTTACAGTATCTCATGGAATAGTACTAAATATTTTGAACAGAATCATTTCTGTTATTTTTTCTTTATTAAAGTGGTGGGAAGGTCCATTTACTTCTTAATATTGAACGATATTAAATTTTACTTTCAAATTCTGTCGGCTGACCATTATTAAATCACTCTGAATTAAACTACAGAATAAGTGATTTAAGAACGAAGGGAAAATAATTCGTTTTTAGATATCTCCATGTGCAAACTTTATACAGCTAAATAAAATTGGATATATATTAATTAAACGTAATTATATTATACGATTAATATTATAAACTAATTATTTCTTGTTGACGTTCACATAAACTTGGTTGTTTTTTTCCCAGACGCGTTTTGCTCCGCATCAGGGCTCGCATTGGATGCGTAACACCGTTCCGAATCGTTATACATATCGGTTAATCATGGACACGCGTTAATTGCCGTCTTCACTTATTATCAGAAGAGCTTTCAGTTTTGTAAAATATTCCATTTCAAGCTTTAGTATAAAAACTCTTTGGTTTCCTTCCTTCCTTCCTTCAAAACTTACCTTTTATCAGTCTAACTTTCCTGTTAGGAAAGTTAGGTTGGAGAAAGGTAACGTTTGATAATTTGAACATTAGGTAAATTGGGTAATTTTAATGTTCACAACTCCAGTTGGCTCCAGTTATCTAGTTACGCGGGCCCAGAAAAGCAGGCACCTCTGTAGCCAGGTAGGCAGGAGCAGCAGTGCGTAGCACACGCTTCTTGATTAGACCGGGGTTCGAGCCCGTGACCACCAAATACAGAGGATGCGGAAAGGTCAGGAAATGACCACTGCATATCCCAGGAGCAATATGGCCTTAGTTGCTAATGCTCCTAAAAAAACAAATAAATAACCAGAAAAACAGTTCTATTTTCTGCTACTGTGTATTCTTTTTGGAAATGAGACAGGAGCACTTTATGTCCGATTGGATCTTGAAGATTTTTCTGCAGCATCCAACGTTTCAAACGTCACTTGAAATTTAAGTTGCTGGCCTTTGCTTGTTAACATATGTCATTTGATGAATCCCGCACTTGTTTGGTTTTGCGAATACCCTGGGCGCCTCCGTAGCCAGGTGGGAAGGAGCAGCAGTGCATAGCACACACTTCTTGATTAGACCGGGGTTCGAGCCCATCACCACCAAATACGGAGGATGCGGAAAGGTCAGGGAATGACCGCATATTCCCGGAGCAATATGGCCTTAGTTGCTAATGCTCCTAAAGACCAAATAACAAACAAACAGCGAATACCCTCAAGAATGCCACTTGAGATTTTTATTACTAACAGCAGTTTAATGTGTTGAGAAGACGTAACGTGGTTGTTTATAATGAATTAATTAAATATGAATAGCTCTAATTAAACCGAATTTTTCTTTACTCAAATCTTCCTTGATTAGGCCTTTTGATTGGATTCAGTAAGGAAACCAGTAACGTTGCCATTATTAAGAAGTTCTGTTGTGTTAGTGCCATTGAATTTTTAAGCGTGTGTACCATTCTGTAAAGCACTTTCCGAATTAATTATATAGAAGTTCGAACTGTAGCGTAAAAGTTAATAGAAATCCGTAATAACAACACCAACTCTAAAAAATTTACATGTGAATAGAAGCAAAACTAGAACTCGTTGGTTCTCACCCTTTTTAGCAGTCAGTTTATTCTGATTATAATAGTTATCGTTAAATGAATTTTCTAAGTCAAATTTAGTGTCCAGGTGTCTGCTGACTAGTAGCTGGAACAGTTGAGTCTACTTCAAGGTATCTTAGATGTATGCAGGTTGTAAAGATGTATTTGCTATGTGTTTTTAAATAATGAACATTCCTAATTACGCTTAGTACATACTAGTAATTACTGAACTGTGGTAGCAGATTCAGCGAGTAAGTACTAAGTTAGACTGACACTGGCAATTTTATTTGAGCAACTGTTTAGTTATTGGATGGAACACATTGTTTCATGTGAGTGTGCACACAGGCACTTTTTTTTTTGTTGCAGCAACCAAAAATATGCAACGTGCTTTATTCCTGACGCAACAAAATCATCTGTTCCTTGTATGAAATGGGATGTAGATGTTTGAATATGTTCAATCGCATTCGTGATGAAACAGTTGCTGTCTGCGTGTGTGTGTGTGTATATATATATATATATATATATATATATATATAATAATATAATATATAAAAGATTGTATTAAAGAGTAAAAACAGAAAACATCAGAGAGTTAAATAAACTGGATATGGCAAATGCACCGAAGCGCGCAAAGCAGCAGCAACGGATGCAAATGTAAATATATGTATATTTTAATTAATATGATAAATAAAAGTAAAGATGGCAGTTCGAAACTCCGGAAAGCTTAAAAAATTACATGAAAACGTTAAAAGAAAGTTACGATAGCCTACATCAGATAAAGGCGGGAAAAATTTACTAAACACAGAACTCCGAAACGGGGAATAAAATATGAAATATTAATAAATAATGAAATCTGATGTCAGCAAAATAAATATTGATGCTAAATCAGGTATTTCATCGGGAGACTACACCTGACATAGCATCAACGGACTGCGTTTCCATACTTGCCCATAGTTATGCAAGAGAAAATTTATAAATGTAAATAAACAAATATAAAAATGTAAAAAAAAAACGAAAAGGTATCTTTTACAAAGTATGGACAAGGTAGTCCCTACGCAGTATTATAATTAAGAGAAAAGGGTGAATATTATAAAAAGTAGAAGATTAAAAATATTATACCTGAAAATGGCGACGCGAAACTACATGAGGTCAATACGATAGCTGCAAACAAAACAAATAAAACAGCTACTGACGAAAAAAATAGATGACTAGTGACCTCTGTAATCAGTTTTTAAGACAGTATTTTAAATATACAGAATAAGGAGAAATTTAGGTAGATAAGAAGAAATGTGGCGAGAAGTGTACCAGAGAGGACCATATATATATAAAAAAAAAAAATAAAATAAATAAATAAATAAATAAAACGGGAGAGGCTGTGGTTTTAAGCTTAGCATCGCGCAAAGCAGCAGATGGCTAAAACGTAAATTAATATAAATAGTGCATTAAAACCAATAGAGATAACAGAATGATAAAAATTGTTTGGACAAACAAATGCACCAAAGCGCGCAAAGCAGCAGCAAAGGATGCAGATGTATATGAAATAATATAAATGCCAATGCAAGCAACACTAAAGGCCACAAGGAAAAAATAGATTAACTATAGAATAAAGATTGAAGCCAGCAAATGGCAAACCGGAGTTAAAAACAAGACCATATAAAGACTGAATAACAGAGATGGGTGTAATTTAAAGAACAGTATCGCGCAAAGCAGCAGATAACTAATTCTTAAATTGATATAATAATATAATATATAAAAGATTGTATTAAAGAGTAAAAACAGAAAACATCAGAGAGTTAAATAAACTGGATATGGCAAATGCACCGAACGCGCAAAGCAGCAGCAACGTAATTATAATACTGCGTAGGGACTACCATACTTTGTAAGAGATACCTTTTCGTTTTTTTTTTTTTTTTTTTTTTACATTTTTATATTTGTTTATTTACATTTATAAATTTTCTCTTGCATAACTATGGGCAAGTATGGAAACGCAGTCCGTTGATGCTATGTCAGGTGTAGTCTCCCGATGAAATACCTGATTTAGCATCAATATTTATTTTGCTGACATCAGATTTCATTATTTATTAATATTTCATATTTTATTCCCCGTTTCGGAGTTCTGTGTTTAGTAAATTTTTCCCGCCTTTATCTGATGTAGGCTATCGTAACTTTCTTTTAACGTTTTCATGTAATTTTTTAAGCTTTCCGGAGTTTCGAACTGCCATCTTTACTTTTATTTATCATATTAATTAAAATATACATATATATATAGCGGTGCCTATAACACAGAGCTATTGTCTTGTGAAAGTAGTTTCTTTTCTGAGGTTTCCGGAAAGATCAGCGCTGTATAAAAAAAAAAAAAAAAAAAAATCGAATCTGCCGATACTCATTCGAAAAATATTTTTGAAAAATGTTTCTGAATAATTTCTTAAATCATATTTGAAGAAAAAACGCGACGTTGGCTGCATGTGGATCCGTGAATAACTTATTATTATTATTAAAATCAGTTTATTTCTCAAACCTTGGGTCACCCCGGGACGGCTCTGTGCCAGAAGGGTGTTATCTAAACAGGCACAAAGTTGTTTTCTGGCTTGGACGGTAAGCCTGAATCCAGCCACTGATTGATCTAGAGCTACTATAGTACTGCCACTGTCACCTGTAAATAAATAAATAAATAAATAAATAAATTTTCTGTTTATACGCCGGGACGACCGAACAGTCAGAGGAGTTAACAAGATAGATAGCACCGTATTCAGCAGTCACGGGCTTGAACCCCGGTCACTCAAGGCACGTGTACTTATGCACCCGCGCTCCTGACCACTAGGCTACGGTGGCCACTGTTGTTCCCATTGGTTTGGATGGCCATACAGATGATGGACTAATTGTTTTTTTGTTTAAAATCATTAATTCGTAGTAATTGTCTGTAAGCTTGAACTCCTCTCTGATAGGCAAGAATATTGCAATGGATGGACTGAAGAGATCTATCTACATGTTCTAACGTAAAAGAACAGTGAAGATTGTTCTGTCGGCCACTCCGCACATGCTGGAATGGCATTTCTTGGTAATTGGCACCAGGTTTACATCTCCACCCAGATCCAATGTCTTCTAGACAAAGGCATAGGTGTGCTCCTCCATCCTGGAAAGGCATTGATTTTGGATGACCTACTGACCTAGCCCCTAGTTTTTGCTCCACTTGCACAACACCTTCTATAGCAGCTTGGGTATCTTCTACACAATAAACACGAATATTATAATCAATGGAAGAATGAAGAGCTGGTGCAAAGGCCGCAAGAGTCAATGACTTGACTGCCTTGCATTCTGGAAGTGACTCTCCGACAAAAGTATAACGGGCTAATTGTTCTATCATAAGGTGACATTGTTGTTGATCTAGCTGGCAATAAACTGAAGTGTTGATTGTTTCGCAGCCAAATGTGACTATATTCTTCCAAACTGGACTTTCTTATTCAGTACTGCTATCACTTCTGTGGATAGCAATGTTCCAGTTTTCTAATTTCAGAGTGGCACAATGTTGAAAACTAATAACTGCTTTCTTGAACCGAAGACTTGGAGGACCACAAAGTACAACAGGACTTAAAATAGTTTCTTTATCTGACAAGCGTGGTCAATCATTGTCATCTCTTAAGTACTGCGACATATACTTCCACGCTGCAACCTTTTTTCAAGGCACCTTGAGGAAAGGTTAAAGTAATACCAGAACCAGGTACAGAGATCAGTGCATTTGCCTTGGTCACAGTACCCCAAGCGACACACTCAATGTCCAGATTTGATAGCAATGCTGCAGATTTTACAGATTGTCGCCGTGATGGAGATAATGATTCATAGAGTGATGATTCCAGAGACCCAGAGGAGGAAGATGCTGGTAGTACAAATGCACAAGACCCAGCATGTGGAGGCTTGCCTGTTGAACTAGGTGTCTGCGACTGCTGAGAATCTAGAAGAGGAACTCTACTTTGTGTAGGACTTGATGAAATATTTGAAGGATAATGAGCAGCAAGCAAAGGAGTAATAGAACTGCAACACAATACACTTAAAGTAGACTTTTCATTAGTAATATAATCATTATCAGGATGACCAGGTCCTATGAGGTGAGGAGAAATGCTTAGTACATTCTAAGATCAGGCTGGACTGGAATTGTTCCACTGTACATAAAGGGGTCCCGTCCTTTCATACGTCGGACAAGCATCACCATGGCCACAACCAAAAACACAGCTACAGCCACAAATAATCCTACATAGAGGGCTATGTCAGTATCTGCTTCCGCCGAAGTGGCCTCCTCGTGTCTTTCCAAGTCGTACACTTGAACCGTGTCCTTGTTTCTTGATGCTTTGCACATTCCTTCTGTAGAGTTTGCTGTCACCGTATTTTTTCCTGGGCAATATCGCCCTCCGCTAGAGGGGGACAGGTTAGTGCATGAGCGTCTACGGTGATTCTTGCAGTCAGGACTACAAGTGGACCAAGATCAGCTTGTCCAACGGCCGTCGGTTGATGCGATGTTCACCACTGCTCGCCTACTTTTAATCCTACCGGTGGAAGACCAAGCATAACATATGCATCCGTAAGCTTCTGACCCCATATATTTCTCCACGTCATTCCGGGTCACATCCACCGAGACCTCCACTTGGCGGACTCCGGTCATAGGATTCACAAACTGCTGGAAGCTGTGCTGCCGGTTGTCAACCAATTTCCCGTTGCACTCGAAGTACACCTGCAAGGCATATCTGGCTTTGCACGACAGGGTGCCCGCTTTGTTCCGGACTATGAAGGCGTCTTGAGGTTCTTCGAAGAATGCAGGGATTCTTGATGGTTCTGGATCTTCGGTGAGTAGAGGGTCGAGGATAAAACCTCCTCCCTCCGGTTTTGCCAAGCCTAGCGTCCATCCCGTTGCCAACCATAACACGACGTATGCCAAAAAAGAGTTAAGTTTTGCCATGACGTTTTGCCATGACGTTTGTTTCACGCGGCTTCCTCATTACGACGGAGCGCAGCAGCTGGAGCAAAAGTCGACGCCGGGACGCTAGGGAGGAGCAAATGTACGTGCGACGCAAACCCATAAGCCCATCTTCGAATTCTTAATGCGTTGCGAGGAAAAATTACAACACGCACGTGGACTCCTGCGAAGGAATTATCCGATGGAATTGTGATGCGATGAATACAGCGGTTAGAGCTTTTAGCGGAGTCTACGTTCCCTCGGGGGCTAATGCACGTGTGAACCGACTGTCCGTACTCCGAATAACGCAGCTTTTTGCAGTCACCATAGCATTCCGATGAATCAATGCTTAGTTCCCACGATCTCGGAGCCTCCTTCCGTAACCCATCGTTCGTCCTGTTTCTTCCGCTGCCACTGCCTGTCTAACTAGTGTGCTAACGTCATGTGAAACTAAAAATTACAATTTAAGCTTAATAAAATCAGTTTTATTTTATTCGGTATTTTCATTTACAATCAAACAATAAAGGTTTGTGGTAACTAAAGTAGGATACATAGTTGAAACAATTCAAATTATTAACATTGCGATTGAAGACCAAGTCGATACATGATTAACCACGCGTAGTAGATTTTGTAGGATCCGATGCAATTTTAAGATCGAATATTCGTAACTGACTAGTCTGCTGACTAGTAGCTGGAACAGTCTACTTCAAGGTATCTTAGATGCATGCAGGTTGTAAAGATGTATTTGGTATGTGTTTTTAAATAATGAGCATTCCTAATTACGCTTAGTACAGCTTAGTAATTAGGAAACTGTGGTAGCAGATTCAGCGAGTTACCAAGTTAGACGGACACTGGTAATTTCAAATTCAACCTTCAAATGGGAAGAAACTGAACGAAGTAGTTACTTTAACGAGTTGTTCAATTCTCTAAAACTGAAAAACCTGATTTGAAATCTAGTTATATATCCTTGTAGAGCTCTCAAAAGGCAACGATTTTGTTGCTCAATTGTGCGCAACTTGTTGCGTCACTGCACTTATTGCGTACAATTGAGTTTTCTTGGTCGCATGCGTTGTACTTTTTGCGTCACTGCACGCAACGAGTACAACGCATGCCAAATTCTACAGCCCAGCGTTCGAATATTGTGAAAGAAAGAAAGGAAAATTAGACAGAAATGTGAATGTAGATTACTCTCCCTCTCTCGCGTTCTCCCGCCGACTTTGGTGCTTGCTTTTCAACGTTAGATTTGTGATTTCGTCGAAATCTTTGAACATGTTTAGTTGAAGTAACTTTCGGCATCGTCACAACTTAACTAAATGAAACAACCGCACTAAACGAAGTAGTTACTTTAATGAGTTGTTCAACTCTCGAAAACTAAAAACAAATTTAAAATCTAGTTATAAATCCTTGTAGAGTTCTCAAAGGGCAACAATTTTGTTGTTTACTGTTTTTTTGTCTAACGTTTATAGTTTTCAAGATATTGCGAAAACAAACTTGAAAATGCTCAAATTTTCACTCTCTCAACTTTGCATCGCTATTACTCTGGAATCATAAGAGCTACATCAAAACTATTTATAGATGTAAAAACTACGTTTCCTACTGAACAATTTTGTCGCTTACTCTTTATGTCTATCTATCATAGTTTAAAATTTATTGAGAGTGAAAGTAACCAAGGCGCAACGGCAAATGACCAAAATGTGAACTTTTTAAGTTTTTTCGAAAAAAAATGATATTAAATATCAAAATTTCTAATTTTTTCAAGAAAATTGCCTATTGATCTGCATTTATTGTATTGTGCATTGGCTTACTTCATCTGCCGTGGCATTCCCTGTTCTTTTCTGAATATACAGGTGGGCGTTTTGGCAGATCCCAGAAGGTTGTTGTTGTTGTTTGGTTTTTAGGAGCATTAGCAACAAAGGCCACATTGCTCCGGGAATATGCGGTGGTCATTCCCTGACCTTTCCGCATCCTCCGTATTTGGTGGTGACGGGCTCGAAATCCGGTCTAATCAAGAAGCGTGTGCTATGCACTGCTGCTCCTTCCCGCCTGGCTAAGGAGGCGCCATTGCCAGGAAGGAAAGGACAAGAATCTGGTATGCTTTGCTAAAAGTCTGCAAGAGCGTTGGAGTGTTTGTGATGAAGGGCAGATTACACAAAATTTTTTCCCAGATTTAAGAAATGCAGCCTCGATAAAATTCAAATGGTTTGCTCCAAACTTACAAGCTATGTTCTTATTAACTGGTCATGGTTCGATTAATGCAAAGTTGCATGATTTAGGAATTAATGAAAGATCTAGTTGTCATTGTGGCGAAAGAGAATCATGGGAACATTATGTACAACTGTGAGGAGTACATCTATCTACGAATTGAGGTATCTTGGATTAGTAATCTCAGTCTTATGGCAGAAGTCTGCGAGACAATTCTAGTTGATAAACAGGAGAACTTCTTGGTTTTCCAAGCCTTTGCAACTGCAATATTTCTTAGGCGCAAGACTTCGATTTGTAATGCCGTATGCCGAATTACCTAGAATTATGTGAAATCGTGGAGGCTTAAGTCTGTTATATCCACTGCAACTCCAGCTCCTTGTGGTTGAATTTCTGCTCTTGGCAGCTCCTTGTGGTGGAATTTCTGCTCTCGGCAGCTCCTAGCGCTGCTGTCTTTCCAACAGACTGTGAACAGATGCAGATCTTTCCAATGAAGTTTGGACTTTGTCTGAAATTTAATTATATGTATATTTATTTTTTATGTAATTTGATTATTTTTCAATTTGTTCATATCAAATTTTTTTGGTCATGGCAGGGTTTTTTCCCTCCCTGTACTTGGACAAACAGGAGAGGGAGTATATAAGAGTACTGCTAAATTATGTGTAACTGACAGCGGGGTTGCCATTGTTTGGCTGGGACCGCTTTAAGTAATAAATATCAAAATATCAATCAGTATCGTCGACGGCGTTATACTGTATTACATTACCCGACAAAATAAGTAATTTGATAAGTAGTTTCTACTATTGGCTATTAGTTTCCGAGATATAACAGCGGTTAGACGTTTCACTTTCCGTGACAGCCTGAGCGTCGTAGGGTACCCCCAGCATAGACGTTATTCAGGTAAAAAAAAAAAAAAAAAAAAAGTTTTATATTAAAATTTATTTCATGTAAAACCCATACAGTGCTTATGTTATAAATATCCAATGGTGCGTACACATCACAATAATTTAAAATAACTTTGAAATTAATAAAACACAATTTTTAAAGATTGCATTGAAAAGCGATTTAAATGCAAACAGTCAGTCATAGAAATGTTTTTATTAATGTTCTTATTTCTCGGTGTTCTGAGAAATGACAATTGAAGTTTAATATTGAAAATGTAAAGTACTGTATAGGAGTAGCAATAATCCCAGAGTAACGTATCAACTGTGTGGTACTACACTCAGAGTAGTGGAGAATGAAAAAGTCTTGGAGGTAATTGTGCAGTGAGATATGAAGTTTTCTTAGCAATGCAAGACAGCCGCCAGGACAGCTTATGGTGTTTTGTCAATGATATATAGGAATTTTTCAACAGGGATAAGGAGGTGATTATCCCTTTGTATAAGGCAATGGTCACATGAGTACTGCATACAGGTCTGGAGGCCTCATTTTAGGAAGGATATGGAGCTGCTGGAACGAGTACCGAGAAAGCAACGAGGGACACAAAAGGGTGCTCTTACCAAGAAAGGCTTCAGTTCTGTAAATTGTAACGCCTGGAGACTAGGCACCTGCCTGTTTGAAGTGTTTGACTGAATGGATTGAACAAGCTCAATGCTGATGGGATTCCTAATTCTCAGCCCACACACATGAGGTGGGGGCAGGCACAAATTCAAATTGAGGAGGGTCGGTAGCAGGATAGATGCGTGGAGGTTTGCCTTCAGCCAGCGGGTGATTGATTGTTGGAATAGGCTTCCATCTGTTCTGGAAGTGGATGGTTTGAATAAAATCAAGGAAAAACTAGACAGATCCTTGGAGGTATGGATGGGTGAAGTATGGGGTTGTTTTTTTTTTTTTCTGATGCTGTATAAGCTTACTTTTTTGGATCATTTGCTGCTGATACTACTGCTGTAAATGCTGAGGTAGCATAATGTGTAGTGGCAACTACATAATTTTCAAATTAATTTTCTTTGGATAAGTTTCCAATACTTCTTGGTTGTTGTTAAAGAAATAGGTAAAACAGTACACGTTTTGCGGAATCAGTTCTGGAAATTTCAGTATAACAGCCTACGAAAGGAATTCTGTTATACTGAATTGATGTACTCTGTTTCTTGGTTTGGGTATCTGACAAATGCTCAAAGAAGCTTGAAATATAACAGCTTATTCCAAGTCATACTTGGCATTTAATAATTTCTCATAAAAATGCGAAGTGTAAGAAGCTGGGTGGGGGAAAAAAAAAAAAAAAAAAAAAACGTAACTCAGAACTTTTCTTTCTGGTGACCCTTTGGAAATGTCCCCAGACAGCAGTTTACTCAATATTTCTAAAGAGAAGAAAGTCTTCAACAGCAGTATCTTACTTGAAACACACTGTCATAATCACTTGCTACTCCATGGTAGGCCAAAAAGTTTGTTTTTCTCCTGCTTACAAAATCCGATCGTCAGCTTTTCGAATGTCACAACTTTGTAACTGTGCAAGGGGTGCTCGAATGCATGTGCGAATAAACATCCTCATTCTGATCTTTACTTGGCTCCCATAAAATATGTAGCTTAAATTAATAAAACACAAATTCATTTAAAAGCTTTTATTGTCAGTTACTTATTTTCTCAGTCAGCGGATACAGAAAGTACAACTTCCATCATTCAGGGGTTCCAGGACAATTTTTGATGTTAAAAAGGGAATTTTTTTTTCATAATCAAAAAGGAGGAATCACTGATCTAATTCAGGTCAGGAATTTCAACAAGATATTCCCTTGCATACGTTATAGTTCTCTTTAGCTCGACTGTATGTTTTCCGTACATTTAAAAAGAAATTGCCTTTTGGAAAGTGGAATGGTTATCATTGGGAGGGGAAAATGTCAGCTGACATGTAACTCCGGTGCATTATACTGAGCTGCTTCGTTTTCAACTTTGTTTTATTGTAATCTAACTGAGTTTTCAATTCAGTTAGATCTTGTCAGCCTGGACTGCACTTGATCGTAATTGTTGGCAGCCGGGCACGATCAGAAATTGCCTGGCCAAGTTTTACTTAATTGGATAATTTGAGCCGAGTTATTCGCAGTGCCCTCACTTTTCTACTTGCAATGTAATCGACACATTAAAAGTCGGTCTCGAAGGTCATTGCGAATATTGACTGTTGCAGTGAATATGGAATCCTTTAAACTTTAACGCAGTGACTTAGCTGCCACGCACTGCATTTGATCGCATGCCAAGCACCGCATTTGATCGCATGCCAAGCACCACTTGTAGCCTCCGATGTCCTCTCTCTCTCGTGATCATGCATCGTAAGAATCACCATATTCAAATTGTTTTGGCTTTCGTCACGTTCTCACGTGGTTTCCTCTTTTCCATTCTTTATTTATTACATTATTCATTCCATTGTTTCCTCTTGTTTTCTACAGTTAGTTATAATTGCCATAAAAAAAATTTCTTCCCACAGTTGAAGTTTCTCGTGGTTCCCAGTAATGCAACGTGTACAGGTACTAATTCTGTTAGAATAGTCGTTTGTTTCCATTACGTGGATGGTCAGAGTCTTCAGGTAGCTCTTCCAGAATTTATTTTGTTGAGCTTTTCAGTTACAATAAATGAGGGCAAACCCGTACAACCTGGATTTATTTCAGAGATAACCTTGTGGATACGGATACTGCCAAAACATTTTTAGTAGATTGATTATTCTTACGAGATTAACAAACATATAGGCAACGAATTATGTATTAAATATTAATATAAATGGAAGTATAAATAGCAAACGAGTCAGCTTATTTTGTTTTGATAAGGATTACTCACGTCGTTAGCACGGTTCATAGTACCATTCCACTTTCGCATAAGGTTTGGATTCAATCCCCATTTTCAGCCGCGGTAGAACTACTTCAAGGGACTTTTTTTTTTTTTTATTAAATACTGTGACCGAGTTAATCGGTCTTTCTTAGGCGAGGATTACATAGTTTTTCATTCCTCAATCCAAAGTTTTTCATTCCTCAAAACCTGCAAAACATAAATACACATTTGTGTCACTATGCACTGACGTATCATGACGTTAATCTATATATATTTAGGGAAGACCATAGGATAGTTACTATAAAATTACACAGAGAATAAATACGTAATAAAGGAATGTGTTGCGGAAAAAGCTTACCTGGGGAGGAGGAGGGGGTGTAATTATTATGGAAAATTATGATATGTTACCAGGTTTTTAAGATGTTTCCCAAACACAAAACGTTTGATTACTTTAAAGGCTGGATGAGTAGTGATTTACGTTGATGGTAAAGCAACTTACTTTTCCGCTACTTTCTAGCTAGTGTAGTTCTGAACTTAAATGTATAGCAAGCTGGTTTATTTTCTAAATTTTATGCAACTTAAAAATATTTATTCAAAGTACCCCTCCTACAGCAATACACGGAAGTTTCTTCCAAGAATCAGTTACGCAGTAGCTGAAAGCAAATTTTCTCATGTATCCTGCACCATCAATTTAAATTTTATATCTCTTTATGTGGTTCACCTGAGAAAGATTAGGGATACCATCAGCATTTAGTTTACTCAGTCCACTTAAGACTTAAGCACTTCAATTAGGTCTCTCATGTGTTTGTTTCCAACCAATGAGAAGTTGTTGTTATTTTGGTTTTTAGGAGCATTAGCAACTAAGGCCATATTGCTCCGGGAATATGCGGTGGTCATTCCCTGACCTTTCCGCATCCTCCGTATTTGGTGGTGATGGGCTCGAACCCCGGTCTAATCAAGAAGCGTGTGCTACGCACTGCTGCTCCTTCCCACCTGGCTACGGAAGCGCCTTCAATGAGAAGTAGTCTTTCATGGTAAGAGTATTTTTTGTGCCCCTGACTAATCTCGTCGCTCCTCTCTGCGCCCGTTTCAGCAGATCCACATTCTTCCTAAAATGAGGCTTCCAGACCTGTATGCAATACTTAAGTTGCGGCCAAATAATTGCCGTATGTAACGGGATAATTACCTCCATGTAGCTGCTGCCAAAATTCTTATATATCATTGGCAGACCTAGTAGGCCGTCCTAGCAGCCTGTCCGCATCGGACAATATAACTAAAAAGTCTTTTTCATTCTCAGCTACTTTGAGCTTAGTAACAACTAATTGGTATGTTATTCTGGGATTATTACTATTACCTATATTCTCAGCCCATCTGCCTTATTCTGTAGGTCTTGTTGCAGTAATGTGCTTTGATTCCTGGCGTTAACCACCATGTTAACTTTTATCATAGCATATAAACTTGATATTAAACTTGTTATACCTTCATCAGTATCGTTAATAGATATTGAAAACAATAAGGGACCATTAATCCTCATTGGGGGGGGTCTCTACTGATAGTATTTGTCTAAGAAGCGCAGTGCTCATTGCTAATAACTCTCTTCCTTCTCCCATTCAGTCAACCTTTTATCCATAGTAGTAACTTTCCGTAGTGTCACGCTGATGCAATTTCTGCGGCTGTCTTTCATGTGTAACAGTATTTAAAGCTTTACTGAAATCTAAGTATATAATTTAAAATTTATTATTATTTATTCTTTTGAATTCACTTCCTTTGTTACTTCGTCATAGTAACTAATTACATTAGTCAGACACGATCTCTCCTTAACAAATCCGTGCTGCGATCGCTGTAGAACCACATTCCTGTCAAGATAATACTGCACTACTTCTTTTAACTATTGACGTCATTATTTTCCCTGGAGCGGAAGTATAACTTGCAGGTGCGTAATTATCCACTTCGTCCTTTGTGAATATTGGGAAATTTCTGAAATTATTTTCCGGGTAGGAACCTGAACAGGAGCATCAGTAATGTCATGCGTATATAGTTGACCAATCATACTCTCGATTACACAAGTCTGCCCAACGTGTTTCTTTCTAGCGTAAGCAAATAATTCGTGCTACTTTTTTTTTTTTTGTGCAATCTTAAGCCAAGGGCTTCTCTTTGGCTTAAGATTGTACCCCTGATCATTTATAATTACACTATACATTTTGCTTCTCTGCCACTAGTTTCATTGGTTCATTTGGCAATCATATAGTTCTAAACCTTGAAGGATATCCCTTAATTCGCATAAAAAGCCCCAATAACTTCTAGGATTACTTCCCTGAACACTTCCCACTTAAAATTTGCATTTGAAGATATCATCAGTTCCTTCCCT
The DNA here is from genome assembly GCF_048544385.1 of Mastigoproctus giganteus. Taxonomy (NCBI): domain Eukaryota; kingdom Metazoa; phylum Arthropoda; class Arachnida; order Uropygi; family Thelyphonidae; genus Mastigoproctus; species Mastigoproctus giganteus. The sequence continues at coordinate 233,328,708 of NC_143581.1, forward strand.
TTACTCTTAAGGGTAGTTAAGTAAGCTGTGTCATCCTGCTGATAATCAGATGAAGACTTACTTTCCTCTCGTCTCCTCAACATGCTGGTGTAGAAAACAGTCATACAGTAAATCCACAAAAATCTTGCTACTGTGTAAATCCCCAACTTACAAGTACTGTTTCTGGAAAGTTAAAATCCCCCATTATAAGACATTCTGATTTATTGACCACTCTATTTCTCTGTATAACTTTTCGTTATACTTCATTAGGCCTATTACATACTTCTACTATCATTTTTATTTTCCCAGTGCTTATGCCACTCCAAACTGAGAGCATTACACTGTTCACTCACGTCAACCAGATGAACAACTACACCATTTTGAAATTATGCATCCTCTGTGTGTGAGCGATACCAAGTTTCTAACATCCTTACAGATTTCTTATATAATGACTTAACCAGTACTTCAAATTTATTTAATAATTAGAATATACCAAGCACATAACATGTTAATAGGTACGTTACACGTCTCCGAGTGGCCAAAGTTGGATGCTGTAACGCACTCTTCGATTGTGATTCAACCACACGTGACTGCTAAATACTGTAATGATTGTATTTTTGTCAAAATTGATGTATTGTAAACTCCTTTGACTTATGTAGTCATGCCTGAGTATAAACAGAACATTTATTTTATTTATTTAATGGTGATTGAATTGTAAAAGCCGCCGAAATTTATTGTAAACTTTTTCTTCTGCAAGAAAAAATCCCTTCAATATTTGGAAAATTTTAATATTCGATTAGGTCTATTACATACTTCTACTATCATTTTTGTTTTCCCAGTGCTTATGCCACTCCACACTGAGAGCATTACACTGTTCACTCACGTCGACCAGATGAACAACTACACCATTTTGAAATTATGCATCCTCTGTGTGTGATAATATAAGCTTAACCAGCGAATTTTTTAATGTGCAATACATTGTTATATGTTGTACTTTCTAAAGAAGGCGCCCCCGTAGCCAGGTGGGCAGGAGCAGCAGTGCGTAGCACATGCTTCTTGATTAGACCGGGGTTCGAGCCCGTGACCACCAAATACGGAGGATGCGGAAAGGTCAGGAAATGACCACCGCATATCCCCGGAGCAATATGGCCTTAGTTGCTAATGCTCCTAAAAAAACCAAATAACGACTTTCTAAAGAACTCAAAATAAAGTTCGACGAACTGGTAAGGACAATAACATCGTATTCTTGTGGTAGATCAGTGGAGTTATAACACAAACTGCACAATGCAAGTTGATCTTTCCGCAGTATTGGAGGTAGTAAAACTTGATTCTAATTGATTCCAAACTGAGTCTAAGAATATTTCTAGTCTGTGGAATTCCGCCTTTTGTCCTCCAAGAGGCTGTTCTGCAGGATGATATAGCTGGTGCAAAATCTGCACGACTAAGTCTGTTTGTAGAAAAAAGAGAAGGAAAGGAAATATATATCCAGTTGTTTTATCCTTATTTTCTTAGAATGAGCTCGTGGTGAATTTAGCCACTCATGCAGCTAAATTGACAAACGCTATGCGAATGCTTTTTATGAAGTCATTTTTGATAGATTTACTTTCCGATCGAATATGAATTATACAAACGAAGATGATGAAAACTGTTGGTAAACTATTACATTTAAAATTTTTAAAGTACTGAATTTGAAAACGTGCGCCTCGAGAGAAAAAAAAAAAAAAAATCTGCACACTGGGACAAATACCAGAAAATCGGTATTTACGTCTGATTACCCCTACCTTGGTGGAAATTTTCCATGTTGTAAAATGAACAGCCCATGCACAGTGTAAACATTGGTTGTTGCAGTTTCATTATTTCAGCTGTGAGAAAACTTGACTTCAGTTATGTGAAAGGTCGTTACCTAGCGTAACATTTCACTGAGGTCACGTATATGAAAAGTTCAAAAAGATATTTCTGAGTAGAATGTTATCTTTTGTAGAAGCCCTTATATAAAATCGCACATTTAAGTAACTGGCTGGTTACTGAAATAACGCAACGTTTCACTTTTGCCATATATACTGGCATTAGAGGAAAACAGGGAAAGTGTTTTTTAGTGACATAGCATTAAAACAAACCTTTCCCATTTCACCCATCCGGTCACTCCAAATGTTTGTCTAGTTCAGCCTTAAATTTATTTAAGCTATCAACTTCCACAACAACAGATGGAAGTCTGTTCTTCCAGCTATCAACTACCCGCTGGCTAAAGGCAGCAAACTTGCGCACATCTGTTCTACAACTGTCTATCCTCACTTGTAGAATAGTTGTGCAGAAGTTTGCCTTTAGCCAGCGTGTAGTTGGAGGTTTCTTCCATTTTTCTTAAGGCTGAAGACAATTTGACAACTATAGTCGATGTGAGAAGCAGCGAATCAGAAACTATGATTTTTCTTTTAGTAGCATGGTGTACAGGTAAAACGAAACGGTGATAAGTTGAAAATTGGGCACTTTATTCTGTACAGAGTACAAATCTGTCATTAATTTCTTAAAGAGATCACAGATGATTCTCTGATGCTTCGTGGTATTTCTTTCAGTAAGTTTTCGCGAGGAAGTTGGTAATTTATACAGTTTACGAACTTGAATTACTTTTGAACTCTGTGCTTAATCATTTTAATTAATGATTTACTACTGTACCTGTATGGCTGTCCTTAACTTCGTCTTCTTCAACTGAGACATACATTGATTATTCAGTTGAATATATTCAAAAACAAAGATTAGTTTAACTTAACCAATTTTGCACGCCGTCCACTTAAGTGCTTTCCACGAGATTTACTACACCGATCTCAATGTTTCTGTCATCGTAGGAAAAATGGCTAAAATTAAATGCATCGTTAATTGTCTCCTAAGATTTTTTCTGAATCTTCAAAAGATCGTTCAATTCTTTCCTTTGGGTTTCAGTTTCATTTTAGGAAACAAGACATCGTAGGGAGAGTAGGCGGACCACAAGCATTTGAATCTTGGCCAGAAACTGTTGGACAGGCAAAGTATTGGTTTATCAAACGTATCGGTTAAACATTTAGGCTGTTAATAGACCATCACTCTGTATTTCCTTCCTCTCGGACTTTTCCTTCAACAATTATATCTGTTCAGTTACTTTCCCTTCAATTACATCTCTTGACAGATTAAAGTACATCTCTAATTCAGTTTTTCTTTCTTTTCCTTTTAGCCTTTATTATACTGCTTCGATTTCCTGTTCTCAGTACTACTTCATTTCTAATCCCTTCTTCCCATATCACCTTTTCGAAAGTTCTCCCTATTTCAAAAGCTTTAACACTACTAATAACCTCCGTCTTTCGTGCTTGTTTTTCAGGTCCATGGAGCATGACACGCCATACAAAAATAATTAAGTAATCTTTTCCTTAAATAAAACAGTTTTAGTGCTAAAAGCCTCAGACTATGGAAAAGGCATTCAAATATGAGATATAACAAAAACGATGCCATTTCACTTACTTCGGTGTTTTTTTTGTTTTTTTTTAACTGAAAACCCCAAACACGAGGTTACTAGAAGAGAACCTATACGAGTAGTACTTAATACCGTGCATGGATTGGAGGTTGAGAAGATAAAAGAAGATATTTGCTGACATTAGGCTTGAACTTCTTTAAGGAAACGGAAGTTTAATGAATAAATGAGGAAGAAGAAAAGTTGGTTCTGTGAGTACAATAATAAATTTCTGTAAAAAAAAACGGAAGTTTAATGAATAAAAGGTAGAAGAATAGTTGGTTCTGTGAGTTTGAAGTTGGACAGTAAAAGGATGTTAACTGGTTGTGGTACGTGTTCGGACTGCTTTGAAGGAGAGAGCGGGAATTATTGAAGCCAATTCAGAAGAACAGTGCCCGTGGAAGTATCTATAGAAAAGGCAGGGAACAGAAACAAAACAGGACAAACTTTTAGAAGGAATGATTGTGCGAATTTTTTTTTGGCTGATGCTACATAAGCTTGCTTTCTTGATCACATGCCTCTATTACTATCTATGAGACAGAAAATGGAGAGACTCTGTTAGAGATGAGTCATTAATTAAAGTAAAAGCCCTCTTTTGAATGGAATCTAAAAGCCTGAGAGAGGTTTTGGGGCACTGCCCCAGATGTGGTGGTAATATTCCATGGTAGGGTAGGGCGGATTTTTGATTTGTACAGAGTGAACAGCTGTTTAGAAGAACAGTAACGCCGAGAACGAAAGAGAAAACCCAGTTTTTTAGATGCAGAGGAAGCAATATTTGTAATGTGCTCATGTTAAAAGAGATTAGAAGTCAGGGTAATGGTAATTCCCAATAGATATATATGATTTTGCCTAGAAATCAGAGTGTCATGGAAGATAAGCATAGGAGCAGAAGAATCCTATTTTGCGAGATATGAGACAGGACTGAGTTTTAGGAGGATTGAAATAAACTAAGTTATCTTTGCTCCACTGGAGAATTACCTGTAGATCAGCAATATAAGGAATTGGTAGTCGATATTCGAGAAGATGAAACTGTTTGAGCAGGGAAAGGTTTTTCAAACTGGAAGGTGGAATGCAATGTGCTATCATCAGCAAAACTATGAATTGGATTTCCGATCAGTGGAAGGTCATTAATATGCAAGAGGAAAAGAGTGGGAGGAAGAACCTTGGGGAACAGCATTATTGGAGAAGTTGGAAGACAGAGAGCCATCTACCATCACCCACAGTATGGGATCAGAGAGAAAACTGGATGCGCAATTACAAAAAAATAGTTGGCAAACCATCAGATGGAAGCTTATTTAAAAGACTTATGCCAAACATGATCAAAAGCGTTTGGAATGTCAAGAGGAACTTCTTGGAAAATGTGAAAGTTTCACCAAACTTTTCCATTGAATTTGACCATAAGCCGTAATATCATCAGTAGATCGACACTGACGGAATCCATACTGGTGATCGTTGATCAGATGGAAGGTTTCTAGATAGTTTGAATTGGCGTTTAATTGATTTATCATTACTTTAGAAAGGGTAGAAATAATTCCAATGCGACGATAATTGGATGGGAGGGATTTGTCCCCCTTTTGAGGAACTGATTGGATATGAGCAAATTTCCAAGCAGAAAGAAAAACACCTTTTGGATTAAGAAAGTGAAAAAAGGCAATACAGAACAGGAGTAAATTCAGGAGCCCAGGTTTTGAGAACGAGTGGAGAGAGAGATATCATCAGGACCTGGAGCTTTTTTAGCATGAAGATTCATCAAAATCCTTCTGACATCCTTTTGAAGGAAGACCACAGGAGGCATTGAATGGAGCATACTGGGGATGGTGGGAGCTGGTTTACCAAGTTCATTAATACACGAGTTGGAAGGAAAATAGGATGCGAGCAGGTCAGCTTTATCTTTGACGGAAGTGGCAATAGAACCATCTGGTTTTGACAGAGGTGGGAACAGAACAGGATTAAAATCAGGAGCCCAGGTTTTGAGAACGAGTGGAGAGAGAGATGTCATCAGGACTTGGAGCTTTTTTAGCATGAAGATTCATCAAAATCCTTCTGACATCCTTTTGAAGGAAGACCACAGGAGGCATTGAATGGAGCATACTGGGGATGGTGGGAACTGGTTTACCAAGTTCATTAATACACGAGTTGGAAGGAAAATAGATGCTAGCAGGTCAGCTTTATCTTTGACGGAAGTGGCCACCATCTGGTTTTGACAGAGGTGGGAACAGAGATGGACAAAAGTTGCGGCCAAAAACTTTGGCAAGAGACCAGAATGAGGCGCCTCCGTAGCCAGGTGGGAAGGAGCAGCAGTGCGCAGCACACGCTTCTTGATTAGACCGGGGCTCGAGCCCGTCACCACCAAATACGGAGGATGCGGAAAGGTCAGGGAATGACCATCGCATATTCCCGGAGCAATATGGCCTTAGTTGCTAATGCTCCTAAAAACCAAATAACAACAACAAGACCAGAATGTTCACCTAACATTTGAACAAGAAGCAAGTTTTCTACTCTTAGCCTGTTCGAAACCTAGTTTGGACTGATTAATAAGTGCTTTACAATTGTTACGAGCTTTGGTGTAAGCAGAAAATTATCCTAGAGATTTGGATACGAGCCAATTACGATATGCAGCATTCTTCTCTTGAACAGCCTTAGCACATTTATTGAAAAACCAAGATTTAGATAAAGGACGATTTTAAGGTGGAGTGTTGAATAAAGGATTCCATCCCTACAAGAATAATTTCATTTACACGATCTGAGCAAATGTTGAAATCAGAAGTTTTGAAACAGTAATACGACCAAGGAAAAGAAAAAATAAATCTTGCAGATCATCATCATTTTGCATTTTTGTAATGCCAAACACCAGATTGGGAATGGCCATGAGAGAAAGGCTCAATTGGAGAAAAGACCATCACCAATTTGACCTGAGATGTCTAGAGAACCACTCACCTCAACTGTGTACTTAGAAGGGTTGTTTGTGTGACAAAGATCATGCGTGTTGACTGTGTGGTTCGTATTGTCTGGTATTTTCTGCTAAGTAAATGAACAATCTGTGCGAGGTAATTAGTAATTGCAAAAGCCCCAACATCTCGACCAGCTGGGTCCGCGTTACCAGAAAACGGAAGCCAGATAGAGTTGTGAACATTAAAATCACCAAGGAAAATTATCTCATTAATAGGAAAGTTAGACTGGAGAAATTCAAGTTTCAAAGAGAGGAAGTCAGTTTACGTGATTAGTGGTATTGGGGGAACGAAAGAGGCAAATGAATTTGTCAGAATGTGGTAAAGAGATTTTAAGCTATAGAAGATCGAAAAGAGGAGATTTGAAATTATTACGTCTCTGACAGAATATCAGAACGGACATATGCACAATTACCACCTTGACGCGAAAGGAATCATGCAGCGAATAATTCGGACAACTGAGATGAGCGGTGGTTGAATCAACCCATAAGTAAGATTCTGTCAGAAAAAGGAAATGGGGTTTGTCAGACTAAGTGGAAATCATTTAGATTAGAACTGAGACCACGTATATTTGTGAAATAAACGAGTGTTTGGGAGGTTTAGATATTTTCGCAAATAAGTTTGCTCTATTAGTTTGACAATTCATGGTGTATTCAGTAGTAAGAAAAGGTGGGGAGTGGATAAACTTTAAATGAAGTAATGAAATTTTTTGATGTGGCGTACCCATGGTAAGAACATACCTAGCTCCTTGACATAACATGGCTTCGACAATACCCACCGCATATACACTACTCCGACTCCCTTCAGTCACTATCTGGCAGAGTACATGCAGCGTGATTATGCACTAGCTCAGTGGTTTTTCAACCGGGGTGCCACATAATTTCTGTTTAAGTTACTTAAATTTATTATTATTTTTTAATTTATGTTTATTTCATTAGAAAAAGGTGTACAGTATCTTTTTAATTTTGTGGTGATCTATAATTGATGTTTACTTAGTACCTCTATATAAAGAATAAAATTATATACTGTATATATATAATTTGTATTAGGAAATGTAATTTTTATAATTATATTATTGTAATAAATATTATATATATATATATATATACACACACACACACACACACACAGAGAGAGAGAGAGAGAGAGAGAGAGAGAGAGAGAGAGAGAGAGAGAGAGAGAGAGAGAGAGAGAGAGAGAGAGAGAGAGAGAGAGAGAGAGAGAGAATCTGATCTAACAGGCAGAAAATTGAGTAGGGGTGCCGCAAAATAAAATAAATTACTTAGGGGTGCCGTTATTATAAAAAGATTGAAAACCACTGCACAAGCTGATCCAGAAGCCTCCTAGAGAGTTACCAGTAGGTTCGGTCCGGTGTACTCACTAGCGGCCGGTCTATGAACACCGTTTTAGAGCTGTACCCTGGAAATTTAAGGAAGATTGTATCTTGCCATGATGTCCATCATAGCCTCTAAAGGCATCAATCATGCTGCATGATGGAAGAGGGTTTACCCGAGCTTTGCTCTGGAGAATAAACATGGATTTCACCACTTCAAGTCTCCAATAAGCAAAGTTGTGGTATTGCATCGGTTGATGAGAATCATCTGCCAACTAGTATTGCCTGGTAACACAGAGGGGGCGGTGTCCCTCCGTGTGGAATGGGCGCCACACCTCGACCCCTGCTTACGTTGTTTCGCACGTGGGTGGTCACCCATAGTGTGCTAAGATCCGTATTTCAGGACTTGCACACGGAGTTTACACCCAGGGTTGCTAACAGTCCCACCATCGTGAAGGTGCAAGCAGTTCAGTTACTTTCCCTTCAGTTTCATTTCTTGACAGATTACAGTAAATAATCTTCAAGAGATTACAGTACTAAAAACCCAATTTAGTTTTTTCTTTCTTTTAGTCTTTATTATACTACGATTTCCTGTTCTCTTCAGTACTTCCTCATTTCTAATCCTTTCTTCCCATATCATCCTTTCGATTTACTGCGAACTAACATGATGCTATGCACTAACTTTTCCTTAATTTAATAACCCTTTTCCCTCTAAATATTTGCTGTCTCTCCTGAACGTGACCCGTTGTGATGCTGCTAGTTCAAATTTCATGAACGCTTTTTTGCATAATTTCTTATAATACTGTCATGATATTTTAATTCTCAATTTTAATATTAAAATAAATTTTTTCAGCATGAATTCTCCATTTCAAATAATGAAAATTTATTCTCATCCAGTATCCTTCACAATTTTTCTTAAGAATTCCACTTCCCAACTAAACCTGTGATATTTTTTTTTTTTTTTTTGTTCAGTAGCAGATCACAGTGCCATATTATTTGCACATTTCACTGCCGTGTACAATTTCATTATCTTAATACCCTTCCTCCTCTGTCCCCTATGTTTAGCGAGGCTGTTCATTTTATCTCAGGATGCATGGAGAATTTCATAACATGTTGGCCGTACCTTCAGGATCGATACGAAACCCCCCCCCCCCCCCAAAGAAGAAAAAGTTATATTAACATATGCGCGAAATCACTTTGCAGCCTGTTTTGTGTTCCAGTTCTAAAACTACAATTATCCAACATAACCTTGAAAGGAAGTGCTTAAAATGACGTATTACGCTTTAATTTTGAATCCACACGCCTCATCATAGATTGCCTTGATTCAAAAATTCAAGTATTGTTCGAATTTACTGACATTTTTGTTTTACACGTTACCGAAAGTTTTCGATGTTGTCACTGAATATTGCTGCTCAACGATGGATTTCGAATGACCTCATAGGTAAAACTAGAGTGGATTCAATTCCTGTGAGTGAGCAGGCTCCGAACCTCCACGACTTATCTATTTTTTTTAGGGAAATTCTCATTCAAATAGGCTTCTTGGTGCTCAACTAGAATGATGCGGAACGCCGTCGTGCATAAAAAATATTCGGCTTCTTACAGCAGAGGGACTTGCTGTTTGACGTCGAAAATTTATTCTGATCCCATGTTCTTAAACCACCTGCGAGCTGTGCTGTATGGAAGCATATAGCATAGCTTTTAACATACGCTCAGCTGATGTTTTCTTGAGACAGAAACAAAGTTGAGAGCAGCATACTGTTCCTCGCAGCCATTGTCACAGTTTGTCACAGCCATTGTTACCTAGGCGAAACTTAACAGGCTTAAACTTGATTGATCTCCAAGGTCACACTGCGTACGAGTGAGCTGCGCAATTGCTATGTGATGCAGCTTGGTTTGGTCTTAAAATTCCGCATCTCAGCTAGAAATAAATAGCAAGCAGTACGGTTGTTGATGAAAATTTATGATCATTCTTTATTGAATAGCCCTCTATATACACCCTGTATACTGTAGGCCAGATATCTAGCAATCATTGTCATCTTTCAAGTACTGATTTTCTTTTTTTGTAAACTTCTCTGGACACGTATAAACGTTCCCTCGGAGTACAAACCGAAAAAACAAATGTTAAACTCTTGCAACAATTTAGCAGACGTTTAGGCCCTTTTGGGGATTCCCCCTCTGAGTCGGAGAGCCCCCTGTGTATGGTTCTGCTTCTTGTAAACGGATTGAGATCCCCCCGCCCCCACGAAAGGTATTCTAATTTCTTTACTATGGAGACATTTGTGGTTATATCTCCACGACCATTGTAAAAGAAAAGAACAGTAATTATAAAGGAACAGGAAAGTAATGCGGATAATTATTCTGTTTTTTTTTTTTTTTTTTCCCAATCGCACAACGTTCAGATCAACCAATGGATTGATTTATTTATTTGCTTCTCATCCACAGGGCATGCAGACCTTAGACATTGGTGAGTAAGCTGAACATTACATGGAATCAATACTAAGCGGTCATTTACGTTCAAATATATATTAGGATTAAATGAAACAGTAAAAAGTAATTTCTTATACTGTACACCGGCGGTTCTCAGAATGTGGTCCGCGGACCCCTGGGGGTTCCCGATACCTTTCAAGAGGTCCGCGAAACTATTTTTATAATAAAACTAAGACTTTGGGGTCCTCAATTTTTAAGAGTGTAAAGGGGTCCTGAGACCAAAAGGTTTGAGAACTGCTGCTGTACACTGATAGGGTAAGCGTATAATCGATGTGGTGATTATTTAATACCTGAAGGAAACTGAGCAGAGGATTAGCAAGTGAATGTTGAGTACAAGGGAGGGAGGCAGTGACAAAGTTTTAAGGTTAGAATTCAAGCGAGGTATAGTGAAAGGCTGCTTCGTATCCGGGTATCATCGTAAGGGGGGGGGGGACATGATGACCAGGTTTTTCAGTGTGGTTTTTTTTTTTTTTTTAGGTAGACCTAGGAACACTTATACGCATGGTTAAGGGGCATATGCCCCCTCTGTCTCCTCCTGAATACGCCCCTGATGAAACGTATTTATTCGAGAAGAGGTGGAGAATGAATAACATAGTTTATGATATTGTAAACAAAAAGAAAGCCGTGAGTTGTTTTCTGAAAGATGGCAAAATGCTTCATAATTTCCACTGTGCAAGGCTATAAGGTTTCGAAAGCAGAGGAATTTCATGAATTTACTCGTCATGTTATAGTTAACGGCCACGTAAAATAATATGTCATACGAAGTAACGCACTATGTCCAAAGTACTCGATGTGGTATCCTCCACCGTCATCAACACCATTTCCGTTCCGCGGCCTCAGCCTGTGATTTAGATTTTTAAATATATTCAAACCAATGTGCGGCAAGTCTCGTTGTTTACCGTGGATGTAGTGTGCGCCCTGGAGGGTCCCACTCTTCTTAGGTGGAAAGCAGTAGTCATCTGGTTTCTAATATATTTCTGTATTCTGTGATGAAGGCTACTGAGGAATTCTTCCTTAGTGTTCTGCGAAGGGCAGGTCAAAACATACAACTCAACAGCTAATGGCTGCCGTGGTCGAGTGGCCAAGCGAAACAGTACATATGTACACGTGCTTTGAGGCACCGAATTTAAGCCCGGTACTTCTATATATATATACGTTGCTGTTTCTTGTATTCTTTCGATCTTGTGAATTCCTCTGACCGTGCGGTTGTCCCAGAGAATAAACAGAAAAATTTAAATGTTACGTCTATCTCCATACCTTCATCCTTCCCTCATTACAGCGTAAGATGCTTTTTTAACTTACATGGCGCATCCCGGTATTCATGAGCTGTGCATGAAGCCTTTTTCAGCCAAGTACCGTATATTCCTGCGTATAAGTTTGCCTTCGAGGCCCTAAAAATAGTATTAAATTCTAAGGTCGACATATATATACACTGTGCTGCCACTTTATTAGGTACACCTACCTAGTAGCATGTTGAGCCTTCAAAACAGCCTGAATGCGTCTAGACATGGATTGAACAAGATGAGGATAAACTCTCAACATGAACGGATGCACTTGGTCAGCAACAATGTTTAGGTACGATGTGGCATTCAGACGCGAATCTACGGGTATCAATGGACCCAGCGTGTGCCAAGAAAACATTCCCCACACCATAACACTGCCCCCACCACCTTGCACAGTAGTCGTCAGACATGATGGGTCCATGGATTCATGTTGTTTTCTCCGAATTCTGAGCCTTCCATCAACATGTTACACCAGGAACTTCGACTCGTCAGACCAAGCAACTGTTTTCCAATCCTCGATAGTCCAGTGCTGGTGTTGCTGTGCCCACAGGAGACGTGATCTCTTGTTCTTCATTGATAACAAAGGTACGCGATGTGGCCGTCGGCTGTTGTAGCCCATTCTTCCTTAGTGTTCTGCGAAGGGCAGGTCAAAACTAGTGGACCGTTGCGATATTTTGTTCTGTGCGACTAGTGGTCCGTTGCGATATTTTGTTCTGTGCACCAAGGTTGTATTCTGACGTGATGTGTGACATTGTGGCCCGTCTGTTTGCTTGCACAATTGTAGCCATCCTCCTCTGACCTCTCTCATCAACAAGCGATTTTCTTCCACAGGAGTGCCGTTGAGAGGATGTTTTCTGTTCGTTGCACCATTCTGGATACACCCTTGAAACTGTGGTGCGTGAAAAGTTCAGGAGAACTGCCTTTTCAGAGATGTTTTGTCCAGCATGTCTTGCATCTACTACCATGCCACGTTCGAAGTCCGTTAGATCACTCCTTTTCCCCATTCTTGCTACGGTTTGTACGCTTAACTGATATTAGAAAGGTTGTTCTGCTGCATTTATATCCACAACTGTGGTCATGTGACTTGCAACGTTGTGGGATAAACCATTTGTGTGCACAGCAGAGGTGTACCTAATAAAGTGGCAGCACAGTGTATCTATCTCTACATTAAAAAAGTTTTTTCCTCCTAGTGATATTTATTCGAGCCAGTGGGAGAAGAGGGCGATGCAATTACATCACTACAAATGCAATTATTTATTGACAACTGCCTCCATAATGTTCACTAACCTCGTGCACGTGATTCTCTGTTTAACATTTGATGTTCCATTGTAACTCTTTTGTATATTAATGAATATTGTATATTTGCAAATACGTACTGGGTTTCGTATTTTGTAAATATTTTGATAGTTTGTAAATATTTCAGTTAAATATTTTAGTGCTGCTCTTTCGGATGCAACAATATTCTTCATGTATTATGGAACCCGAAGCAAAAGGCCTTTTCCTAAGTGACCTACGTAAACGCACGTAAATAATTACATAGCGATGTTGGCTGAAGTCCAGTGTAGTATACACTGGCAGGTACTTCGATGAAAGCGGGGAAGACGGCGATAATTGACAGGTGAAGGCACCTCCCTCTTCTGATTGTTTTGTGTCTCGTCGATTAGGGAGAGCTTAGCTTAGGTCGGGTGTTTATCCCTCCATCCCGCTGTTTTAAAATGGAAAACGAGTTCCCGATTTAAAAACAGCGGCAAATGTGAGGAAAAATATCCTAGGCATATCAACCCAGGTGGGCAGTGGGCGGGGAAAGCAGTGGCATCTGCCAATCACTGCTTTGTTCTTGTCCGTTTTGTTCTTGCCGAAATATGGGAGTCACAATTTGTCAACCACTGCTTTCCCACCGTTTTCTTGCTGCTATGTTGGAGGTTGTACACCGTTCTGGAGTTTTACCGTGATATTTATTCGACCTTGAATGACGCGCACTACAAATGCACAGGTAAATAATTACATAGGTCATTTCCTGATTAGATATCGACTAGTGCGTTTCGACAGGTGTCTTTTACATATAAAACATTTGACTTACTTGGTATAACTCTACATTATACGTAGAAAAGCGTGCGCGGGAATGGGTGAGCAGGGGGCGAAGCCCCCTTATTATTAACAGCTACAAAAGACAGAAATCAAACATGCCTGAGGGTGCATCTACAAAGCATTATTACACAGCTCCAAAGCAGAAGCTTGGAGTATAAATTTACAAAGTAAAGAGAAAAGTAAATGTACATCAAGAGAACACAAAACAGTAAATTAAAATATACAGATAAAAATAAAACTAAATAAATAAGAAAGGGATCAGTCAGATTTAAGTGGACAGATGGGAGAAAGGTTGAGCACTAGTATTTCTTCATACACATTACTTAATCAGTCTTAGAACTTGCAAGAAAAAGAAGAGTCAATTTTTAGGTTCAGGTAACGGATGAGGTTAGCAATTTCAGTTGCCTCTTGAAATGTTCAGGGATGTCAAATATCTCCAGATTTGCTTTGTTAATTGATCTTGCAGTCCTGTTATAGAAGTTGTGGTATCCATAATTTGTTCTTGCATAGGATGGTTTCTTAAAGCTCTTGTCCGTGCGTTGCAGTTTATTTATGAGACGAGATGAGGGCAATTCAGGGTACCATTTAACAGCTGGTTAAAAAGGAGTAAGTCGGCTTTATCTCTTCTTTCTTCCAGCGTTTCCAGTCCAAAGAATACATACCACTCTTGGTAAGATTTCTTATTTTATTCAAGACCACTTTTAAAGCAAATGTACTGTATTGCTTTTTTTTGAATATTTTCAATTTCTAATTTTTGGTAAGCTGCATGTGGGGACCAGACCTGTGAGGCAAATTCTAGGGCTGGCCTAACAAATTTTGTAGAGAAAGATGAAAAGTGCCAATTGATTGACGTCTCGGTTAATTCTTTTAAGGGAACCTAGTTTTTTGCTAGCTACCTTCACAACGTTTGAAACATGAACATCAAAGGAAAGTGATTCTTTAATAAAGATACCCAAAGTTTTGGCTGTACTAACTTTTTTGGCCGTACAATAAGAAAAATTAGGTTTTTTTTTTTTTTTTTGTATGTGTGCATTGGCAAAACTCATCAGCTCGCACTTATTTTCATTGACTACCATTTTGTTCTCGTTCAGCCACTGAATAACTCGTTGAAGAGCTTCGTTTAGGATAATGCAGTCATTGGTATTGCTTTATATATTTTTATATCATCTGCAAATATGTTAATTTTGATTTGGTAGTGTCCATGGGTACTGTACTTTTAATTTATGTTTAGTATCTTATGATACTAAACATAAATTAAAGGTACAGTACTTTGCTTTGTTAGAAAGACATGAATCAAGACCAGTATATTTACAATTTATTACATATATATTTCTACACAAATATACCGTGTTGCTGACCTTTTAAAATCCAAGAATTTATTCATCTTTTTCAAACGAAATCAAATCTTGGAATTCACAAGGAGTTTTATTTTACGGTTTACTTTCGAGATTTTCATTTTCTCATAGCAGTACGTATTCCATTTTGACGCATTGTCTATACACGAGTTAGTTTGCAGTACAGTAATGAACAGGCAATAAGATATAGCTCAGCGGCATAATCAAAGTACCCTCCCCCCACCTCCATGTAGAGAGAGAGAGAGAGAGAGAGAGAGAGAATGAATGTATGCCTATTGAATCAGTAAGAGCGTACCTGTACGTCTTGATTTCGTGACCTGTTACATAAGGAGGTACTGTATACTTGCCGCTTTCTTTACTGTGCTGTGTAAACTTTAAAAGATAAAAGCAAAAATAATTGAATTTAAAAAGATTCTACACCACTTTTCAAGATGCAAAAGATGTCTGAGAGTCGACTTATTTGGCAAATATGCGATTAAACACTAATTTTGAAGGCAGTAAAATAATAAATAAATAAAAGTCAGCTTATACGACGGAATAGTGGCCATTTCCCCTGCCGAGTTACCAGTGCTTCATTTATTTCGCATAGACTCTACCGTCCCGAATGACTCACCTTATCGATCCACCTCCAGAAAAGATCTTCACGTGAATTACACGTGTTTTTATAATGGTATTAGCTGGGACTACAGGAGAGGTCGTGCTGCACGTACTTTTCTTTGGTTTGCTTCTCGATTTGGTGTTTATCTTTGGAATTGCATCTCGAAAGACCAAGGATGCTTGCGATAAAGTGACTCGCCTTTTAAAAAGGTTTTGCGCGATGTGTCTCTGACATTTCCCTTTTATCTCATCAGTTCCATTGCCGTACGTGTTTGCATTCGTTATTGCGTTCGTGCTTCTAGTGCCACCGATATTGCCCTTCTTTTAATATCGAAATGCGGGAGCATAATGGAGGGCTTTTAAGTATCCCCTATCGTTCGTCTTCATGGCACACCAAGTACACGGCGAGCAATTAAACCTCTGGTAAATTAACATTTGCAGCCGAGAGTAGGGTAAGGGTATTTTCTCGGCAGTAAAGTGCATTTACGTACTGTGCGGCTCGGAGTTTTTTTTTTGGCGGGGGGAGCAGCGTGGCACATGTTGTTCTGTGCATGTGCTTCGCTCAGTGAAGTTTGGCTACCTGACGGCGGAAGAATATCGATCGGTGCTGTGTTAAAATAGCAACCAATGACGGTAGAGCATGTAGGAAAAAGGAAAAAAAAAAAGAAATGAAAAAAAAAAAAAAGAAGAAAAAAAGAATATTAGCCTCGGCGTTTGCCGTAATGCTAACTGGCTTCTGACGTCTCCGTTGTTAGACTTCGGATCTTTCTTAGCTGAAGTGGAATGCATCGCCAAGATTTCCTCCGAATCGAAAGCAGCCCACTTCGTTTTCCCTTTTCTCGCGAAATTTTTACTTTATGATGCGACAGTCGTGCTCATGTCTTTTCGCTCTGCCTCGTTTCTTCTTCTGCCATTTACCTGATCGTGTTTTCTTTATCAGATGTTATTCACGTAGTAGGATTATGTAAAGGTACGTTCTTTCGCAGCTTATCTCTGATCACTCCCACGTGGATAACGAGGCGCCTTCCTCTCTTTAAATTGTAGATTTTCGAAGTGCTTACGTGAACTATTTCAACCGGTGGCGCTACTTCTGCATTTAGTGATTTGCAATTTGGAACGAGAGCGTTCTTGTTAATATTGACATCGCGTGCACCTGTGCAGATACAACGTGAACTAGAATTATTAAACTGATCTTGGACTGCGGGTTTATTGTATAGGATTTTGTTGCATTTAAGTGATGAATCTACCATGCGCAACTGCAAACATATCATCTGTAATCTTACCTCACTAGTCAAGACGGTTGTATCGACCGTAATTTAGGATTTCTGTTTTTGTGAAATAGATTTGGACGAATAAACATAGACATTATACCCAAGAAGCATGAACAAGTTGTTCATGTTTCTTGGGTATGATTATTATTGTTATCTCTGTGTTCATCCGCTTTTTGAGCCTTCTAAAATTTTTTTTTTTACGCTTTTTGAAAATCATCCGCTTTTTAAGACTTCATTTTCGAGCGAAAATTTCTGTACTAAAATCTTAATTATTATAGTTTCCCGTTGATAGAGAGTATTCGGAAGCCCAATTTGACTTCAGTTGGAACATCTGTATGAGAATCTATTAAAGTCCAACCATTCTTATCTGTATGAGAATCTATTGAAATCCAAACAATCTATTAAAGTCCAACCATTGGTGCAGCCATGTTGCGATAGTGAAATAGAAAAGAGCTTGAAGACTTCAGCGTCAGCCCTGTAACACTATCGTACTATTATACTGGTTCTGCACTACTATCATATTTGCAAGTACAGAATAAATAGCATAGCATTAGTAGAAGCTTATGATGCAAGAAAGCAAGTTTATACAGCATCAGCAAAAAAAAAAAAAAAAAAAATTCCGATTTCAAACAACCATTCATTCTAAAAGTGTGTCCAGTTCTTTAAATGTATTTAAGCTATCAATTTCCACAACGGCAGATGGAAGTTTGTTCCAGCAATCAACCACCCGCTGGCTAAAGTCAAATTTCTGAACATCTATTCTACAACTGTCCTTCCTCAATTTGAATTTATGCCCCCTCAGGTTCGTAATCTGTAGTAAGAGGAAGAATCTCATCAGTACTGAGCCTGCTCAACCCATTCTAGACCAAGAATTACAAACAGAACAGATAAAGCTTTGAGTCTATATTTGAATAATCCTTTCCAGGTGAGCGAACTCCAAATGCACCCGCCTCTATACTCCCATTTCTGAAGCCCTCATCTTTTCCTTTGACCACAGAAATGTCTTTGGACACTACCCGCTGTTAGTTCCTGAACTCAAGTTTTTGACGTTAAAAACGTTTTTACCGGCGTTATTTGGAAAAAAAGTGTTACGTTACCTAGAAATCGTCACGAAACTCGATGCGCATGCGTTGTACTTTTTGAGTGCAGTATGCGACACCACGATTGGTATCACCACGATTACTCTTTTTTCAAATTCGTCGATTACGTTATGAACATGGACAATATGGAGACATTGTACAAGTAATAAATGTACGTAAATACGATGATTCATCAATTACCTACAGAATTAGATGACGATTATGCCATTAATGTACATATAAACCGAAAACTCATATTTAAATCATATCTAGTAGGCCTCCGTAGCCGAGCGGTCAGGAGCGGGAGTGCAGTAGCACACGCTCTTTGAGTAGACCGGGGTTCAAGCCCCTGACTGCTGAATACAGTCGATCTGCCAACCCGCACCGGACCAGCGTGGCAGATTATGGTCCGTTTCCCTCAATATGAATTGTTGAGGAGGCTTCCATCCTGCAGTGGGTTGATAATGGCTGCACTTTACTGTTTACTTTTTTACAAGGGTGTGTGTGCAGAAGAAAATAGCGAAAATATGGTTACGGTATTTGATAAACTCACATTTGTATACATTCTACGGCATAAAGGTGAGTGACGATCTTAGTGACAAATGATAATAGTGAACACGAACATTCAGATGAAATTGTGGAACTTGTCAACAGTGATGATGAATTATTGATAATTCAATACAAACAATATTATGGTCTGAAGATAAATATTTATGTATAGCACCGGGTAAGAAATCATCTCCAACAAGTTTCATATTTGATATACATGCAGAAGAACTTTCTTTTCTAGCTATATTAGCATTATGCAAGAAAGCAAGCTTATGCAGCATAACCCCCCCCCCCCAAAAAAAACCCTCTCCCATTTCACCTCCCATTCGTTCTAAATGCCTGTCCAGCTCAGCCTTAAATTTATTTAGGCTATCAACTACCACAACAAGAGATGAAAGTCTGTTCCACCAATCAACCACCCGCTGGTTAAGGCCGCACATCTGTTCTACAGCTGTCTTTCCTCAATTTGAATCTATGCCACGTGAGGTTCTTAATCTGAGAAAGAAGAAGAATCCCATGAGGATTCAGCTTGCTCTACCCATTCAAGGCCTTATCAATCACATCACCTCGCAGGTGCCTACTCTCCAGGCGCTGCATTTTTGCAGAATTTAAGCCTTTCTTGGTAAGAGCACCCCTTTGTTCCCCTTGCCAGTCTTGTTGCCCTTCTTTATACTCGTTCTAGCAACTCTACATCCTTCCTAAAATGAGGCCTCCAGACCTGTACAGAGTACTCTAGGTGTGGCCTGACCATTGGCTCGTACAATAGGATAATCACCTCCTTGTCCCTGCTAGCAAAATCCCTATATATCATTGACGGGACTCCATGACCTGCCCTCGCAGCCCGTCTGCACTGCTCAGCAAACGTCATATTTGACTGCACAATTACCCCCAAGTTTTTTTTTCACTTTCCGCTTCCCTGAGTGTAGTACCACACAGTTGGTACATTTCTCTTCAATTATTCCTAACCATATGCAGTACTTTGCATTTGTCAATGTTAAACTTCAGTTGCCACTTCTCAGCCCATTTGCCCAACTTATCTGGACCCAGTTGGAGTAGTTTACTGTCGTTAACAACCCTGCCAACCTTTGTATCATCTGCAAACTTGGACATTAATCCTGATATACCTTCATCAGTATCATTGATGAATACACAACAATTGGACCATCACCGAACCCTGGGGAACTCCACTAATAACATTTGTCCACGAAGAGCAGTGTCCATTGACTACCACTCTCTGTCGTCTCCCACTCAGCCATCCCTATATCCATTGTAACCCTTAATGCTATAACTCTCCAATTTTAACAGCAGTCTTCCATGTGCAACAGTATCAAAAGCTTCACTGAAATCCAAGTATATGATATCAGAATTATTTTTGGCATTCAGTTCCTTTGTGACCACATCATAGTAACCAATAAAATTGGTCGAACAAGACCTGCCTTTAACAAACCCATGCTGTGTCTTAACTATTACTGCAGTCTTGTCTAGATGATCCTGCAATGCTTCTTTAACCTGTGATTCCATTATTTTCCCCGGAACCCAAGTTAACAAACAGTTCTATAGTTACTTGTGTCACCTTTTGAACCCCCTTTGTGAATTGGTGATACATTTGCACACTTCCAGTCCACGGGGTCCTCCTCTGAGTCCAAGGAAGCTCTCATAATTATGGCTAAGGTTTGCTTATTTCATTTGCTGCCTCCTTTTAATATAACTGGATAGATCCCGTGCACCCCAGGTGCCTTCCTTATGTTTAACTTCAACAATTTCTCCTCCACTTTGCTCTCAGTTATTACAAAATCACTTAGCTCCCTGTTAGAGTTTTATAAACTTCTGGCACTGCCCCTCATTGAATAACTCCTCATGTGTGAATGTAGATGCAAAATACTCATTCAGTTTATCAGTTCCCTTAGCATAATCATCAATAGTCAACCCATCTGTGTGAAGTGGTCTAATCTGATTCATCCCTTTCTTCCTAGAGTTTACATAAGTAAAGGACTCTTTCTGTTTTTCTGTGCATCTTTTGCCAAAGATTTCTCGTAATCTGCCTTCGCCTGTTTTGTGACTTGATTACACTACACACAACCTTATATCTCGCATAGGTCTGTGTCACCTGATAATTTATATTCATCCCATACATATTTCTTCCCTATCACGAGCGACATTATTTCATCTGACATCCATTTAGTCCTGAACCTTGAACAGTATTTTTTAGTTGGAATTAAGAATTCATCTTTGGTAACATCATCAGTTGATCCCAATGTACAGAATTTAAAAACTGTCTGAGACCCTCTGTAGTCACCTTTACGAAAGCAAAAGCCCTTACCTTTAGCCTTGATGGTAGTTACATCTTTCAGTAATTCCCATATTAGTACATTGTGATCACTGTCACCCAATAGTTCATTTATCTGAAATCTTAATGGATGAATAATCACTGCTGATAATCAGACCAAGAGTATTACTCCCTCTGGTTGCCTCTCGAACATACTGCTGTAGAAAACAGTCATCCAAAAAAAGTCTTGCTAGTTTGCGAGTGACCAAACTACAAGTTCCAGTCAATATCTGGAAAGTTAAAATCCCCCATTGTAAGACATTCTGATTTACTGGCCCACTCTATTTCTTTGCACAATTTCTCATTATACTCATCAGATTCATTAGGCCTATAACACACACCTACGCTCATGTTTCCTTTCCCAGTGCTTATGTCACACCAAACAGACTTAACATTGCATTGTCCACCAACATCAATTGGATGCACACCCTTAGATTTTATGTGTTACTTAACTAACAGCATAACCCTTCCTCCTTTCCTGTCCTGTCTATCCTTTCTGTACACATTGTACTCCCCAAATTCCAATTCTGCACTGCTTATGTCTGTGTGACATCACGTCTCTGATATCCCAACAATATCTGCCTTTGATGTCTTGACTAGCACTTCAAGTCAAATTTATTAACTATATTCCTAGCATTGGTGTACATGCAAATATATATGCACTTGTTTCTACTCTTAGTTACCCTAGCACAGCCCATGTATTTATTTGTTCCACTATGACTCCTGGAAATCTCCATTGCCTTGCTTTCCATATATTTGGGACATGCACGAAAATTTAGAAATGGATTGAAAATTACTCCCTTTATGCATCGAGTGAAATTCGTAGATCTGATCGTCGTGGAGTAACTCCCCAACATTTTCTATATATGGGAATGAAAATTATGCGATGCGGTACGCATTCGCATAAAAATTTGTAAATCAGTAGGAATAACAGCTAACATTACTCGTTCTATATTGGAATCGAAAGAATTTATAAACAAGTCATTAGAGTCTAACTTGGCATTTCTAAAATAAATTCCTAATTCAGCATATTATTAGATTCAATGTAAACGAGATGTGTTTGCCATGATTCGTCAATTAGGAAAACCTACAATGTTCTTGACGTTGAGTGCATGTGAACCAACATGATCCTTATTACTATGTATGTTATACAAATTCAGATATAAACGAGAAATACAACTAACGACGTTATGGATCTACCTTACATGGAAAGAGCTACATTGATAAATGAAGACCCCGTAACGTGTGCCATATACTTTAATAAAATTGTTGAGAGTATACTCAAAATTTTAAAATCGAAAACCTATAGTTCTTTTGGGAAATATTACGTTGAGAATTTCTTTAAACGCATTGAATTTCAACATCGAAGAAGTTCACGTGCACATATATTATTATTATGGATGAACAATGCACCCTCTGCACCATTACAAGAAAAAGAAGGTGGGGTGGAAGATGCAATCCAAATGATATATGCATTATGTTCTATAGAGAAAACTTCAGATTATTTAAATTTATAACAACATAAACATACTTTTACCTGTTATAAAGGTAATAACGCAAACCGACGCGAATGTCGATTTGAAGCACCTTTTTGGCCAATGTCGCAAACTCGTATATTGATACCGATGGCCACAGATGACAATCGAAGATTAGTTTCGTAAAATGCGCGACTCATTAGAATTAGATAATCGTGTTAATTTCGAAGAATTCCTTAAATCAATGCCAATTAGAAGAAGAATATCTAAATATTTTGAGGGCTGGTATCAAACGACCACGTGTATTTCTTAAACGCAAGATAGAAGAGAAATTTATACAGTCCTTGGATTTAAGGAGTACTCCAGTCTCATTCGGATTTACAATTTATCATAGAAGAATATTCATGTGCAGCATATGTAGTTGAATATGTGAATAAAACTTAACAGAGGAATAAGCAACCTGCAAAAGAAAATTATAGAGCTACAAGAAGAATATCCTGATATGGATATAACTGATCTAACACGAGCATTAAGTGCAGATGTATTGAATTCTGTGGAGATGAGTCACAAGAGGCAGCTTGGTATTTATTACGATACCCAATGTCCGTGTCTTCAAGAGCGATTGAAGACGTGCCCAAAGGTATGGCCACATGATCGTCAGAAATTACGTAAATCAAAAGCTGAATTGGATGAACAAGTTGATAGTGAGTCTTTGGATATATGGAAAGGTAGTATTTTTGATAAATATGAAAAACGGGGCGAAACATTAAAAGATAACTCTTGCACGATTTACTGCTCATTATCAAAAAGGAAATGGTTGATGGGTGAAAAGACAATTTCCTAAAACAATTCGGTATCGGAATTATAATACAACGTCTTCGTGAACATATACGCGAAATGGTACCTTTACACATCATTTTAGTTTTAAGAATGAGTTCCTGCAGTAAAGACGTTTTTAACGGCTGTCGCTGTGACATTATCAGTGACACTATCAGTCTCAGAGTAGAGCCGCAGCAACTCATTATGTACCTGGTACATAATTACATAATTTTTTTTTAATGCAGTTTTGATCCTTGTTAAAAAAAAAATAGGACGATATTCCTGTTCCTCTGCTGCTATGATATAAGGTTGTGCAAAAAGCCCTCTAACGCAGCTTTTTGAGATAATTGTAAACTCATTCCAGGTGATATGCTGGCACTACCTCAGGACGTATGCTTTACCAGGGTCCTTGAAAATGCTGCAGGTTGTTGCCTCTACTTGCAAGAATTAAGGACAACATGCAGATCGAGCGGTGCTGTTTCTCTTATGGCAGAAATTCTTAATAACGCCACTAAAAAGGCAGTCACTTTCCAGACTATCTTTTTCCAAGCACATTGATTTCAATTTATTTTAAATCAGTTTTATTATTCACACACACACACACACACACACACACACACACACACACACACACACACACACACACACACAGAGGTGCCTCCGTAGCCAAGTGGGCAGGAACAGCAGTGCGTAGCACACGCTTCTTGATTAGACCGGGGTTCGAGCCCGTGACCACCAAATACGGATGATGCGGAAAGGCCAGGGAATGACCACCGCATATCCCTGGAGCAATATGGCTTTAGTTTGCTAATGCTCCTAAAAAACCAAAACAACAACAACACACACACACACACACACACACACACACTGGTGTGCAAAACTTAAGGACCAACACTATTTCTACAGGTTACAACCAAAAAATCTTTACTTAAGGTACTCTTTACTGGTGAGAGTAGATTGTCTCAACAGCGATTCTGGACGTTAGCTAATCTGGCGAGAGGTTGGCACACGGTATCACCCCGCAGCCATCATTGAAAGGGATCGATATGGCGGTCGAGGTGTTCTCGTATGGGGAGGCATTATCTTGGACGGACGTACATAACTCCAGATACTGGAAGGTGGTACTGTAACCGGTGCACGCTACTGTACTGAGATAATCCTTCCCTGTGTGCGTCTGTTCCGAGGTGCCATTGGCCCCGAGTTCGTGTTTATGGGTGATAACGCAACACCCACCCCATCGCACTGCAGCTGTTGATATGCTTTTGGAAAGTAAGGACATTGTTCGTATGGATTGGCCTTTCCGTTTCCCCCGCCGATCTAAATCCCATCGAACACATATGGGTCGCTCTGGGAAGACGCCTAGCGGCACATTCACACCCACGAGAAAATGTTCACCAGCTGAAGATGGCGCTGATAGAGGAATGGACGATGTTACCGCAAGAACTTATCAACAACATTGTTCTAAGTATGGACAGGCGGTGCAAAGCCTGCATCGACATTAGGGGTGGCCATATCTCCTACTGAGGACCACCTCTTCCCTTTGTTCCATCTGTGACAGTGATGCATCTGTATCATGGCAGCCAGTGCTATGTTGCCATTTTTGAATAAAGTCCCTCTGTACCGTTTTGTTTCCGTTGTTGTGTCGGTGTTGTTTCCTTCATCGTTTCTGTACCTCACGATGTTCCTTTGGTATGCTTTTCCCCATATCCAGTGAGAATTTGCATTATTTATTAAGAGAAGTTTCTGTTGGACTGTAATAGATTTCGAACACCCTGATGTGATTTAGTCAATTTAAAGCTTTTTTTTTTTTTTTCATTTATAACAGTGACATTAAGCAATATCCCAAATTTTCAAAGTTTTCTTCAAAGCCATAATTTTATTTAGAGGCATGAAATATGTTTCATTTACTGGGAGAGAGAGCTTACTGTACTTTTCATATTTAAATTTATTCATTTATAGCATTGACATTAATACTGAAAATTTTCCAACTTTCCTTTATGATGACATTTAATGAACATTGCAATCCATAATAAAAATGAGAAATTCCATCAATTCATTGAAAGAATTTAAAGTGTTAATAAATAAATAAAAACGAAGTACCCATCCACAATGGTTCCTTAAGTATACACTGTACTCCCAGAGTTTCGGGCTTTTCGATTCAGTCTTAGCTATGGTTCCGACACACATGCACGCTCGCGTTCTTTTATTATAGATGAAAGTGCGAAATGGAAATTAAAGTGAGCCCCGAGAGTGACAAAGAATTGATGACCACAAATATGGGTTTAAAGTTTATGTTGCGACTGTGGAACGAAGAGTTCTAAACTATGACGGCTGTCACTTTTCGTGTAAAATGAAAGTAGAACGAATTTAGACGATGAAGGCCGTGTCATTTCTTGGCGAGCCGCTTTCAAACAGGCCTTGGAGATTATAAAATTGTGTCGCGTCACTTGGCGGCATAAACCTGTATCGTGACAATTTCTCATGAAAAACTAATTTAAACAGGCCCAAACGAAGGTTGGTCATAGTCATAAATAACCTTAATGTATCTCACGATGAGCCTCCCGCAGCATAGTGGCTCCATCACTGGCCCTCTGTTGGAAAGACTTATATTCAAATCTCGTTGCCAAGGTGAGTTCGAGACTTTTCCCGACCTACGTAGTTAGTTGGCCAGACTCTTATATTGAAAACAAAATAAAAAGAAAAACACACAAACAAAATAGAAGTCTTGCGGCCCCAGTTACCTTGGCATTAAATTATTGACTCTAATCAAACGGCAACGCATGGTTTGATTAGAGCCTGGAAATGGCCATCGTGGTGCACAGAAATAATAATATGATAAAATGTTTTGGAGAACATCAGTGGCAGGAAACTCATTACCTTCTTGCTTAATTTAGCTATTAAACGTTTATTTATTTTTTATGTACCTATTTATATTTTTATAAAAATTGTTATGATAATTCTACAATAATTATGCAGGTGACTATTTTATTTGAAATATAGTTAAGCATGTAAAAAAAAAAAAAAAAAGGAAAAGAAATTGCGATAGGTCGATCTGGTGTCCTTGTTTATTTTTGAGGTATCTTGTATGGGGGAAAAGTTTTCCGGCCTCTGCTTTAGGGAGGACGCCCCTAAGAAGGCAGGCTGGGTGCTCTCTATGAAAACGAAAAGCGTAACTTTCGGTTTTCACTTTTGTATTCTCGAAACGAAGACAAAACCGCAATCGAATAATGCTGTTCAGACCGGGTTTAAGTATATGAAAGGATTTTGTTGAAGTTTTGTGATGACGTGTGAATAACCCCTGCTTTGTGTTCTTGTGCAGACGATGTCAGGAGAAACCCGACATATCTTACTCATACTTGTATTTAATGATATTGTTTTAGTCGGTGTGAAATGAAGTCAAGACAAGTGTTTAAAATAAGAGCATCCGAAATAAAATCGATAACCTCGTAGAATTTAAAGTCATCAGAAAGGATTTTACATTTAAAGTTTGGGGCATAGTTGCAAGGAAACACCTGCTGACCTGTTATTTAACAACTGAATTATATAATCCAATTCAGTTGGATTATATAATTCAGGATTTGATCACAGCGAGGATGCTGTGATCAAATCTTTGCCATTCGTCAGCTGATGGAGGAGAGGATCCGGTGTGGACAGCGAACCGTCATTGTTTTCATTGACTTTAAGTCTGCTTTCGACTGTGTCCACCGGCCTGCCTTATGGAAACTACTAGAGGTTGAACATGTACCTCGAAAAGTCATCACACTCCTCCAAACTGCATACAACGGTTTAACCAGCCAGGTGCGCATCCAGAACGATTTATCTGAGGAATTTACCATCCAAACTGGAGTCCGCCAAGGGGATGCAGCCTCCCCGTTGCTTTTCAACATCGTGGTCGACGCCATTATGAGGCAAGCATTCAGAAACAGACAGGGCATACAATATGACAAGGATCACTATGTGACTGACCTGATGTTTGCTGATGATAGTGCTATCCTTGCCGGTAACGACGCTGAAGCCACGGAAATCCTCTACGACATTGCCCGCATTGCCCGGCCATACGGTTTGAAGATCAATGCTGGTAAGACAAAGGCCCTGACAACAGATGGGTCGCAAGCCACCATCTATCTCGAAGGCGTCCAGATCGAGCAAGTACAGGACTTTAAATACCTTGGGTCGCTGGTCCAGGAGAAGAAAGTTGCATCCACCATGGAAATTCACAGCAGAATTGGACAGGCGGCCACTGCGTTCGCCTCGCTCAAATGGTGTCTGTGGAAGAGGACCAACATTTCCACAAAGACTAAAATCCGACTCTTCCGGACTTTGATCCTGCCCATTCTTCTTTACGGATCGGAAACATGGATTTGTCTCAAGTTAGATTTGAACAAACTTGAGGTATTCCAAATGCGATGCCTGCGGCAGATCTTGGGCATCTCTCTTCGCGACCGCATCACTAATGATACCATCCGCGCCAGATGCCAACAGCAACCAACCATTGCCGACCAAATCCAGAAGCGAAGGCTCAGATGGTTTGGCCACGTATGTAGAATGGGCACGAACAGAATACCATCCACACTCCTTTGGAGACAACGACCCACCCAATGGAGCATCCAACGGACCGCGCCTAGGAAAACGTGGGCCAAGCAAGTGGAAGATGACTTGAAGAGCCGACGTCTCGACCTTAACCAGGCCAGGACTGAAGCCATGGATCGTAAGGTATGGAAGAACATCACAGAGCAAGTCCGAAACCCTGCGGCACCTACAGCAGCATACTGGTTGCGTGGCCAACCGCCTCCCCCATCTGCCAGCTAAGGACCAAAGAAGAAGAAGAAGAAGAAGAAGAAGAAGAATCCAATTAAAGGCAACAAACACTCCATACGACAATAACTTATTTTGAAAGCACTGCACGATGAATACAGCCAAAAGCTTTAGCTCTGTTTAAAAATAGAGAATCAATCTGACGACCCTTACTAGATTAATACGAGCAAGGTGAGAAACAACACCATATTGGAACAGGATGATCTGCGCACAAACTATCACTTTATCTGTCCATTTTTTTTTTTAATCCTTCTGGGGTTTTAACGCTTGTTGGCAAGTAACTTTTTGCATTCTGCGCAAGTTTCATGATGCATTGGAATTCCCTGGCACCCAAATAGCAATTGATTCATTTTCTTTCATTTATAGATGACTAGGCGACTTCAAAATCCTCCTCAGTACAGAAAAATATTCATAATAAAATAAAAACGTAATCTCGATTCCAGTATGGTTAAATTAAAATTGAATGAATTGGTTAGAATAAACACAAGCCGCGTGACACGGCCCGGGTAACTCGAGTTTTTCAGCCTGCAAAACCCAAACCAATTACACGTACTTTACACAGACAGTCACTAACGACTCTAAGCTGTATCTTTTTGATGCAATTTTTTTTTTTTTTTTTGCCTTTTCATAAAAAGTGATAAAATAAAATACTGAACATACGTCTGGTTTGTACAAATGCATCATTTTTGTACGTAGTGAATCATGAAGTAGGTAAATTGGCATCGTTTTGGTTATATCTCATATTGTGAAAACCTTCACAACAAGTTGCCATGATATTGAGCTATCTCGAATAAGTAACGCTTCGGCAATAGAGAAGACTAATGCTACTTATTCTCGGCGGATACAACCACTACTAGACACCGTTTGCAAAAAGGTATGGGATAAAACCTGTTATCCACATGTGTTCCTATTAGACTTAGGAAAGCAAAAAAAAAAAAAAAAAAAGAAAAGAAAGAAAGAAAGATAAAAGTGATAGTAGGAGAGGAAGTAGAAATGCCGTCGAAAGAGGAAGGGGCTGTTACTCCTCACACTCACTCAGTCGCATCATTCATAATCCCTCGAATATGCAACACTTCCCTATTAAGGCAGATATTGTTACCTATCCTCGGTAACTCAGGCGGCATAAAGTCCCCAGACGGCACCGTTTCGAGGCTTGTTGGCCCCTCCTCGGTGGCAGCAATAATTTTTTTTTTTTTTTTTTGGTTAGTGTTGGTGCATCGGCTTCTGTGGCCATAATGTACCTCCCAAAGTTTTTGCATTTTACTCTGATCCAAGCCAGAGGTGGGATTCGAACCCGCGACCTTTGGATTGCCAGGCAGGCACTTTACCCACCTGGCTAGCCCGGTCGGTGCGGGATTAAGTGACAACCCAGTTATGAACTGTAACTCCATAATATGAGAGATGCTGAATGGCGTACAATAGTACAGACCAGTGTTTCTCAACCTTTTTTTAATTATCGCCCCCTTAAGGACTTTTTTAGACAATTTTTTTTTTTTCCTAATCGCCCCCATGAAATTTTAAACAAGAAAATACTTTATACTTCCTCTTTATTCAATAGGATCCCTGAGCCTGATGCTTCTTAGCAAAAAGTTCAGTGTTTGGTATGATGTTAGTAAGTTTAATTCTGTCTCCTCTTGAATGGCGCCTCCGTGGGCAGGAGCGGCAGTGCGTAGCACAACGCTTCTTGATTAGACCGGTGTCGAGCCCGTGACCTCCAAATACGGAGGATGCGGAATGGTCAAGGAATGACCACTGCATATCCCCGGAGAAATATGGCCTTAGTTGCTAATGCTCCTAAAAACCAAAATAATGACAACAACAATCCTCTTGAACATATGAATTCTGTTTCTTTCCTTTGTTAATATTTTATTTACTGAACTAAAACAACTTTCAACCATATATGATGTTGGAAAACAAAGAAGTTCTTTCGTCATTTCAGACCACATTGTTGGATAAAGAAGTTTAGTTGTTTTTGATCCCCACAACTTTATATTTGCATTCTTCTTTACACTTTAATTCAATGAGTTCTACTTTAATTTCTTCACTAGCTGACCCTGCAGCGCATCTAATTGGATACAACATCCATGGCTTCACTTCAAAAGAAAATAAATAAATATGAAAATCTGTTTTTCATTTCCCCTTTTGAAACACAAATGATCTGAATAATTGTTAAGATCATTCTCGGTGAGAGATTCATTGATTTCAGCTAACTCTTGCATACCATGAAATTGTTTTCTCATTAAATTGCTTTCAAATATTTACAGTTTTTCAGTGAAAGCGTTTAATACGCGTTTGCAGTTTATCACCGTAATTAAATTCCCTTTAAGTTCAAGTGATACTTCATTAAGGTTTCGAAAAATCCAAGCTGTATAGTATATGTTTGTTTGCTGATCTCCTTTGCTAAATCTGTCTCCTTCGCTTTCTAAAAAAACTAATTATCGTATCAAAAAGGTTTACAAATCTTGTTAGACAGTTTTTCCTTTAGAAAGCCATCTGACTTCTGTATGTAAAAGAAGCCTCGCATACAGTTCTCCATTATCAACACAAATTTTCTGAAAAGGCGATCATATTTGCTGTGACTTCATTTTATTGATGGTTTTAATAACTATACTGAGAGATTGATACAGAACTGGACTAATATTTTTTGCAACCAGATGATGTCGGTGCACAATGCAGTGTATTGCAAGAACTTCGGGACATACTTTCTTTAGGTGAGCTATAAAACCTGTCTTCCACCTTCAGTGACGCAGGATACAAAATTTTTGAATGGTACATGTTTTTCATCAAACCATGTTTTTACAGCAGAAAAAATTGATGCTCCAGTATAATTAGTTTCTATGGATTTTACAAACAACATATTTTCTTGCAATTTACAATCATCATCGAAATAACGAACGTATGCCATTAGAAGGGCCTTATTGTTAGTAACTGTGGCTTCATCAATCTGAATAGAAAATTTTTTTCGTTTTTATTTTGTCGATTATCTACTCTTCAGTGTTAACTGACATCTCATCGATTCGTCTTCGACAGTGCTTTTAAAATACTGGAAGGATTTTGATGCAACACTGTTGAAGTTACAGTCTGTAATGCTGCGGGTCGTATAACATTCTCAGCAACTGTATGAGCACTACCAGTTTTTGCAATGATTTCTGCAATTTTATATGACGCAATCATTCCATCGTCATTTTTTTGTGTTCTTCTTAAATAAGGAAGTAACAGTGTTACGTAGCTCAAAATTCTGTTCTTAAATTTTTAAAATATTCGATATGTTTACCGACTTTATCAGGATGCTTTCCTTTTTAAGTGATCTAAAAAGTCTTGATGGTTTCATAGCTTCATTTGAAAAAGAACAATTACACAATAACACACATAGGCTGTCTTGAGTTGAATGGGCTTTCAATAAAACCATAAGCTAGATATTTATCCAGATACATGACACTTTTTCTTTTCAGCACTTGACATGATTGATGATGGGTTGAATAACTACAAAGAATTAAATAATAAAATATAAACTATTCTTTTTAAACTCTCATAGCCCACAAGAAGAAGAAGAAGAAAATCTTTATTGTACAGTAAAGATACAATAATGTGCCCGCCACAGCCAGGAGGCCAGGGGCTTGACAATGATATAGGGTAATATAAAAATATGTACAGTATAAAAATTTGTGCAGTATAAAATATTACATAACAATTAAAAACGTAGCATTAGCCATTCAATAGATATGAGTATGTACATAGTTGTGAGGCAGACAGTGCACCAAGGTATGTGCACGTTCATATGTACAAAGCACATATTTAAGCATATTCACACAAGTCAGAAAATTTCACAGTGCCAAATTATTGTTCGGTATTGCATTTTCTTGTGAAGACAGTTCGTCGATTTGCCTGCGACGTGCCGTTATGCACCTCATAGGAGATAGCAGATGGAGATATCAGTATGAGTCGACATCAGGGGCCAAACAAAAGGGGAACAAGTTCGGCCAACGAGCGCCTGTAATTGCGATCGGAAGCGAATTTCTGCAGGTCAACTCCGATCATTAGCAGGGCTTGTACTGTAGGAAGTACTTGTCCAGGTAGGAATCTGTCACTGATCTTCAGCCTGTTCCGTTGTAGCTGAAGAAGAGGGGTGGCTCGTAAGGACGGAAGTGGAACATGCCACTGGCATATATCCCAGAAGTCAGGGGAGTTGATTTTGCCAACCAGCATTTTGACTGTGGTCGCAGTTCTCCTCATGCTGATTATTTGAGGCAGCCGCGGGATTTGGAGTTGGTCGGCCATGCTGGTGGTCCTCTGCTGAGGGGGGAGTCGATGTTTGTGGGTTGCCCACTTCAATATCCAGTATTCACTGGCGAAGATGGGCTTCATGAGAGAAGGTACTGCGGATGCCCATATTTCAGAGGCATACAGACTGTGGATCAAAAAAAAAAACAACTTCCACAAGGAAACAAATCAATACTGTCGCTTATAAAGTAAAAACAATAGACTGAAACATTTTCTCATCTCATCTCATCCCATCCCATCCCATCCCATCCCATCCATGCCTCATATATTGACCAATGAACTAAAAGAATAAATAAATAAATAAATAAATCGCGCCCACAGTGGTGCCCCCACGGTCGCAGCTATCCGAAAAGCACAGATGACAAGCATTTCGGAGACCTTACCTCTGAAAGCACTTAGGCATTTAATGCCTAAGGTGGTTGAATTAAATCATGCCCACTAACTTCCTTTTATCAAAGTTTCTCACTCACTCCTAACATAATACACCTATATGTTAAAAATCAGTTGTCTCAGAGAAAAAAACCCAATGAGAGAAATTAAACATTAAGGATAAAATGTCATTGGGTAAGGTTGGAGGCCCACAAACCATGCCATTACCAATGATTTTGCCTCACACTACGATAAGATTCACTGAACATGCGGGTTAGTGCAAATGCATCATTTTTGTACGTAGTGAATACCGAAGTAGGTAAATTGGCATCGTTTTAAAATGAAATAAATAATAAATTTTTAATTTAAAATTAAAATAAAATAATAATTTAACAGTTATCTCCTTGCAGTGTCTTTTAAAGCTATTGAATTGTAATTCCACGACTTCCAAAATAGCAATTGCTGAAACTATGATTATAGTTTACCTGCTGAGCCTGGTCACATTCCCATTATTTTTTTTTATCTTTATTGCAACGCTTAGAATGACAATTTACATAATAGTAGTTGCCACAGCCCGTCACGGCACAGTGGCCAGGGGTTAACAATGTACTACAGAGACATTCTCGTCCAGCAAACAGACTAATCGACCATAGAACACACGCAATTAAGACATTAGACACAGCACGGCAGATGAATTTAATTATTCGGGTGACCTAAAAATAATAGTTTGGTTTATTGTCTCAATAAGCCAAAAATACATAAATAATAGCATAATAAATAAGTGAAATAGAGTACAGGAAAATGGAGAAATGACATGAGTATACTACATATATAGAACACTGAGTGTACAACCATTTGTTTCAAAATACATACTTTGAAATATGTACCTATTTCAAAGTATGTATTTTACCAACAATACCAAATATGTACATAAATATGTACATGGTTGGATTAACAATGTACATTGCTCAAGACTCAGATTATAATAATAGTAGCCTTGGCCATCCCATTGAGTATTATTTTCCTATATTATCGATCTCGACAGAACTCGTTGAAGTCGACATCTAAGTCCTGGACTCGAGATAGCATCTGTTGAAGAAGAAACCGGTCCGACAGATAAGGACGGTGAAGAGGAGGCCAGATAGTACTGCCCCTTGCGGGACTCCGAGATTACTTTGCAGTATTGGGAGTTATATACAGATAATTTGACTGTGCGGTTATTCAGCAGAGATGTGAAGAAAGCTAAGATGTCGCCTCCTATCTGGTAGTGGTTCTCTAGTAGCTTTAGGGGAGACGGGATGTGCACTGCATCAAACTCAATTTCAATGTCTACATAGGTGGCTGCCAGCTCTTCTCTGTTCTCAAGGCTGTGGGGATTCTGTTAATGTTTGCTAGGAGGTTGGTTATAGTTGATCTGTGTGGGAGCGCATAGTGGATATGTGGTGGATTGTTGTTGTGGTTTTTAGGAGCATTAGCAACTAAGGCCATATTGCTCCGGGGATATGCAGTGGTCATTCCTTGACCTTTCCGCATCCTCCGTATTTGGTGGGCACGGGCTCGAACCCCGGTCTAATCAAGAAGCGCGTGCTACGCACTGCTGCTCCTGCCCACCTGGCTACGGAAGTGCCGTGGTGGGTTGTCTGGCAGGATTTGCTTGGTGAGGATCGGCAGCCAGTGGTGTATTCGGGCCGGAACGCACCGGAAAGACGTTCCGGTACTTCTTTCTAAATGTCATAATGGAAAATCATTAAATTTATACCCATAATATTATGAAACAATGGCATAATCAAAGGGGAGAGAGAGACATATCTATTTTACCCATTGCTACAAAAAATATATATTAATAGTAATCTTTAAAATTAATAGATTTCTTTAAAAAAAAATTAAAAACAAAATATAAATTTCGCAATGAAACTTGAACGTTTCCTACTAAAGTAAATTGTGTTAGATAAAGAGATCCAACGAATGAGATATACTGTGATGCGTGCGAACGCTACATTTTGATTCTCCATGAGCTGAACGCTAGAACTGGTTGTTCTATGAATCGTGAGTTTGAAGTCTAAGTTATTGTACAGTCGATGTGGCGTTATCATATAGTCTTCTGGAGAACGAGCGTTCCGGTACTTTTTTTTTTTTATTTAGCAATACATCTCTGTCGGCAGCAGTATTTTTTTTAGCAGTTTTAGTAGGCAGGATGAGTTTGAGATCGGTCTGTAGTGTTTGTTTCACAAGTGATGGAACTCGGAATTTTTGGTTTCACTAGGTATTTCCTCCATTGGCGTGGGAAACAGCGCTTTGAGCGCGCCGAGTTAAAGATATGTAACAGAGGTTGTGGGATGTAAGGACTCAGGCTCCTAAATATAAATTGTGGAATCCCTTCAGGTCCGATAGTAGAAGTTGATGGCAGTAATTAACTCTTGTCTCGTTATTATTATGGTTGTGAATGGGTCAAAACTGGTGTCAGATGTTGGTAGTGAGGTCTGGTCTTCTTGGTTGACAGTGGCGGTAAACCTGGTGATACAGTCAAGCCAGCTTTGGGGATCAAGTTGAGGGGGGAAACCTGAAAGGGTATTCTTATATGGAACTTTCCCTGTGCGTATGGCAAATTGTTGGCGAGAATAGGTTATGTTTCATTTATTTCGATTGCAATATTCTATTAGTCAAAAGAATTTTTTTATTACTGTATTCCTACATAAAAAGGGTAACGATAGTAATCCCATTTCATTTTTAACTTACTTACCAAGATACAATATTTGAGCAAGCTGTTTATATGAAATAATGTCTTACTTCTGTCATTTATTATTATTTATTCAAGTAAAGGAAAGGTTACATTTATCCCTATTTTTTTTGTGAACCTAGAATACATTAGGGTTCATTTGGTCCATAATGACAACCAGTGTCATAGAATATTGATAGTTTCTTCAACTATTGATTGCGCTAAGCTATCAGAACTCCGCCATTAGTGTGGCACTTTATAAAACATCTCACGATCACCTGATTTAAAAAAAAAAAAAAAAAAAAAAAATAGAGGAAACACTGCAGCATCCCCAAATCGCTACTCAGTTGGTTTCGGATCTATTTCAGCGATAAGTAAATTTCATTTTTCATTCATTTATTAGTTACATACAATATACAGTCTCAAGATTATGTACATCAAAGTATATACATGATTAATATACAAGATATATTTACATATAATTGGATGCTCTGTACATGTCATTAAATACTTGTGTGTGTTCGTTCTTTAATCAGGGTAGCTCCCAGGCATAAGCCCAACTGTACCTTGAGAACTTTTGAATATGTAGTCTTTACAAAGCAGTCCTGGAAAAGTATGTTAATCACCTGGGTTTTACTGTAGCGCAATTCTCGTATGAAATCTAGCAACCACTGGAGGTAGTACAATGCCAGTGAGTTCCAGCAATCCCGCTCCCCGAGTTGCCCATACTAACCAGGGAGCCAGCAGGAAAAAAAAAAAAAAAAAAACCTACTAATAATCAAGTCTGGAATGGCACAACTATAAACTTCAAAAATCAAAGTTCGACTGAATATCTCCTCATTTAAATTAAATTAAATTTTCTGTTTATACTCCGGCACGACAACCAAGTCAGTAGAGTTTACAATAAATCGTCAATACAAATATTTATCGTATTTAGTAGTCACGGGCTTGAACCCCGGTCCACTCAAGGAACGCGTGCTATGCACCCTCTCCTGACCACTCGACTACGTCAATGCACTGGAACCTCAAAACTCAAAGATACTGTCCAGCAAATGTTCAACTACCCGCCATGGACAATAGAACCATTAGAGCACCAGACCCGACGCAGTGAATCAGGTCCAGCACCCCAGAATCCAGAAAGAAGTATTCATGATCGCAGCACAAAAGGCAACTAACCAGAGCAGCAGACCCAACGCCATAAATCAGGTCCAGCACTCCAGCTACTAGCCACAGGTAGAAACCAGAGTTGAACGCAATGCTCTCCAAAATCACAGAACCGACTCAAGGAATCGGGTCCAGCAATAAACTCCATGAAGACAATCCAGTCACCAGGTTTGCCTCTCAAAGAAAGGCTCTAAAAACAGTTCTTGCAAAAACAGCAGCTGAAAACTCCTGAAATGAATTAAAGCCGTCACGATTTGCAATAAGTAAATGTACTGTATCACACGACAAACCAGGAATATGTGCCATCAGAGTCTGCCTGTAGTCTTCATACTCCCGACATAAAAAAAATTACATGCATCTAAGTCTCCTGTTCGCCACATGTACAGAAAGGATCTGTGTCCAATCCTCTTTTATATAATTTGGCCCTAAGTGAGCCATGTCCTGTTAACAAAAAAATAAGTATACATAGAAGACGGAAACCAAGATGCCACGTTTTTTGACATTGCATAGTTCATCTGGGGAATATATTTCCTCGTGACAGCTCCAACATCACCACTTTCCCATCTGGTCTGCCATAAACCCATTAATTTATTCCATATTCGTTGTTTTTCTTCTTTAATATTATTCTCTAAATCGATTGTGATATCCAAAAACGTTAACAAAATACCCTTTTTCAATTTGTACAAAATCCCTGTGTAGACAATAAATTAAACCAATGGCATGGTACTAGCAATTACCTGTAGGGCGTTTGTAGACGCTGTTCTAGGTTCTTTCAGTAAAGTTAATAACGTAGAGCGCTGAAGCGATAAAAGCTTCGATCGAAAGCAACAGCCGCATATGCCTCTATCTGGAGAAAAATAGTCTTATAATACAACGACAACACCCTCTTATTCAACCCCCATTCCTTACGAGAAATTCTAGCAATGGAGGCTGTAAAGTGTCTTACTTTTACATTCAGGTGTGAAACATGTGGCAAAAAGGAAAGTTTGTCATCTATGATTAATCCCAAATACTTAGTTTTATCCGCATAAGAAATCTGAACTCCACCTAAAAGAACTCTTGGAGATCTGCTGTAATCAAATTGTTTTTTTAAAAACCATAAAACAGGTCTTACTTTTACTTGCAGAGATCTTCAATTTGTTCAGTTCGGCCCACTGCATTAAATCATCTAAAACTGACTATATTTTTCCTTACAATATAAGTCTGGAGCACCCAGAAACTCCACTCACAAGGTCAATAGCATAGGCTATCTTAAACTCTGAGCCCTCCATAACAAGCCACTGGTCCAAAACTGCATTCCAAAAGAGAGGTCCCAAAACCGAGCCTTGAGGACAACCTCTCGAGACATCGGCACTATATGACAGATGACTTACACGCACAGTAATAAATTTGTTCTGAAAATATGACCTTATACTATTACACTGTGCCAGCACAAGAGATCGAAGTGCACTTTCCCACCATACCGAATCGAATGCTCCTTCAAAGTCTGTAAAGACCATAAGAACATATCAGAAGAATCCTTGATGTAGTTTAAAAGAGATGTTATGGCATCCTCTCTAGCAATGGAGGCTTAATGGAGGCTTAAATCCATGCTGATAAGCAGAACACCCATGCTTATCCTCTAACATAGCTAAAATTCTGGAAGCTAGTAACCTTTCATAAACCTTACCCATGTTCGCTAAGAGAGAAATTGGTCTGTTTACTCTCGGATCAGTCCTAGGCTTACCAGGCTTATGCAGTTTCTTTAGCAGTGCCAGCTCCCACGGTCTTGGAAAAGTACCCTCAATGAAACATTTATTAAATAAATTTAACATAATTTGAGGAAAATAATCATAAAACTTAATGATTACTTGATTCTCAATTAAGTCAAAACCCGGACATTTCTTAACGGTCAATTTTGCTACAGCTGCACCCAACTCTACCAAACTGAACAGTTCCGCCATAAATAAAGGTGTTTCACTCTGGTGAACATCTTCAAAATCAGATCACTCAAGAGTTATTCAGCATGACAAGATAGTAGGTTTTTCCTCTCGCCACCCCTTGAAAAATTATGAAGCCTCGAATCTCATATACGGCAAAAAGGAACTCTGTATGGGTACTGGCTTCTTTGGGTCCTCTTCTAGCGCAAACTTCCACCACTCTCACACACACTTCCGATATTACCAAACTACTAACCTACAGAAAAGTCTTAGCCCCCACAATGGCAACACACCGATTAAGGAAAAACAATGACAGTCACTCAGCTAAAGACGATAGCTGCTCCCTGATGATACGTCTTATATAAGGTCTTGGGGAAAAAAACTTTTTCAGTTCCCGTGTTTAGTACTTGTTTTACCTGTTTTAGTTCCTTTTTATGTTAAAACCCTAGCATTGTTGCTGCTATGGGTATTGCATCAGGCATGCATGTAAAATTTTCAGTGATTGCAATAAAGTGGTCATGAATTTATCGCGCCTGTAGTAAACGGCGAGAAAGTGAATGGCCACCCTTAGGAGAAGACTGGCTAGTAACACCTTAATCAAATGCTTTTGAAATACCAAGAGCGACTACTCCACTTGCTCCAAATTAAGTTCGCTCACATTTCGTTTTTTCAATCTAGCGATCAACCCACGCAAACGTTTTTTTTTTATTTTATTTATTTATTTTTTTTTAAGGCCCTTCCACTGAAATCTCAGGAAACTAGGTGGCAGGACCTGCCAGAGTAAATAACTGTAATACTAGTGTA
Source organism: Mastigoproctus giganteus (assembly GCF_048544385.1). NCBI lineage: Eukaryota > Metazoa > Arthropoda > Arachnida > Uropygi > Thelyphonidae > Mastigoproctus > Mastigoproctus giganteus. The sequence continues at coordinate 233,367,840 of NC_143581.1, forward strand.
CCTGGTCTGCCTCCACGGGGCAAAGTGTGGGCAACGTCGGGCCTCAGCTGGGGTCCGGCGGCTAAATGGCCAGAAGAACAACGGTACACAACATCACACACCTCAAGATCCATATACTTTTAAATCTCTGGCCTTTACAGTGAACTGTATCACACCACAATGTAAACTACGCGGAGATGGAGGAAACCCCTGGTGCCGTTTGACCCTAAACACACTTTACTTGCTTCAAAGTTTTGTGTGAAAATTGTCCACAGGCTTGTGACTTGGTAAGAAAAAGCTGAGTACCAACAGAGACCGTATTGTCTTCTAGTGATTCACGGATTTTGTGGCTAAGATAACTTAGGTCTAGAGTGAATGTTTCGAGGCAGTGTCAGAATTACTTGATGTGATTTTCCATTATTTCTTTAGAACTAGATACACTAACGATAATACGTTGATAATTTTATACCAGAGGTGCATTTCACTTTTCAGGAACTGGGTAGACGGTAAAAATTTCCGTTAAGTAGAAAAAATAAAAAATTAGAGGGGTCAGAAACAGGAATACGTGGAGAAAATCAATGAGACAGTAATAAAGAATGCATTACACAGTCATTTAGATGGAAATGGTGTTCTGAAGGAAACAAAACATCTTTTTGTAGAGGACAAAATCATGTTTAACCAACCTAATTAACTATTTTGACAGAGCCACTCATGTGCTGGATGTAGGAAAAAATTTTGGCATTGTTTACTTAAATTTCAGAAAAAGCATTTAACTCAGCCCCGCATGAGAGGTTACTGTATAAGCCTGAACATGGAACAGGAAAAATCCTTAAGTGGATTGCAGGATGGCATGAGGCAGAGGGTTATGATTAACGGCTATTCTTGAGAATGGACTAAGGTAAGAAGTGAGATTCCCCAAGGATTCTAGGACCACTCTTGTTTTTGATTTTCTTAAATGAAATCGACGGAGTAATAGTTTGATGTCAGAATTTGCAGATGAATCAAGATTGGGACGACTTAGATATCCTTCAGAGATAGTCAGAAATGTGGTAGCTATGTTTTAATGCAGCAAATTGCAAGGTTTTACACGTGGGGAATGGCAACTCTAAAATAACTTACACACTTGGTGGAGTTGAACAGTAGAGGAGATGGGAGAAATCCCAGGTGCCGTCTGACACGAACATAGTAGAAGGAGAGATATGGGAATTGCAGTACGGTCGGACATGAAGTTCTCTGAGCAGTGTAGACAGAATGCAAAAAGAGATCCATAGTGTTCCATCAATGATTTATTGAATATTTGCTTATAGAGATAGGAGAGTCATAGTCCCACTGTATAAAGCAATAGTGAGGCCACACTTGGAACGCCTGGTTGTGGAGATAGCACCTTAAAAAAAAAAAAACTAGTTGCTTGAAAGGGTACATAATGTTCAACGCGTTTGATTAGATCGGCAAAAGGGCTTCATATGAGTAAAGACTTCGAATACTGTATGTGGTCTGTAGAGTTTGGAAACTAGAAACCTTAAAAGGGATTTGATTGTGGTGTGCAAAGTTATGAGTTAAGTAAAATGAACGAACGAGGATGAAATTTTCAGCGTTCTGCATTGTTCCAGAACTAGGGATCATAAATTCAAATTAGGTGTACCGAGGTTTGATTGGATTGTAGGAAGTTTCCTTTTAGTCAGCCAGTTGTTTTTTTTTATCGGAATTAGTTGCTGCCAGTTGGTGGTTGAGGCTGATAGCTTGGAGAAATTCAAAGCTCACTGGATACCTACATGAGGAGTGAGTTTAAAAAAAGGTGGTTTATTATTTTTTTTTTTACCGGGGGGCATGGCTTTATACAATATTATACACATTTCTTCCTATCTGTCCGATAAAAATCAATGCATTGGATAGGTTGATATTTGCCGTAGTCATCAGTGCAGAAGATATTGGTAGATATTGCAAGACAGGTTTTGTCATTTGCTCGTAGCATTCTGCTAAAACTATCAGGATGGAACGGAAGTGGGGATGGATGAAATTTGCGGTCGATTGTTTTGGGATTAATGACGAAAGGCATAATAACCAAATATTTGGGATTAATGACGACAGACATAATAACCAAACATTGTCTGCTTCTTACAATTCTAGAATGAACAAATGACATTTTTTCCATACATAAAATATTCCGGAACATGGCCTAAAAACCTTTAGAATACATTTAAACTCACTAACTTAGCCAGAGCTTCTTATATTTTAATTAACAAAACTCATCTTCATATCCGGTTTGGTTTAATGCCGGAAAAGACTATTAACACTACCCCCCCCCCCCCCCAGTCCTGCAAATGAAGGTGGAGTAGATTATGTATGATGAATTGCGATTTCATTAAAATCCAATTAGAACAATACAATGACGTAGTACGGAGCTTTAACGAGGAGCTTTAAAATATCCGTCGTCGTGTTCACTGTGGCTAAAACAATTAAAAAGAAAATTGAAAGAGTGTAGGGAAATCGCCTGGGATAGACATCATTATTTGATTCTGTGATTGAAAGAAACTTATTTGAAATTCCATATTTTTGAAAAACGGTAATCGGACATTTAATAGTCATTTGGAAATAGTTTTGCTTGTGTGAGGAAATAACTAACGATTCCGAACATCTTAATTTTAGATCCCAATGCGTGATTATTGCAATTTCAGCTTTATTACGCCTAATATACCGATTATATTTTGTAATATGGCTATGACGAGAATTCCGTTCCTTGTGCTATTTTTATCGTAATAGCCCGCTTGCCTCAGGTAATTTATAATCATGTAACGTATTTCCATTATAAACTGCATCACAATTTTCTTGATATGATATTTTCGAAACATTATTATTCATATCCTTGATTTCTAAATCCTGCTAAATTTCATACCTGTTAAGCATGGCGTGAAGCTTAGTATAAGACGAAAAGACCGCAAATTTCAGTGCCTTTAAAGACTTTGATTGTTCTCCCCGCGAACTAAGTCGTGGTGGTTTGGAATGGAAATCAAGACTTGTACTTGGCCAAAACATGGAGATGAAAAGGGAGTTCTGTAACTTGGGTTTTTACTTCTTGATTGATTAGATTAGCAACTACGTTGGTATAGTCTATTTTTAAGGTCTTAAAAATTTCGGTTCGCTTAGCAAATCGCAGCTGATTCAGCTCCGATTATAGCGATTTTTATAGTTACTGCTTTACTTAAAAGGGTGAATGAAAATTTAAACATTTTTTTTCTTGAAAATTGGTGGATAAATTCACTAGGAGGGGGGGGGGGTAGATTTATTTTGTGGCTGTCGATACATCGATGTTAACGAGCGCCATTTTCTGTCGTAGGCGGGTTTTTTTTTTTTTTTTTTTTTTTTTTATTATGTGAACCCCAAACACGAGAGATATTAGAACCTATAGTACTTAGTACGGTGCTTGGGTTGGAGGTTGAGAAGACGAAAGAAGATATTTGTTGACATTGGACTTGAACTTCTGTAGATTGTAATTTTCAGGAAATACGTATGAAGGAAGGTTGTTCCAGAAAACGGCAGTTGAATGAATAAATGAGGAAGATGAAAAGTTGGTTCTGTGGGTTTGAAGTTGAACAGTAAATGGATGTTGGCTGGTGGCGGCACGTGTTCGGACTGTTTTGAAAGAGAGAGCGGGAATTATAGAAGCCAATTCAGAAGAACAGTGCCCATGGAAATATCTGTAGAAGAGGCATGCAGCAGAAACAGTACGTCTATGAGAAAGCGAGTGGAGAGACTCTGTTAAAGATGAATCATTAATTAACCTAACTGCCCTCTTCTGAATGGAATCAAGAAGCCTGAGAGAGGTTTTGGGAGCACCACCCCAAATGTGGGAACAATATTCCATGGCAGGGCGGATTTGCGATTTATACAGAGTGAGCAGCTGTTTGGAAGAAAAGTAACGCCGAGAGCGAAAGAGAAAACCAAGTTTTTTAGATGCAGAGGAAGCAATATTTGTAATGTGCTTGTGCCAAGAGAGATTAGAAGTCAGGGTAATTCCCAAAAGAGATATATCCTTTTGCCTAGAAATTGGAGTGTCACTAAAGATAAGCATAGGAGCAGAAGAATCCTTTTTGCGAGATATAAGACAAGACTGAGTTTTAGAAGGGTTGAAATCAACTAAGTTGTCTTTGCCCCACTGGAGAATTACCTGAAGATCGGCATTTAAGGAATTGATAGCAGATTTTCGAGAAGTTGAAGCTGATTGAGCAGGGCAAGGTTTCTCAAAATGGAAAGTTGAATGCAATGTGCTATCATCGGCAAAACTATGGATAGGATTTCCAGTCAATGGAAGAAGGTCATTGATATACAATAGGAAAAGAGTGGGGGAAAGAACTGAACCTTGGGGGACACCGGCATTAGTGGAGAAGTTAGAAGACAGAGAGCCATCTACCATCACCCTCAGTGAGCGATTAGAGAGAAAACTGGATAACCAATTACTAAAAACAGTTGGCAAACCATAAGATGGAAGCTTGTTTAGAAGACCTTTATGCCAAACACGATCGAAAGCCTTTGAGATGTCAAGAGCAACTACTTGTGTTTCACCGAACCTTTCCATTGAATTAGTCCATAAATGGGTAACATAAGCCAGAATATCACCAGTGGATCGACACTGACGGAATCCATACTGGCGATCGTTGATCAGACGGAAGGTTTCTAGGTTTGGAGAACTCTAAAAACAGCTCAAATTTTAACACCATTATAAATCGTAAATTCTGCCTATTGTACCTGTGATACATATTTGTCTTTCGATACTAAACTTAAGATAATGAATTGCCTGTATAAGAATCTTTATAGTTACAGGAACATATACACAGCATAGCAATAATACCCACCACAGCTTAAGAAACTACGGGGTTTAAGAAAATAAAAATAGTAATAAATTAAAGATATTTAGTTATACACAGTACTTAATAAAATAAGTACTGTATATTAAAATTTAAAAAAAACCTAGTCATTTTAGAGCCTGACATATAGATTCTCGGACTCGCATAAGATTATTTTAACACATGATAATTTTAAACACCATAAAAATTAACTTTGCAGTGTTCGGAGGTGCACAGATGTTCCATTCCATCCCAGGAAGTTTAGAAAGGGAAAACCTGTTGGAGGATTCTGCATCTGTGTGATTGTTAACCACAGGGATTGGAGCTCCGTAGAACATAATTGAGCTTGGAAAGTTATCTTGCCACAATAGGGCTGCATCTGAGCAACTTCCAAGTTAGCACAACTGACGATAATCAAGAAGAAAGTCAAAAATGATATCCAAATCTTTGTTAATGGGGAACCGGTGCAAAAGGTGACCTCTCATACTGATCTTGGCCTCCCTTGGGATATTGGGCTCACATTTCAGCCTCACTTTGCCAGGATGAGGCAGAAGACGTACTCTGCTCTTTGGGCAGTGCGTCAAGAGCTCGTTGGTGTGCATCAGCCAGCGCTGCTTGTTCGGCACATCCTGAGGTGTATTACGCCGATTCCTCTCTATGCTTCAGAAATTTGGTCATCTGCCCCTGCCTCATACCTTCAGAAGTATCTCAGTTTAGAGTACTGGTTGCTTAGATGGATGAACAGGGTGGTAGGCCACCCCCTAACTATCTCCAGATCTATCCTCCAAGCAAATCTGGGCACCACTCCCTGTCGACATATCATCATGACAAAAAATGTCCTCACGCTTGCACGGCTTATAACGAGGCGAATTAATGCTCCATCGGTATCCACATTAATATCTTGCCCGATGAGGGCAAGAGAGGAGCACCCCGACTCCTGTCTCCCTCTGCGTCTTACGCTGTCAAGCATTAATTCCCTGAGGAACAAACATGTTTCCAGCCAATTGTCTTCGGATCTTCAATAAATTTAGGATCCACCCTGATAGGTTCTGTGAAGACAAGCTCTACAGGAAGGAAATCCTCAAGAACTGCTATCATATAATGAACTTATAATACTCACTTGCTCCTGGACATAACAGACTGGGTTTTTTTTTTTTTTAACTTGCTTATTTGTATATGACAAAGACTTTTTGTCTTCATGCAATTATATATTTTGTATATTACTGTATATTTTGTACATTATTGTATATTTAATCCTGTAAAAGTCTCTGGTCGAGCACTCATGTACTCTTGTTTATTGTACATTGTGTTCCTCGCACCTTAGTCTGTAAATATTCACCCCTTCTGGCACAGAGCCGTCCCGCGGTGACCCAAAAGGTTTCTTGGGAAATAAACTGATTTTAATAATAATAAGCTGAATTTGGGGAGACACTGGTTTCAGGGGAAAACATCATGAAGGAGCGGATCAGGCTCAGCTGAAATATACACCTTGTCTGTGGCAAATTTTGTTAAGTCAGCATCCAGGGAATGAATTAATGGGAACATTTGTAATGGTAGAAATCTATCAGACAGATGCTGCCCTTGGAGATTAGGATGGGGTTCTGGAGATGCCCGAGCGATGGTTGTGAAATTTGCATGACATATTTTCCAGAAATCTGGCGAAGAAATCAATCCGATAAGGAGTTTAGTGATGGTAATTAGACGTCTGGTGTCAGTGAGTACTGAGAGATGTGGAACTTGAAGTGATTGGGCCATGTCAGTGGTTATACAGCTGAGAGGGGAAATGCTATTTAAAGGTGACCCACATGAGTATGCAAAACTCAGCTTTATGAAGTCGTGTAATTGTGGTGGACGTTCATATTCCCCAATATCAGCTGCATAGAGCACTGAGGAATGGATAATGATCGTGATGTATTTTTTTTTTTTTTTTTTTGTTGTTGCAACGTCATGAACATGGAGCAGACATTTCTTTTCTTTTGCCAACCATGCATCCTAGAGATCCTGGTTAGCAACTGATGAATGTGGGACTAGTTCAATCATAGTTTGGGGTCAAAACTGACCCCAGGATCTGTGTGATGAACCACAGGGATTGGAGCTCCGCAGAACATAAGCTGAATTTGGGGAGACACTAGTTTCAGGGGAAAACATCGTGAAGGAGCGGTTCAGGCTCAGCTGAAATTGGGATAGATAGCTGGCCTAGTACAAGGAGTTTTTCGTCGTTTTGGTTGGATATGGTTTTAGTGTTGTCTGATGGAGTGATATCGGTAAGGGTTTTCAGATCATCAGCATGAACTCTGGTATCATCTCTGTTTTTAACTATGGGGACCTGAGAGAATATACCCCCTTGTGGCACCCGTGCAGAAATGTGGCGTGTTCGTGTGCATGTGAGTGAGTGCCTGCACCGAGCCAGTAGCGTAGCTACCCTTTTTGGGGCCCGGAGGCAAAGAACATGTTCGGGCCCGTACTTAATTAATGAAAATTGCAAAAAGAGGAGACAGCCAAATACGCCGGGCCCCTAAAGGGCCAGGAGACAATTGCCTTGCTTGCCTACATGGTAGCTACGCCACTGCACTGAGCTCAACGATCCTGTTAGCAGTGAAATGAGGAATCTAACAAGTCTGTACTTACGTTGTAGCGTTTAAGAAGGGCGATGAGTGCTGGAATGCTGATACTATCAAAAACTATCTCTATGTCAACTACAATGTCTGCTTTGATATTAAAGGCTGTAAGAAGGTTTGTAACTGTTGATCAATTCTGGAGGGAACAGTAAATTTTTGCAAGACTGTGAGGGAGAATTTGGCTTGTCAGAATTGGAAATAGCATCCTCTCCAATAACTTCAGCAGAATGGATGTGTTAGAGATAGGGCTAAAATGACTTGAGGGTTTTGATTACTGATTTTTTGGTAGTAGTCCCTCAGAATGCCTGTTCTACGATGATGGGAAATAACCCTGAGAGAGAGAATTGCGTTAAAGATGTGGAGCAGCAGGTCCAAAATAAATTGGCTGAGGCACTTGACAATGAACTGTAGTGCGTTATCCACTCCTGCTGTACCAGTAGTCCTAGTAGTATTGATAGTGGCAATTACCTGTTTCCTAGAGATGAGTACAGATGAGAGGAATCTGTTGAAAAGTAATTTTCATGGAGTGTCAGTATCCCTTCTGTTGCTGATAGGTGAGAGAATCTAGCAATGAAGTCGATCCATTCAGAAGGATCTATTGGGACAGGAAGATCCTTGCTGGAATTGCAGTTCCCCTCTCATTAAAGTAGGGTCTCATTTAGATGTTCCTTAATAGTCAGTGACTTTTGCTTATTGAATATGTCAGGAGGTCTTGAATTCAACTATATCGCTTCCATTGTTTATGCAGATCTTGCTTCAGCCAGAAATTTCTAATCAGTGTTGGGGACCAACAGGTTCGTGAACGTCATCTGATTGTAACTGTTTCGGACGCAGCATACTCAGCATCCAAATTCACCAACTGATCATTAAACAAATGGTAAACTCCAGAACTGTCTAGGGGATGCTTAGCTTCTACGCATTTGCTGATATTCAAAAACGTTGGTGAAATCGTTACCTTAGGTTTTGGTTTGCGAAGTTAAAATCTGGAGTTGGCAGCTGAGGGACAGAGATTAGCCGATGGTCTGACTGGAAGACAGTCTTAGGAGAGCGTCAAATGTTGTACACGGTAGTGATACAAGATTGAGGTCAACCTTGTTTTCACATCTGGTTGGGCTATCATTCATAAACTTGATTCCCAAGGGGATCAATATTTAGGCTGACTATAGGGGCGCCTCCGTAGGAAGAAGCAGCAGCAGTGCGTAGCACACGCTTCTTGGTTAGACCGGGGTTCGAGCCCGTCACCACCAAATACGGAGGATGCGGAAAGGTCAGGGAATGACCACCGCATATCCCGGAGCAATATGGCCTTAGTTGTAAATGCTCCTAAAAACCAAATAACTAACTAACTAACTAGCTGACTATAGGTTGGTTAATTGGAGAGGAAGGTTAAAATCTCCATAGCCGAAGTGCAATTCAGGTGGATGGAACTGTTTGATGAGCCAATTTGATACGCTATTAATTGTACTAGAGTCAGGATTTGGGGGAATGTAGATAGCAGCAATATCAATGAGAGCAGCATTGCTTCTAAGAGTTTCAATCAGTGCCTCATACAACTGGTCTGATTGGATGTGGAGTCCACAAGGGAGAATAGTGAGATTTTATAGTAATGTTTGCTCCAATGGCAGCCAAGATATGGGCATTGAGTGACTCAACATGGTCATTAAAGATCAAGAGGAGCTGTTTCTTTATTATGTCATGAAGCGTTTCACTGTTCAGACTACTGTTGAAGAATAATTCGGTGGAGTTTTGTTTGGCGTTCCTCGGGATCCTCTTTATAGAATGAAATGCGAGATCAGGCGTATCAGTTAGATACTCCTGATCTCTGCCTTCGTGGTTGTACCACAGTTGGTAGGATGCTGCCCTTCCCACAGCGGGTGGAAAAGACCTGAGTTCGAATCTCGTCGATGATAGGAGGAATTCTTATGGGTATTTTTCACAACGTAGCTGAGTTAGTCGGTCTCAGGCGAGGGTGACATGGTTTTTTGTCCCGGAAACTCTGGTTTTTCGTCCAGCAAAGCAGAAAATCGACCAGAGAACACACGCAATTTACAGACAATATACACGGAGCAACATGGCCTTAGTTGCCGATGCTCCTAAAATCCAAACCACCACCGCTAGCACAAGGATCAGAAGATATATGCGAAACAATAGCTGCTCTTTCATTGAAAGATTGCCTCTACCGTCAGCTTCACAAGGTTTCTGGTGATGCAACGGAGAATCATGAGGAGGCGACTCTGCATCGCGTGGATCCACTTGTAGTAGATTTTCTGACTTGGGTGTGTACCAGACGTGCCATGGACGGCATTCCTTTCTGGTTGGTGAAAGGTTCCGGTACGCTATTTGTCTGTGCATCCTTCCCCTCCTTGGTTGACAAAATATTCATCTTGCAGTAAAGTTTGTTGCGGAAAGAATGACACCTTTGCTAAACTTGAAGAGATTGAATAGCCAAATCAGAAAGAACATAGGGTTTTCCCACTGGTATCCTGCATCTGACAGTAAGAGCAACAATTTGATGGTAGAGATCGCATGGCACTGAATTTGGAATATATGTGCCGTATATATTTGGAATATATGAATTTTTCCTGATACCTCTTGGATACTTCAGCCTTCACAGTTGCAAGCACGTTCTCTTAATGATATGCAGATTTTTTTTTTATTTTTTTATTTCACGAATAGCTTTTGACACTCACGCGAACATTGGGGCATGAGACGTTTTTTATTTTTGAAGAACTCGAATCTTAACTGCGAAACATTTCTTCAGACGTCGTGAGTATCTAGTCAAACAATTGACAACCATTGTTAAGAGGATGTCAGTTAATGCATTCCATGTCAGATGTTGAAAGGGGATGTAACCTAATCCATTCCATGTCAGAAAACTTGAGAGGCCTACGGCCAAAAAATTTACGTATTAAATAAATTTAAATTACTTTATAAATAGTTCAACAACTTAAGTTCTGTTATGGGATCAACGATCCGTCCAAATATTTTACAGCAGTGCTTCACAGATTTTGACTCTTGACCTTGAAGGTTAGAGATGCAATGCGGAATAAATAAATATTTTCTCTTTATACTCCGAGATAACCACACTGTCAAGTAGTTTGTTTGTTTGTTTGTTTGTTATTTGGTTTTTAGGAGCATTAGCAACTAAGGCCATATTGCTCTAGGATATGCGGTGGTCATTCCTTGACCTTTCCGCATCCTCCGTATTTGGTGTTGTCAGGTAGTTCACAAGATATAATACAAGAAACAGCACCGTATTTATAGTCACGCATGGTTGAATTAGGGTCATTCAAATCGTGCGTACTTATGCATCCTCTTCCTTGACCACTCGGCTACGGCGGACAGTGGAGCTGTTTCTCCGTTGAATTGCACCAAACTCTTTATTGTCGTGTAGTCCAGCATGCACACAGCACAATAGCCCATCACGACGAAAATCTCCAGAATTGACATGCACAACCTGGAATTACGTGAATTCAGTGAGGGTCATATTGCTAACTGACTTGTCTCATGGCGCCTCCGTAGCCAGGTGGGAAGGAGCAGCAGTGCATAGCACACGCTTCTTGATTAGACCGGGGTTCGAGCCCGTCGCCACCAAATATGAAGGATGCGGAAAGGTCAGGGAATGACCACCGCATATCCCGGAGCAATATGGCCTTAGTTGCTAATGCTCCTAAAAACCAAACAACAAAAACAACAAACTTGTCTCATGAGGAAAAGCCAGTTACAGCCGTTTCGCAGAGTTATTTCCAATCCACGCCACACCACACCACACCACTGTTTCTTATCACACCTCACGTGGAATGACTGGAAGTTGACCGTGCGAAAGGGTTGTTAGGGAGTTATAACGGGAACATCAGCACTTCCATGTGCTGATCTTTTCTTGTTATAACACGTGCCTTTACCTGTTCCTCCGGCTTTCCCGCATACTGTTTCTACAAAGAATAACCGTGACTCGGGTCACTGCGCTGTTGGGACGACCTTGGATACTGTCGCTTAGTCGCATAAGGGAAGTGCGAGCTCTTTTCATCCAGAATGGTTTCTTGAATGAACTTGGTGTTATTAGTCGAGGATACACGCACAGTGCTTTTCGGCCATTTGCTCCAGCGGAAAAGGGACGGGAAGTGAGTTGTTTAAAATTACCGGTAAGCAGAAGCACGCAGCGAGTGGTACGCCAGACAGCTTGCCGTTAGCGGAAATCGAGCGAAGTGAATTTTGTGGAATGTGTTCAGACATTTCACCGGTGAAAGTATTTTTGCAAGTATTGCACCGAGTTTCTGTTCATGCCGACTTTGTTGTAGACGGAAAGTGCAACCTAAAATATTAGGTTTTGCTTATTGTTTTACATGGGTGTAGAATTGCAGCTGAAAAGACGAATGAAGTTGCAGCTTGCTTCTGACAACAATAGAAGTAAAGTAAAGTGCAGCCATTTTCAACCCACTGCAGGATGGAAGCCTACTCAACAATTCATGCTGAGGGAAATGGACCATAATCTGCCACGCTGGTCCAGTGCGGGTTGGCAGATCGACCATATTCAGCAGTCAGGGGCTTGAACCCCGGTCTACTCAAAGAGCGTGTGCTACTGCACTCCCGCTCCTGACCACTCGGCTACGGAGGCCCAACAATAAAAACTCTACCTTAATGCAAAAATAAAACATCTGCCTGTTGTCCCCAAGAAAACGAGATTGTTCAGATAGAAAACCAGCAAATAGAACAGTTAACAGGAGTTCATTTGTTTAGCACAAATTTTCTTGATGTTTAATATAGGTGCTATTTGGTAACAGTTAGCTTTGCAACTCCAGCAAAGAAATACCGTCGTTCTGATTTCCTACAGTTGTAGGAATTGAACCAGTTAAATGTTATTTAAGTGATTCCACTGAAGTTTTTTTTTTTTTTTTTTTTTTTACTGTTATTTTCACTAATTTCTTCAACGATTAAAAATTGCTTTTGTAGGCTGGATAGATACCAAGAACTTGAGAATCTTAAAATTTCATTAACATATTGGACAAAATTTCGGAGTTAGACATTAGCATAGGCATATGATGCAAGAAAGCAAACTTATATAGCATCAGCTAAAAAAAAAAAAAAAAATCCCTTCCCATTTTACCCATCCATTCACTCCAAATGCTTCTCTAGTTCTGCCATGAACTTATTTAAGTTGTCGACCTTCACTACGACAGATGGATTTTGTTCCTATCAACCACACGCTGGCTAAAGGCAAATTTCCGCACATCTATTCTACAATTGTCTTTCCTCTATTTGAATATATGTCCCCATTAGGTAAGTAATCAGAGCAAGAGGAAGAATCCCATCAGCATTGAGCTTGCTCAAACCATTCAAGACCTTATACACCCTAATTAGATCACCTCGCAGGTGCTTAGCCTTCAGACGATGCAATTTGCGGGACTTAAGCCTTTCTTGGTAACAGCAACCCTTTATCATTACCGGTCGCATCCTTTTCTCACGTTGCAATCGAGAGGTATTAGGAAAGGAACTTAATTTCATTTGTTTACACATATTTATCCGCAAATTTCATTCTGAAAATGGAGCATAGCGTTCATAAATTCGTCTGTTATTTAGTGCTAATATTGATTCCTTTGCATCAACATAAACCTGTTTTCACAGCAGTTAGCTGGGATATTCCTTCTAGAGTTTACATAGGTAAAGAACTCTGTTTTTCTTTGCATCGTTTGCCAAAGATTTCTCATAATCTGCCTTTCCTTGCCTAATCTCCTTCGTGACATGGTTACAGACCAGCTTATATCTATCGTAGGCTTCCATGTCACTCATTAAATTATATGTATCCCATGAATTTTTCTTCTCTGCCACATGTCTCATTAGGCGCCTCCGTAGCCAGGTGGGAAGGAGCAGCAGTGCGTAGCACACGCTTCTTGATTAGACCGGGGTTCGAGCCCTTCACCACCAAATACGGAGGATGCGGAAAAGTCAGGGAATGACCACCGCATTTCCCGGAGCAATATGGCCTTAGTTGCTAATGCTCCTAAAAACCAAATAACAAGCAAACAAACAAACAACAAACATGTCTCATTAGTTCATTTGACATCCATTTAGACCTAAACCTTGAACAATATTTCTTAGTTGGTATGTAAAGCCTAGTAGCTTCCAAGATTAATTCTTTGAATTCTTCCCATTTTGAATTTGCTGTTGGTAACATCATCAGTTGGTCCCACCGTATAGAATTTAAATACTGTCTCAGACCACCGTAGTCGCCTTTACGAAAGAAAAATCCCTTCTCGTTACCCCTAATGGTAGTTACCTCTTTGAGTAAATCCCACTTCAGCACATTGTGATCACTGCCGCCTAGTGGTTCCTTTATCTGCAGATTCTTAATGCATGAAGAATCGCTACTGATAATCAGATCAAAAGTATTACTCCCTCTAGTTGCCTCCCGAACATACTGATATAGAAAACAATCATCCAATAAATCCACAAAAGCCTTGCTAGTGTGTGAGTGACCAACCCACAAATTCCAGTCAATATCCGGGAAATTAAAGTTCCCCATTATAAGACTCTTTGATTTACTGGCTCATTTTATTTCCCTGTACAGATTTTTATTATACTCATCAGAGTCATTAGGCCTATAACACGCTCGTACTCAATTTTGATTTCCCAGTGCTTATGTCACACCAAACTGACTCGACACTGTACTGGCCAGCGATGTCGATTGAGTGTACCTCCTTGGATTTTATGTGTTTCTTAACTAATAGCATAACCCCTCCTCCCTGCCTATCTGTCTATCCTTCCTGTACACATTGTACTCCCCCAAATTCCAGTTCTGCATTCCTTATAACTGTGTGATACCACGTCTCTGATGTCCCAATAATATCCGCTTTTGATATTTTGGCCAACACCTCAAATTCATCAAATTTATTTAACGAACTCCTAGCATTGCTGTACACGCAAGTATGCATGCACCTGTTCCTATTCTTATCTACCCTAACACAACCCATTTGCTTACTTGTACCATAATGACTCCCAGCAGTCTCTGAAATACCCTGCATCTTGTTTTCCAGGCTGCTGCTCATTCCAGAGCTCATTTCAGTCAGGCCACACCTTGAGTACTGTGCACAGGTCTGGAGGCCTCATTTTAAGAAGGATGTAGAGCTGTTGGAACGAGTACAGAGAAGGACAACAAGATTGGTGAATGGAACAAAGGGTTGCTCTTACGAAGAAAGGCTTAAGTTTTGCAGATTACAGTGTTTGGAGACTAGGCACCAGCGAGGTGATCTGATAGAGGTGTATAAAGCCTTGAATGGTTTGAGCATGCTCAGTGCTGATTGGATTCTTTCTCTTGCTCAGAATAATCACCTGAGAGGGCATAAATTCAAATTGAGGTATAGATGTGCGGAAGTTTGCCTTTAGCCAGCGGGTAGTTGATTGGTGGAACAGACTTCCATCTTTTGTTGTGGAAGTTGATAGCCCAAATAAATTTAAGGCTGAGCTGGACAGGTATTTGGAGGGAGTTTTTTTTTTTTTTGGCTGATGCTGCATAAGCTTGCTTTCTTTCATCGTGTGCCTCTACTAATGCTAATATCACGTTGGCAGAATTCCACGGGTTGGCCACCACTTTTTTTTTGGCTGATGCTGCAAAAGCCGCTGCCTTTTTTGCACCATATGTCTAATACTGATAATAGAGAGCTCATCAAAAATCACGTTTCGGTTAGTTTTTTGAATTTTCGGAATATCTGACGCGTGTAGCATATTGCAGGCTTTCGTCGAAGCTTTCATCCTGTTATTTTCCAACGACGTTTAGCGAGATGTCTCGAAATGATTTTATCTTGCTGTGCGCAACTTTGGGGAATTGCCTGAACCCAGAGGTCCCCAAACATTTATACCTTGAGCCCCCTTTAAAGTTTTTCATAAATTTCACGTGCTCCCTCAAGTTCCAGAACAAGTGCAAATAAACAGATATGACATGATTTAGCTATGGATATACATTTTTAAATTAATATAATACGTTCATTTAATTTCAAAGAAATAAAATGCAAATAATAGAAATAAATAAAAAAAAAACGCTTTGTATCTGGATTTGTGGGATAGTTTGTCCACATTTCGTTAAAGTGCTTCATGAAAACTAAGCAACCTCCCAAAATCCAAGTGTATTACCCCGGGGGGGATGCGCGCCCCACACTTTGGGAAACTCTGGCTTAACCTCTCAGACTTCAGTTAAAAGAGAATGTAGTGCAACTGTGTATATACAGCTTTCAAAGATAGTTGTATAGTAAATGAGACCAATTATTGATCCACTTAAGAACTCAAGATTATATAATTTTTTAAGGGCAATCTTGGGCCAGTCTATCGCCAATGGATAAAGGCGGTTCTAAAGAGTGTAGTGGAAAATTACCGACCGTCAGTCTAACTTCAGTAGTAGGGAAAATCATGGATGCAATGATCAAGGATGGAATTCAGGATCATTTGGATAGAAATAAAATTCTGAAAGATACGCAGCATTGTTTTATAAAGAGAAAATCATTTTTAACAAATCTGGTTAGCTGTTTTGACAGACAGGGTCACTCGTGAGCTGCATTTAGGGAATAACTGTGACATTATTTTTTTGGATTTCAGCAGAGCATGTGAGTCAGTCCCACATGAGGGGCTACTTTATAAGCTGGAACAGGTTGGAATCACAGGGAAAATCCTTAGGTGAATAGTAGGATGGTTTCCGGGCAGGAGGCAGAGGGTTGTGATAAATGGTTATTCCCCAGATTGGGCTTAATGTAAGAAGTGGTTCCCTAAGGATCAGTATTGGGACCACTGTTGTTTTTGATTTTCTTAAATAACATCGATGAAGGAATAAAGGGCGTGATGTCGCAGCTATGCTTTAATCCAGCAAAGTCTTACACCTGAGGAACAGTAACCCCAAAGATAACTTATACACTTGGTTCGAGTTGAACTAGAAGAAAGGGACTTGGGAGTTACGATACGGTCAGACATGAAGTTCTCCGAGCGTTGTAGACAGGTTGCAAGGAAGGCCCGTGACCTATCTATGATTTATCGATTATTTGATAGTAGAGACAAGGAAGGGATAATCCAGTTTTATAAGGTCTATTGTTAGACCACACTTGGAATGCTGTGTTCAAGTGTGGAGATCGCACCACATAAAAAAACACGTCGAGATTCTTGAAAGGGTCCAGAGACGAGTAACTCGCCTGTTGATATCTGCTAAAGGACGTCCTTATGAGGAAAGACTGAATATGTGGGTTGCACAGCTTGGAAACTAGCACCTTAGAGGCGCTAGTTTCCAAGAATTTGATTGAGGAGTTTAAAGCTCTGAGAGGCAATAGTAAAATGAATGAGGATAAAATTTTCACGGATACAAATGATTCTAGAACTATGGGCCCTAAATTCAGGTTACCGGGTAAGGTGTTTAAACTGGATTGCAGGGAGGTTTATTTTAGCCAGCGAGTTAAATTACTGGAAATAAATTACCTGCATGGGTGGTTGAGACTGACAGCTAGGGGGACATTCCAAGGTCAGCTGGACAGTTATCTATGGGAGGAGGAAAATGCATAGGTTGTCTATTTCCTTTTCTATTTATTTATTTTATTTTATTTTTATTTATTTATTTTTATTTTTTGGTTGGTGCAGCATAATCAAACTTTCTTGCACCATATGGCCATTATTGATACCTACGTTTATGATTAAACGCTTGGCCATTAATATGAATATAATAATGTCTGTTCACTTGATGTCACCACCGCAATAATGTTACTTTACCCCCACAACTGAATGGCAAGCATAGATAAAGGACTGTGTTAATTACTCACCTTACCATAACAAAACAGCCAAAGTTTGACTGAAGATCTCATTTCAGCTTATTTCTCCTAAACCGTCCGATGAAATATTTCGATCAATGGAAAAAGGCGTACCAAGGCCATATTAAATAAACCATTTCTCGCTCCCACGTATTCTGCCATTAAACGTGATAGATTTATAGGAAGAGGGAGGAGTAGATTTGTTAGGAAGAGGGAAACTTATACGCTCAGGCCAAAATTAGATTCGTAGTGCCCACCTATGCTGACTTGTGTAAACTGTGTATATGCTTACTCGATGGTCGGTTTGCCTCTCTGTTCCCGGGCACACTATTGGGTAGCACACTGGTTACCATCACTGCCCTTCCAAACCATATGGAAGCCTGGATTCGAATCTCGTTTAGATTTTAGTACTCTTTATCGACTTTTTCACTCACTGATTGTTCTTTTTTCAAAACCATTTTCTAAACAAAAAAAACTTTCTGTTATTAAATAATTTATTAATGAAAATAAACTATGCAATCTGCGAGCGGAAATAGCAGTTTCCCCCCTCAACCTTTGGCTCGATATTTTGCTTAATGATAAACCCAACCGGAAACTGGGTTTGATTTTAAATCCAGCAAAACAAGCAAACTTACTATACAGTAGATCCAATTTTCAAACTCTCTGTACTGACGCAATATAGTCGTAATTGCTTTTGCGGGGGGAGGAAGCAGCGGATGAATGAAAAACCGTAGTTTAATGGGAAGGGGCCATACGTTCACTTTCCAATAATGACCGATTCAACCATCGAGTTATGACGGCTCTTCCATCCCTGAAGAAGGTTCAGGACTATGTCGAAGAAATATTTTATTTTCAGCACGAAAAGAAAAGGAATTTTTTTTTTTTTTTTTTTTTTTTAACTTAGTGCCGTGCGTGAGTTGAAGGGAGGGGATGCCGGAAACTGCTCTGGTGACTAAACGTGGGTTTCCCTTGAAGTCTCCAAAAGTGGTGATATTGCACCTGTTGATGAGGGTCATCTACCGCCTAGTGTTAAGTATTATATTATATGAATAAAATAAATGTTACCCACCATAAGATTTAATGGGCAAATAGTTGTTTCAGAAATGTAAAATTATGAAACATCGATGTGATAAAATATAAATTTATTTGAGGGTTCCACTTCATTTAATTTTGTGTATTTCAACAGCGAAATGTTTAAAGCTTATTTCAATTTTCTATCTCAAACGTTTCATGGGAAACGCGCCCGTATGATGTACTTTCTATATATATATATGTATCCCCCCCCCCTCTTGTAACATGGAAAGTATTGGCCATTCTAGTCTACATCTGAAGTACGGATGTAGACTAGAATGGAGGATGAAGAGGTCAGCCGATAAAAGTGCGAATCAGGATTGGACAATATGCAGTTCCAAGCATATGGGTGTAACCGAGAGGTAACAGATAATTTGAGATGCATTGTTGAGAGAAAGAACTGTTAGACAGATACAAACCGGAATCTTTAGTCACGGAAGATCGTCGTCACCTCTGTTGACGTCTCTGTACCTGTGTTCACGCAGGTTACAATATCACGTGATGTGGTCTCCTGCGTTTTTATCGTGCGATGTACCGAATGCCAGACAGATATTTTTGTCACTCGGAATGTGTCTGCTATCTCATCAGACAGCATGAACTGTTGACCTCAAATGCTTTCCCGCTGAGAATCTACAGTTCGCGATATTGATCCATTTTATTACCCATCGATTGGACCCTTCTCGCCCTAGAAACTGAAAATTACTCAACAGAAGCGGAATGAAATTTTAACTGGTTATCGCCGTCGAGATGCAATCTTCCGAATTCCATTTGCGCAAGATTAATTTAAATATAGTAGGATGCATCTAAAAACATGCAGAAAATGGAAGAACTTTTATTCCTGTGTTCTGCGCTGTGCTTAGATGTTAGTAATGCATTCGCTCTTCTTTTATTGTGCCACCAAATCCGCCTCTTCTTAATTACTTTCCTGGCTTGGTGCAATATATTTGTTCAATTTCTGGTACTTGCAGAACCCGACAAGTTGAAAAAGGTGTGTCGCATACACGCAAGCGATTTGCTGAACAACACCGTTGAAACCAGTGTACGGATTTCAACACAACATTTCCCACCCCACTGTTGTCCGTTTGTTGGACACAGGAATTTGAGGAGTCGTCTGTGTGTGTTTACATGTTCTTGAGATCCGAAAGAGGCTTCATCGAGGTGAATGGGAGCTGTGGTGGGACCCGGTTGTGTGTTGTAAGTTACTAATCGTTGAGGAGGCAAAAACCCAAAAAAAAAACAATATCAGAAATTCTTTCATTTGTTGACAAGATAAACGAAGAGACTAGCAGAAATGAACAGTTTAGTTACTCCTGTGAATTAGAGATAGGATAGATATACACTGAAAGGACAGAATTCTTGGGATACCTGGTTCCTGGGTAACGCGACGCTGTCACTCCTCTCGCTAGTGGACGAACTCACCGCTTGGCAGATATATAGGTACACTGCATTCACGTAGACGGTAATTCGATGTCAGTATGGATAAACGTCGTTAGTTAACTGACTATCGCCGAAGTGGTAAAGTGTGTGTGTGTGTTTAGGGTCCAACGGCACCAGGGGTTTCCCCCATCTCCGCGTAGTTTACATTGTGGGTGAACCAGTTGACTGGAAAAGCCAGAGATTTAAAAGTGTGTGGGAATTGTATTTGTGTAGTGTCGTGTACCGTTGTTCATCTGGTCATTTAGCCGCTGGACCCCTATTGAGGCCCAACGTTGCCCCACTTTCGCCCCGTGGAGGCAGACCAGGAACTCACTTGACTTAAGTTACTCTGGCAGGTCCTGCCGCTTAATTTCCTGAGATTTCGACAGCTAGGACCTAAAAAAAAAAAAAAAAAAAAAAAAAAAAATTGAAGATATATAAGTGTGTGTGTGTGTGTATATATATATACACATGCAGTTGTAATTTATTTTTGAATGTTTGCATACAGCGCATAGCGTCCATGCATTCAAACGGCAAGAGCAGGGCAGTGGATATGATAGGCCGAGACTGGGCGAAAATTATTTTTGATTTGATTAATTTAGGATGTAGGGCGTTTACATCGTGTATAGATAGAGTGGGGAAGGAGAGGCAGAAGGCTGGGGGGTAAAGGTAGAAGTATGGGGGCGACAGAGTAGATGTCCCCAGGTGGTCAGTGAGGCATGTCCATGCCTCACCAGAAGGAAAAGGAGGATCGGCGGAGAGAGGGGGGACAGGGTGTCTCCCCTCTTCCCGCCTGGGTTTGGGTTTAAAGTAATCGAGTCAGGTGCTCGATTTTGTTCGCCAAAATGGCTTGGTGGCAGTGAACTGCACGATCCAGGTCGGTGTGTTCCTTTGAAAAGTCCAGGGTTGTAGTCATTCTAATGGTTGTAAGCCGTGTCCCGAAGTGGTAAAGAAATTGCACTATCCCCATTCGACAGTATCAAGAGTGTATGGGGAATACGCCATTTCTGGAATAACATCTCATCGTGGACAGCGCTGTGGGCGGAGAAAGGTGGTGGATGAACGTGGCCGTCGACGTCTTGTCTCGCATTGTTTCAGCCAACCTGAGCTGGCTAAAACAGTGCTTCTCTGAAACAAAAAATGCTTCAGTGAAGAGATGCAGATGGCCTGCAAGGATGGACACGTAACCTGGACCGTTCAGAGATGTGTTTAGACGTACCAGAAGTCCCAACCGTGTGCCAGTTGACACACGTTGGACACGTTTAGACAGACAGTGGCACAGATCACCGCCGACTTCAACGAGGGAGGTGCCTTAAACGTCTCCACCAAGACCATCAGGCGATCATTAGCCATAATAGGTAATGGGAGCCGCCGACCCGCCAGAGTCCCATTGCTAACACCACGACACAGGACTCTACGCCTCAACTGGGCGAAAGAACATCAGCACTGAACCTTGAATGATTGGAGATGGGTCTCTTGGTCCAAT
This sequence comes from Mastigoproctus giganteus, assembly GCF_048544385.1. Taxonomy (NCBI): domain Eukaryota; kingdom Metazoa; phylum Arthropoda; class Arachnida; order Uropygi; family Thelyphonidae; genus Mastigoproctus; species Mastigoproctus giganteus. The sequence goes on from NC_143581.1 coordinate 233,389,024, forward strand.
GAATCTCGTTTCCAGTTATTTAGAGCGGACGGGAGAATGCGTATATGGCGGAAACCGCACGAAGCTATGCACCCGTCATGTCATCAAGGAACTGTTCAGGCAGGTGGATGGTCGGTAATGGTCTGGGGCGTGTTCACCTGACACACGTTGGGACTTCTGGTACGTCTAGACGCATCTCTAAACGGTCCAAGTTACATGTCCATCCTTGCAGACCATCTCCATCTCTTCATGGTCGTCATCATGCACCCACAGGGCAATGGACTCTTCCATCAGGACAATGCGCCTCCCCACAGCCGTGGTGACTAGAATATGGTTCGAAGAGCATTCCACAAATTTTACTACCATGGAATGGCCTCCCCTTCACCGGATATGAACCCTGTGGAAAGGTCCGTTCGAGCTTTGGATCCTCCATCCAGGAATGCGACGGAATTATGGGTAGCGGTGAAGCAAGCTTGGACGGAAATACCTGTGGAATAGACTCAATGTTTCGCCGTGTGACTGCCCCTATCCAGGCAAAAGGTGGGCCTACCCGTTACTAGGTAGGTATCCCATGATTTCTGTCCACTCGGTGTACATTATAATCATAATGTGTTCAGTTGCTCTGATGGTTGGTGTAAGTTGTATTGTTGGCGTATTTAGGCGTATCAGCGACTTAAGACCATATTGCACCGTATATATTGTCTGTAAATTGCGTGTGTTCTCTGGTCGATTTCCCTGTTTGCTGACAGAAAACCTGGGAGAAAACACTGTGCTACCATTGATTGATGCCCCATAATTCCTCGCGTCATCGACGGGATTCAAACTCAGATCTTTTCCACCCGGTTTGGGGAGAAGGACGATTCTATCTGGCAACTGTGCTGCCTGCAAGGAGCGAGGCAACCGTTTATCGAGTTGTTTTTCTAATGGGCCGCACCTGGAACGTGAGTTCATCTCCGCCTCGTATCTATGTGACCAGTACCGCTGTAAAAGGGCCAGAAATTAGTACTGTACGTTTGTGTGTGTTCTGTTATATTCTGGCCTCTTGGGTACACAGAAGCGTCAGTCACCTGGACAGATGATTCTGCGTACTCATCCACACCACGGGAAGGTGGGCCAGTCCCAATGGAGCTCGCACTGTCTCAGTTGGAGACTCTGATCCACCTGATGTTTCCAAAATATGGGCCACATTCCTCTGGGGACCCACTCCAGAGTAGGGGAAAAAAGTTCCCGTGGTAATAAAAAAAAGCAATAAAAATAATAAATTAATTAATAATAATAAATAAATAAAACATATTTCATATTCATAGATCCCATACTGCGCCATAAATAAGTACAGTATCCTGAGATTGTAAAGTGCAATGTTCTATATCACAGGCCAGATCAGAGTCAATCCAAATGTATGCAGATCAGTTCAAAGTCAAAACATTAATGTAAATGGCATCCCAAGATATCCACTGGCCCCTAATACACAATGTGCCCAACTTCCAACCGAGTATTATTTCCTAATAATTAGCTCCACCAGCCAAAGGAACATTATTTGTAGCCGTATAATAATTCTTCTTCTTGTGAAAACATCAGACGCAAACTGCTGAAGAGCAACATAAGAATTCTTGTCACACCAGCAAAGTTTCGTGCCCATGAGATAGTGTAGAAACTGACAAACGAAGAACATCTCTAATGTTCATTATATAGAGGTCAATCAAATAAAATATGTTCCAATTTTCATTTTTTTCCGAATTGACAAGCTTCCGTTCTAGAAAGACCAAAACTACATAGTGTCTCGGTAAAAGATCCATGCCCCGTTAAAAAGGAGGACTTACACTTAGTGATCACTGAATTATGACCACCTACCTAATACTCCGTAGGTCCTCCTTTTGCCCTCAGTACAGCAACTATCCAACGTGGCAATGATTCAACAAGATGTCGTCAGCGTTCGGGAGGTATGGCCAACCAAGCTGTGTGTAATGCGGTCAGCAATGCAGGTATGGAGTTGATTGGTGTATCCAGACGTTTGATATACCTTTCCATAGTGTTCCACAAGTGCTCTATGGCAGGGATGGCCAACGAGTCGATCGCGGATTTAATTTCGGTCGATCACAACGAATTTTAAATATACAGTCATCTTTCGATTTCTGCACCTCGTGCAATGAAATTTTTCAGATGGTAGATCGCGGCACATTTTGAAGGAAAAAAGTAGATTGCATTACAAATTAAGTTGGCCACTCCTGCTCTATGGGATTGATAACGGGGCAATTTCGGAGGCCAATCGATATGCTGGATGTCGGAACTGTGTTCCTCAAACCATTCTTGCACAAATAGTGTCCGATGGCTCGGCGTATTGTCATCTTGGAAGACACCATTGCCATTTGGGAAAAAGTGTAACATAACGGGGTGTAACTGTACTGTAAATTGTCATTTCGATTTTTAGAATGTCTATCAGAATCAACTGTCAAATCGTCAGCAGGAAACAAATTATCTAGAATTAGGTTCACCGTATTATTCCAATCTATTGTTTCTTCAGAACCGCTGAGGACTCTACCAAAAATATCAGTAGAGTGTATCTTGTTTCTAGTAATTTTATATAAAACACCCCATGGGTTATAATTACCAGACGTTTGATTAAAAATTTATCCATGTTAATCTTTTCCGAGTTGCTATAGCTTTAACATAACTATTTTTCAACTTAATATACTGCCTATAAAAAATATCAACATCAACTGTTGGCCAATGTCGGTGACGCTGATATCTTCGTCTAGCTTGATGCACTCTCTTACGCAAAGAGTCATTAGACCACCAAACACATGTACCTTTATTAATATTCTTTTTTCGAGTTGATTTATAAGCAGCCTTAATAATGAGTGATTTATGAATCATCTCAGCAAGTGAAGTGGCAGATAATTCATCAAAAGATTGAACAGAATTATTTGGGTAATCCATAACTATGGAAGCATTAAATGCGACCAAATTGATAGGCCTTATGGAAAATCTTATCATTTGTGGAGTGAGCAGAGAAACAGAATCACATGATAATACCTGTGTTACATTAAAGAACAATACACGATGATCACTAACGGTCCAATCGGAAATTATGTCCCAATTTTGAATATAAGCACCAAAAGCAGAATTCACAACTGTAATATCAATATTAGTTTCACCAGAATGACTGGAATATGTGGTAAGCAGATGAGGTTTATTAATAACTAACAGATTGTGGCTAATAATAAGATCCTCCAGTAGTTGCCTACGCAAATCTACTGTACTGCTAAACCATAAGCTGTACTTTGCATTTACATCTGAAGTAAACAAAATATTCTTAGAACCAATCATAGTAAGAGCTAAATCTTAAAAAAATAAAGTGTCATTAATATCTCCAGTAGGAGGACAATACTGTATATAGAAGATAAAGAAAAGTAGGTAATAGATACACATGTGACACAACTATTACAAAGTCCATGTATTACTGTTACATCCAGATCATCGTTCAAAATAACTATACACGTTTTAGTGTTTAAAGACACTGGTCGTACCACTCTGGCAGTAAGAGCAAAACCAGCGTTCGTAGATACTGGTCCGAGCACAATTTACCAGTATAGGGCTTTTGTATTGAGATTATATCAATTGAATTTTGCTCTGCAGAAATTCTAATTTCGCTTGCAACTGTTTTAGATCTTTGACAATTTATCTGCATAATTTTTAGCTTTTTAATTATTCCAGAATTTACATTCTGCTCATGACTGTCAGAATATGAAAAGGAACTATTCATAATTAACCCGTAATCGTGCCTGTTCTAGAGCTCTAATGTACTCAGGGCAAGTAGGATCTCTAACAGAATGATGATATTGTCTTTTGCGACGTTTACAATTAACGCAACATGTCGGTGCTTCCTTAAAACTGACATTCAGCAAACACATGTTCGTTCCTAGAGCAATGACCGCATGTAGGAGACTCGTGCATACAATGTTGAGTCGTGTGGCCAAAGCTCAGAAAAAAATAACACTTTGTTAGTATGGTGAATCTTTTGAACTTATAACAACCATAGGCTAGGAAAATTCTACTCATAGCCGAAATACACTTAAAAATCTTTGGGGAAAAGCTTATAACCCAATTTACGTTAGATGTAGATCTGGATTTTGTAGCGAAACGAAATTGAACATCGTTCCTAACTTCGTCTTCTGTAAAATCATAATCGACTAAGTTCTTATAATATAAATCTTCAGTTATGTCCTCTTTAGTCAATTCCTTTGGAATGTCGTATGTTAGAAGTGAAGGATTTTCCTTCTTAGGAGCCCCAGAACTAACTTCAGCTAACAAAAGAATTAGGTGCAGTTATATTGATAAGGTCAGTCTTAGAGGCAATCTCTAAAACAACTGCTCGGTTTCTTGCTAACCGTAAAGATTTTATTTTGACATTTTTAAACTCAGATTTGAGTGTTTTGGTCACTAAGTTTTTGACTTCCGTACTTGTCTTCAACTCACTAATTTCTTCAGCTCTCAAAGAATATTTTCGCCCATTTTAACTAACTTCTCACGGGACTGCGTACCATCACGAGCAACCTCTGCAAAAGTTGGTACAGAGAAGACCTGTGACATCAACTTCTTCCTGTATATTTTGAATTTCCGAGTTTGTAACCAGAGACTTATTTAACTTAGACGGGACCAAAGCCGAAAAAGAATTCAACACATTGGCCATTAACGTAGCTCTATTGTTAACCTTCGTATTGATATCTTTTTAACTTTTCATTTTCAATTAAGTAACATTTTCGCAACAGACTCAAGATTCGACCATTTTTCCCTTATTATATTTCCTGTCACTTTAGCCACTCTCGTCACTTTATTCGTTTCACTTGATAGAAAACTCCTAATATCCTTCCTCATAACGAAAAATTGCTCCCATATACCAAGGTAACATCCTGCACGTTGTCAACACTCAGAAGCGGAGAATCTGCCTCAGCCCCCCAATTTGGGGTAGGTATCAGTAGAAGTTTCTTTATCTACCACAGATTGCGTTTCTGAAGAAGTAGAATTTACATCAGACGTATCTCTATCTACTGAAGATTGTATATGTGCATTTGCAGCAGCAGTACTTCTTGTAACTTCTCTAGCATATCTAAATTCAGACAATTTACGTATTTCAGTTTGAGATACGGGCACTTTTGGGGGTAGTAGCGGAGAAAAACCTTCTGCCTCCCCCTTCCCCTCTGAACCAACAGAGGGTTTACTTTCATTATTCACTGTAGGATTCCTTTCTATAATTATGAAATTTAATGAAATCAGTTTAATTACTGTAAGCAAATAGCCAGTTTATGTACAACAATTAGTGAAATGTTGGAAATTAGGGGGGGAGCATCTTTCCACCCCTTCCAAAAATATTTAATGCTAACTTACGATACAAACTCAATTTATTACTGTTAAGTATGTTAAGTTCCTCAATTTATGTTAAGTTCCTCAGATTTCTCATCGGAACTATTAATTTTCTAATCCCACTGTATTATAAATATCATAAAATAATAAACTGTGTGATAAACTGTCAATACAAACTTAAACTAAAAAATAACAAAATGCACAAAACTCTACTTGATTTGATTTAACCAAGTATTAATTTAATAGTAATTAAACAGTTCACAAAATACAGATTACCTGATCTTATATCTGATATCAAAATGCAGTTATTATACAGATTATACCTGATTTCTATGGACCTACAATAGCAGCAAACCAAATGAATATCCATAACAATAGTCAGCAATACTATCTCAATGGCGGCCATTATGAAACCGCCATTGTCAGCAGCAGTCAGAGAAACTATACTAATTTCTCTACAATTTACTGTTCTAAGCACACACACACACACACACACACACACACACACACACACACACACACACACACACACACACACAAAGTTAATCAAAATTCAAAACAGGAGGACCAGAAAACACCCTAACACAATTCAACACCAAACACATAATCTTCTGTGCTACTGCACAGACTTTTGCGAACATACTATGTATGTTCGAATGATGCAGATATGAGTAGTACTCCATTCCTGCACAACGTTTTCCGCATCTTGTTCAATCCATGCCTAGACAAATTCAGGCTGTTTTGAAGGCTAAAGGAGGCTCAACACGCTACTAGGTAGGTGTACCTAATAAAGTGGCAGCACAGTGTATCATCTGCTCAGCCATTTACTGTGCCGCAGTATCAGCCACCAGGACGAACATTACATTAGAAATACCGGATCCTACCACTACCGATGCCGTAGCACATCCGTGGCTAGGATCTTACTTTCAGGCGTCTGAATCTTAGGTTACAATTATTTATAAAAAATTTAAAAATTTGAACTCAATTTTATAACTCAAAATAAGTTTGTGACCACTTAGCCTATCCTGAGGAGCAATACATTTGGACCAGATCTATGTATCCTGATCAGCATAGTTCCCGTCCCTAACCATGGGGAGGTGGGTCGCCACTATCTATCAGGGCTCTTTTATTAAACATTTCATTAACAAATTTGTTAAAAAGAGCAAAATTATTGCAATCTGTGAACAGGATCCCCAGACTATCCTCGTCTAATACTCCTACAAGCATTTCTAATCTCCTGCTTATGTCCAAATATGCGTTGCATTCGAGCATCAGATGTTTGGAAGTTTCAACTTCTCCACAAGCACACAATCCAGAGCAATGTAGCCCGAGCTGTGACAACTTATACTTCAGGCCATGTCCAGTAATTAGAAAACTCGCTCTTAACCCAAACTGTAACCAGGGCTTTAACCTACAATCTACCAGTCTCACATCAGGCAGGAACATGAATGTTTGTCTACCTTTTTCAGAGGTTTCCCAACTCGCTTGCCAAAGACCAGCTATCTCAGTATTTATTCTTATCTTCTCGTCTCGAACTTCATTCCTAGAGTATTCTCGCCCATCTTCTGGACAGGAAGTCACACCCAATATGGTTTTTCTGATATTATTCTTGGTGAAGTATATGAGCCCTTTTAGTAATACTTCAAAATAAGCAGGTTTTCGTCCCGCCAGTACCTGGAGTGCATCAGAGGAAACTGTACGGCATGCACGTGTAATTCCGAGTAAAGCAAATCTTTGAGCCTGTATGAGATGCTTTTGTATTATAGTCTTATCAACTCGGTGAACCCATGCACCAGAGGCGTAAGTTAGTATTGGGACAAATAAACTCTGGTATAACATATTCAAGGAGCGTCCTTTTATGCCCCAGTCTGTCCTTACTACTCTCTTGATTTTAGCGTACAGCATTCTTGTTTTATCCTTGATGTAGCGGACATGTTCAGTGAAGAACAGCCGTTCCTCTAACTGCACACCCAAGTATTTTGTCTTTTTGGCATAACGTATTGGTTCTCCTTCCGATTGTACTGTAGGATGTCTGTTCATGCTCAATTTACCCTTCATTAAGGTCTGGACAGTTTTTTCCTTGGATATTTCTAGTTTGTTCAACTTGGACCATTCGCTCAATGAACTCAATGCATTGTCTGCTCTGGTCTCCAATTGAGAGCGGGAATTAGCACTGATTAACATCACTAGATCGTCCGCATACGCTATCATATCTACACCAGCAAAGCTATTTTGGAGAAAAGTGTCAAACACCATATTCCAAACGTATGGACCCATTACCGAACCTTGAGGGCATCCCCGGTACATAGGTCTGATTATCTCACCATAATTATTTCTTATAATCACTTTTCTTTCCTTAAAATAATTCTCACATACTTGGTATAAGTTTTTAGGACAACCAATTTCTCTGATCCTAGCTAGGATACTCTTCCACCAGAGCCTGTCAAAAGCACCACGAAAGTCAATAAAAACGGCAAGAACATACCTAACATTGCCTCCCTCAACAGTGCGGACTAGTCTATATATAGCGTCCTCTGTGCTTTTCCCAGTTTTAAATCCAAACTGAAGCTCAGAGGACATAGACTTTCTTTCATATCTAATCATTAGACGACTCACACAGAGCCTTTCATATACTTTGCCCAGCACTGGAAGGAGAGCAATGGGTCGGTATGCCCCAGTCTCGTTTAACAATCTGTCTGTTCCTTTAACTATCAACTTTACGTGTGCTTCTTTCCAGGCCCCGGGAAAGATACCCTCCTTTATGCATTTGTTATACATTCCAACAAACGCCTCCGGAGTCAGTTCATACGCTTTCTTCATTACGGAAACTTCTATCCCGTCAAGGCCCGGTGTCTTATTATTCTTTGCCCGGTTAATTGCTGCACACACTTCGTCTGGTGTAAAATCACTTTCTTCTTCTGTATCTTGGAATTCTTGACATAAATTATCAACAGCTTGTTCTTGGTTTTCTATTCGCGGGAATAAGTCGTCCAATATCCTGTTCACAGATTGTTCCCAGTTCAAAGTTTGTCCATCTTCGTTTCCAATAGTAGTGGTTATGTCCAATAGGCTCTTTTTATTGTTAATAATTCTTAAAATTTCCCAAGGATCTTTGGATCCTTGCTCTTCGATATATTTCTTCCAATGAGTTAATTTAGATTTATTAATAGCTAATACATAATTTCTTCTTTTCTCTTTATATTGCTCAACATAAATTCTAACTAAATCAATATTACAGTTCCTTCTTTGCCTCTGACAATCTTCTCAGTTGATTGACTTCCTTCCTGAGATTAGTCAACTCATTAGTCCACCAGAAAACTGGTCTAGAAGTAGTATTTCGTTTCTTCATACTGCGAGTGCAAGCTTGCAAGATAACATTTGTCAGTTCTTTAACGTGATCATCGGCGGCAAGGTCATCCCAGCGAACTCGTCGCATCAGACTGTTATAAATTTCAGTAAACCTTGGCCATTCAGCGTCCGTTATTAAAAATCTTTCTATTTTATTCCAACTTCGTATTGAGTCCAGAGGATCGATTTCAAACAGAATCGCGTTGTGGTCACTCGTAGTCAAGTTCTCGACAACTTTCCAGTTCTTTATTTTATTTCTTATTGCTCCTGTAACAAAAGTAGCATCTATATATGAAGTGCCATGTACAGTATTATAGGTTGGAGGATGTCCGGATTCATTAATTACCTCCAACCCTGTTGCAGCTATATACTCCTCCAGCAGATTCCCTCTGTCATCGGAGTTTTCACTGCCCCAGAGTGGAGAGTTGGATTTGGTATCTACTCCAATAACAATCCTCTCAGACCCCAGTAGTCTATGCAACTTCTCTAAATACGTTAAACTCGTATCTAAACTTTCAGAAGGTTGGCAGTACAGAGCCACCATATAGAGCCTCCCGAAGTCCCCAATGAGTTCAGTACATATTGCATTCTTGTTACATAAAGTAGCCACTTTCGTAACGACTATATGTTTACTCCGAACTATTATTGTCGCATTGGGTAATACTCCCTCCGAGATGACTCTATATGATCTCGGGTAACATCTTACCTGCTCTGCCACCGCATAAGGCTCCTGAAGAATTGCTACTACAATATCCTTTTTCTCCATAATATAGTTTACTTGCAGTGCTACACTTTTGGCTCTTTGAGCATTTAACTGTAAGATTTTTATTTTAGCCATAATTAATATTTCTTTTATAAATTTCTATAGCTTTGCTGTATTCTTGGCAGTTTTTACTGATAGCAGCATGATCCGCTGCGACTCCGTTTCTTGTACAATTACAGCATCTTGGTTGTTTGTTTTTATTTGGACAATCTTTATATGAGTGCTTGACTTCACCGCAATGACCACAATTCGCTTCTTTTCTACAATATTTTGCTACATGGCCGTACATCATGCATTTGTAGCATTGAGTCACTGGAAAGATCTCCTTGAACCTATTAGCCGACCATCCAATTAACAATCTTGATCTACATTTCACCCTTTTCCATACGCTTGCACTAAATTGAACAATCCAGTTCTCAGTGTCCTTGTCTTTAGTTTTATTTATTGTTAATACTTGGATTCCGTCACAACACTTATTTTCACTCATACCCATTTCACTAAAGTTCTTTGTCCATAATTCTTTAGGAAGGTCTTCTTTCTTCATTCCCTTTTCTACATCAAAGATAACGACTTTTGGCAAAATAGATCTTGGAACCATACTCTTCAATCCTAACGTATCCAGCTTGGAACAACCCTTGATCTTAGCGATATCGTCATCAGTTGCTGTTTCCACAATAACACCTCTGTCTCTTATTGTTCTTATATTTTTAACCTTCACTTCTGTCAAAATAGGGCGGATTTCTTTCAGCACATCCTCTTTTACTTGCTCGCTTGTTCGATATTTTTGTGACACTGCTTTCAATATAATCTTTTTGGATGGTTTCTCATGAAACTCAATGTCCTTTTTAGCAATTTTCGCATATGAATCTTTTTTGCTTCTTTCATCCTTTTTCTTGAGCCTTTCTTTCAATAGGATGTTCTCAGTGTAGACATCGTATGCTTTAGTCTCCAATTGGTCCCAGATTTCCAATATCGTTCTTATAGAGGCAGTTGGAACCTTACTTAATTTGTCCCAAAGAAAGGTTCGTAAGCGTTCTCGCTGATTATGGACATATTGAAACTCTTCATGTTTCGACTTAATCCTGTCATCCTTCTTTTGCTTCTTACTTAAGGATCTTTTTGATGTACTGGCATCAGATTCATTTCCTTTTGCCCTTCTTTTCCTTTGAGCATTTTGAGAAACAGTTGATGCTTTCTGTGTTATTTGTGAGGTTCCAGCAACCGATGACGATGTGCACTTCACTGATGTTCCAGCTAGAGACCTATCAGCAAGGACTTCTATCTCTGCTAAATCTTGCGCTTGAGTAAAAATACTCTGCGTAATTTCATCTCGCTCTTCTTCAGTCAGCTCTGAAGCAGCTGACACTATTTCTTGACTCATTGGGTCCAGTTCACTACTACTAGACGACATTGTATAAATAAAATGCGAACACTATATACACACTTAAAAACCAAATGTCAACAATGACAAGTGGTAAAATATTTACAATATCAAAGAGCAAGGAGCCAACAATCCAACGATTCAATTTCTAATGCAATTCTAAACTTTAAACTTTAAAAACAACCCCAGTCCAAGTCAAACAGACCGGGGTCCCAGAACTTAGGACAAAGAAAAAGGGCACGGAAATGCAAAAAATAAATTCCCTCGAAACCCTCTGCACCAGTTCAGCCCGTTTAGCCGGCAGGGGACTCGCCCCGTGCCGCCCGCCCCAGACGACGTGGACGTAGGGCCACTAATCCAAGACTTGCAACTCGTGCAAAGAACAATATAAATCAGCACACAACTAGAAATTTCAAAAATTAAAAGCTAACCTTTTACTTTTTCAGTAGTCGGCCAAAATACAATATGCTCAAATTTGTCCCCAAGATTAGCCCTGGGGCGCCACCAGGACGAACAGAATAGAAACAAGAGACTAACAGAAAACAAACAACAAAGAAAAGGAACCAACCAGCCTGAAAAAGAAGGCGACACTAGAAATTAGGCCAACGACCCAGTACGGTGCTATTGCCCATGGAATTGTCTGTAGAAAAGATGTTGGTTTCTAATTATTTAATGGCCCATCTGGTTTCATTCTCGTTATTTTCTGGTTATTTAATGGCCCATCTCTTACAAAAATCGACAGATTTTTGTAAGAGATGGGCCATTAAATAACCTGACTGCCTTCTTTTCAATCGAGTCAAAATCTGGAATAGGGGGGAGAGAGAGCGAGCGAGTGCGATTTGGGGGCGAAAAACTATCATATTAGGGCCACCAGAAGAACGATCTTATCTACTCGTGTATATAGTGTGCATTCTCTAGTCGATTTATCTGTTTTGACAGACGAAAAATCCGAATTTCCAAGGTAGGGGGAACCTTATTATCTACGCCTGAGACCCATTAACTCACCTACTAAGTTTCGCTTCATTGGCGGGATTCGAACTATAGCCTTTTCCATGTGGTGTAGGGAGAACGGTGATTGTGCCCTCCGAGGGAAAAATACCTCGACATGTGAGAACAATATTCTAGCACGCAGTTGAGGACATAGCATGATGACTCGATATCTAGTAAACCAATTAAATTTACCTGGTTCTTTCTAGTGCTTACATAAGTAAAGAAGTCTGCTGTTTTTCTTTGCATCCTTTGCCAAAGATTTCTCGTAATTTCCCTTCGCTTGCCTAACCGCCTTTGTGACTTGATTACAGACTAGCTCATATCTACCGTAGGCTTCTGTGTCGGCTGATAGTGTATATGCATCCCATGCATTTTTCTTGCATCACTGCCAAAGAAGGAACAAAGGGAAGAGGTGGTTCTCAGTAGGAAATATGGCCACCCCTAATGTCGATGCAGGCTTTGCACCGCCTGTCCATACTTAGAACAATGTTGTTGATAAGTTCTTGCGGTAACATCGTCAATTCCTCTATCAGCGCCATCTTCAGCTGGTAAACATTTTCTGGTGGGTGTGGACGTGCCGCTAGGCGTCTCCCCAGAGCGTCCCATATGCGTTCGATGGGATTTAGATTGGTGGAACGGGCAGGCCAATCCATACGAACAATGTCCTCACTTTCCAAAAGCATATCAACAGCTGCAGTGCGATGGGGTGGGTGTTGCGTTATCATCCATAAACACGAACTCGGGGCCAATGGCACCTCGGAACAGACGCACATAGGGAAGGATTACCTCAGTAGAGTAGCGTGCACCGGTTACAGTACCGCATTCCAGTATCTGGAGTTGTGTACGTCCATCCAAGATAACGCCTCCCCAGACGAGAACACCTCGACCGCCATATCGATCCCTTTCAGTGATGTTTGCGGGGTGATACCGTGTGCCAACCTCTCGCCAGATTAGCTGACGTCCAGAAACGCTGCTCAGACTGAATCTACTCTCTTCGGTAAAGAGTACCTTACCCCATTGCGCTGCTGTCCAGTCCTTGTGTACTGGCCGTCCGGCAAACAGTTCACCTTTGTGGAGTCATCTGGCCACAGTAAACCGCGATATCTGCGTCCTGTGCAGCTGGTTTGCAATGGATCCCGCGGTCTGGTGTCGGTCCCTTTTGGCCTGTAGTATATAGCTCAGTATATAGCGGTTATCATTGGGTGTTATTTTTCGTGGACGACCACCATTGATCCTTCGAACAGCTGTACCTGTCGTTCTGAATTCCGACCACCCACGTGAGACGATGCTATGGGTGATACCGAACTCTGCAGACACACTCCACGCACTTCGACCTTCCTCGAGCTTCCCAATTATTCGACCCTGGGTAAAGTCATTCAGCTGTTGTCTACTGCCCATTTCGTTGTCTGAAACCAATCGAATGTCTGTAACAATCTGTTCACCATTTGGTAATTTGCACAAAGCTGCTGCTTTTATCTGTTTATGTTGAGCCCTTTCATTATGATTCAAATTTTTGCATGTGCACCAGCTTTCTACCGAACGGCCACAGTTATGCAAATCGCTACAGGCTGTTTCGTTTGGTTTTGTGGGTGCAACCTTTAGAAATAGTGTTGGTCCTTAAGTTTTGCACACTAGTGTAGTTACCCTAACACAGCCCATGTATTTACAGTACTTGTTTCATGATGAATCACAGCAGGCTTTGAAATCCCCGACAACTTGTTTTTCAGGCTGCTGCACGTTCCAGTAATAAATTACTCTCAAGTCCGTATTATAATGAAGTGATTTCGTTATCCGAGGAAGGCTTGGTCACGTTCACTTTAGGTAATCCACGTCCTACTGTACATAGCAAAAACCTTCACTGCCACACGCGGGGGGGGTGAGGATTTTGCTGCTTCTTTTTTTTTTTTTTTTGTTATTGAAGTGTTTGTCTTAGATTTTTAGTTGCTTACTTAAGTAACTTAGATTTTGTTTAGAATTTAAATCACTTTTGAAGGTTGTATGATAGTAACTTAGACTGTGTTTTTGTTTTAGATTTCCAGAAGCTGGAACGTGAAGCACGAATATGCCGTAAACTGAATCATCCCAATATCGGTAAGCATTTTCCATCTGTTTCCTACAGTTAGTTACGTTATTCACTAGGTGCTGTTTATTCACTTGGCATGGTAGATGAGTATTCCACTTTAGGTTCATTGTTTCGCTTCCAGAGGAACGAAAAAGCACGTGGGGTTTTGCAGCTTCTGTCAGTAATTACCGTGTTTCTTGTTCTTTACATACAAAAAAAAAAAAAAAAAGAGAGAGAGAGACAGACACGTTTTACCCCACTAAATCTCTTCATCTGATCAGTTGCGATTTATTGTAATACATATTTTCACTTTAACCTTTAATTTCCCTTTTAAAGTCAAGAAGAATTAACTTTTAACCCTTTTTTAAAGATAAACGTAAGCTGCATTAAACACATTCGCCTCCCCATCTCAGATAGCTGTATAGTATACTGGCATAAAAAGTTAAAGTATAAATATAAAACTGTACTCATTTGCAGTATAATCGATACAAGTCGATGAAAGTACAATATTACACAGTTATACTCATTGTGAAGATTATCATATCATTTATGAAATATGTAAATTAGCTGTAGTTGAAAAGGAGTGTCAGTATAAGAGGACGCAGAGCTTAATTGGTGGTATGTTACCTTCCACAGTTTGGCAGCACTCACAGTGGTTCTGATGCCTTTTAATAAGAGTAGTCAACAGTCTGGTAGTATAGAAGCTCTCCCTTTCAGGAGAGCCTGCAGGCTCTGTGTACGGCCGAATTAGTCCCTCTGGGTGTAGGGCTGCTTGCTTTTCCCCCCCCCAGAAATCTGAGTTTTTCATCTAGTAAAGTAAGCAAGCAAACTGATTACAGATTATGCAGTAGACTGATTTCTCGTGGCATTCCTGCAAAATGGAGATAGTTGACTCAAAATTAGTCTTTCATACTTACTCCGTGGGATTCGGGCTCGAGACCTCTGTGGCCACTCTGTTCAAGAAATACACTCTGAAGGAAGTTCCGCACCAGTTGCACCCAATGACGAGATAACTCGTCCATTAGAAACTGGTAACATCCATAAAAAGTCTTGACGTGAAGTTCCAAGCATTTCTTTTTTCCTGTATATCACAGTTTTTTTTTTAAGGAAAAAATCATTCCTTAAAAAATCGTATTGTGGACTGAATTTTCTTTCCAATTCATCACAGCTAAGAGATGGTTTTAATTGGACCCAGGAGTAGTTTAAATTGGCCCTTTGCTGCAATGGATTGAGAGAGCTAAACTACGGGATACAGTTTGGTCGGAGATATTTCGTCTGCGGTGACATCAAACTTGGAAGAGAGTTGCTGTGTCCCCATTTGCCGGTAGTATTCAGCAGGCAGAGAGTGATGAGATTATTTTGTTGTATTTCACAGGAACGTATCCGTGCCCAGTCTCAGTGTACCATGCCTAGGATGACTTATTTTTCGATTGATACCATTTTCACACAAGGAACATTACAAAATTTGTACAATCCAAATGGTAGAACCATTCACAGTCATTAAATGCAAAGGTAACCAAGGGTGCGGGCATGGTATGTTTGTAATAGATTTAAAAAGGACATTGCCTGGACATGCAGTGGATCCCATATAAGGGACCCAGTATCACGCAGTGTAGCCCCATATTCAAAGTCTTCTCTGCCGTTATGGACTTATAATTTTCAAATATTTATTCCTCCCCCACGATCAAATATAGATGGTCAAAGATTGCTGTATCGGCGCCTTTTGCAAAGGCAACTAAAATCCTTTATGGCAACCTATTGCTTCATGTAAGAAACATGGGACTGAGAAACGCTTTCGAGTTTGTCATCGCTGATTATCAGTGAGTTGTTAATCTGATTTTGCACACAAAAAGGAACTGATAAACCCCTTCCCCCAATAACGTAACAAGTTATTATGCGCCGAAGCTGTAGAATTTTTTAGTATTTTACTAAAATAGAGATGGGAAGGTATAATTTTATTTATTTATTATTTTTCCCGCTAAACTTTTCTTTTGTGTGTTCTTTGTTTTTATGGAAACTATATAGCAGGCTTATTTACATTGAATTAATTGATGCGAAATTGGAAGTGGCGGATGTGCAAAACCGATAGTCATCAGCTTTTCCTGAGAAATACGGAGCTCTCACAGCACGTGTGAGATGAAAAGAGAAAGTCAACACTGTTCAAATATTTCCACAACAGTCATTTCTTCATTGTGTATTTTATGTCAGAGGTTCCCAAACTTTCTCGGTTCACGGCGCCCTTAGTGTCTCAGTAATTTTTTCAAGCGGCAACCAGACCAAAAGAAATACCTAACAGTTCCGTTTAGTAGTTAGTTCACAGTTTCAGCATTTCTTATTAAGTTATTTGGACCTATCTCGAGCTAGCAGTTCGCGCGGTGTCCGACAGATGTCGAATATCGCTGTGTTTCCCTCGAAAATTTAAAATATTCCGCGGCGCGCAGTTTGGGAACCGCTGTTTTATGCAATAAACATTTAATTCCATAATTATTTTCATTATCTTTTACATTGTATACAGTTAAAAGTTATTTAAAAGGTATTTTTAAAATTCTTTATGGACATTCCAGAAGGTCAAGGACCAATTATAATTTTTCCTATTGATTATTATATTCGATTAACGCGTTTCCGTTTTGCGCGATGCGCTCGCGGGACGAATTAATCGCGTTAATCGAGGCCAGCCTGTATATGCAGTATATAATTTTATTCTTTATATAGAGGTACTAAGTAAACATCAATATAGATCACCACAAAATTAAGAAGATACTGTACACCTTTTTATAATGAAATAAAAATATAAATTAAAAAATATTAAGTTTAAATAACTTAAACCCAAATTACGTGACACCCCTGGAATGCTGTTGCGGCACCCAGGTTGAAAATCACTGCCTTAATGTTTTAATTAAACTAATCTATTCAGTGTGAATGCAGCCGTCAGTGATTAAATAAACTTAATAGAAATGTCTCCTCCATTCAATCCTACTGACATTTTACCTACATCAGGTTTACTTAATGTTCGTTATCTTGAACAGATTGTAAATGATCATTATAGTAAAAAAAAAAAAAAACCTGCAAATACTACTTCCAGAGCGAAGCCTCGCTAATCCTTCTTACCCAAACCCACCGGATTCGCTACGCTGCCATTGTCGAAGTTCCAATTTGCTGAAGGGTAATTTTTATTAAATCAGTAGTGAGGCTTGCTGTGGTACCTAGTGCTTGGATTAAAGAAAAAAAAAAAGAAGAAGCGACAAGAACACATGTTGTGTTTTGTAGAATGAGAATGTGTTAAGATAGATGAATGGAGTTAGAGGGGCTCCTGGGGGCTGCGCAAATTGAAGAAGCAGATCGTGCGGGAATGGCAAGAGAAGGGAACCCAATTGTGCAGACCCCTTTTACTCGCGACCGGGGATATTCCCCCCACGGTTGAACCTGGCGATATGGTAGTTTCACCACCAATATTGATGGTGAATTTAAGAACTGTTCCTAAATTGAAACGCCTGTATCAAAAATTTGACTTCTTGTTTCAAACGAAACCTAATTGGATAAATTTTAATGTTGGCTTAATTAATATTATATGAGATATTATGATATAGAGGATATTCGCGCTGTCAATTTTGGCTGTGTTCTCTTATCACATTCGCGTGTGCAGCTATGCCTGATAACTACCAACCTATTACTATACAGAATACTGAATACAATTGCAAAACCTTTTGAACTCTTACCCTCACCCTTTTATTAGTAACCCCAGAGTAACGTACCAACTGTATGCTACTACACTAGAGTAGTGGAGAATGAAAGGGACCTGGGGGTAATTGTGCAGTCAGATATTAAGTTTTCTGAGCAGTGCAGACAAGCTACCTGAGCAGCTCATTGGGTCTTATCAATGATATAGAGAAATTTTGCTATCAGGGATAAGGAGATGATTGTCCTCTTGTATAAGGCAATGATCAGGCCACACCTTGAGTACTGCATACAGGTCTAGAGGCTTCATTTTAGGAAGGATGTAGAGCTGCTTGAACGAGTACAGAGAAGGGTAACGAGATTGGTGAATGGAATAAAGGGTTGCTGTTACCAAGAAAGGCTTAACTTCTGCGAATTGCACCGTCTGGAGACTTAGGCACTTGTGAGGTGATTTGATTGAGTGGTATAAAGCCTTGAATGGTTTGGAGCAAGCTCAATGTTGATGGAATTTATGAATAGATGTGCGGAAATTTGGTTCTTCCTTGATATTCAATTGAGAAAAGACAATTGTCGAATATATACAGTATTGTGCGGAAATTTGCCTTTGCCAGCGGGTGGTTGATAGTTCGATGAAACTTCCATCTGTCGTAGTGGAGGTCGACAACTTAAATAAGTTCAAGGCAAAACTGGAGAAGTATTTGGAGTGAATGGATGGGTGAAATGCGAAAGGTTTTTTTATTATTATTATTTTTTTTATTTGGCTGATGCTATATGAGCTTCCTTTCTTGCATCATATGCCTATGCTAAATGTCTTCCCCGTTAGTTGTAAGAAAGCTTGGAAACCATCGGCAGTATTGCACACGCATCACGCGGTCCGTTTTTGCGGTCCATTCACTAGTGTTAATTGCATAATGTTTTTTAAGAGCTTTCCTTGTTGAACCATATGAAACGCCTGCTTTCTATTGCAATTTGTGAATCGACTATGGACCTTTGGTGCTATCAGAAATGGTCCGTACATTGTCTTTTATTAAAACTGACGTCCTGCCGACTTTGGCGCGTCTGAAGACTGAGCCAGTTTTCATAAACTTGTAAATCAACTGCCACACTGTGTTAAAGGTGGTACGTGAATTTTGAGATACATTTCCCCAAATTTCGGCTCGACTTGTATATCACCTCTACAGCGAAACACGTGTTCCACCAAAAATGCTTGGGCCTCAATGGAAAGTGCCATTTTCACAAAGCTTGCACGTGTCCAAGCAGCTTACTGTTTACTGATTGTTGGGTATTGTGCTAAGTGCAAGTAGTCGCGTACGCTACCTAAAGCGTGTAGTAGTGGCATGTGATGCAAGAAAGCAAGTGTATGAGCTTATGCAGCATGAACCAAAAAAAAAAAAAAAAAAAAAATCACACCATTCCCTCCAAATGCCTGTCCAGTTCCTCCTTAAATTTATTTAACCTGCCAACTTTCACAACGACAGATGGAAGTTGACTGATGGTGTGTTCGAGACTTTCTTACTTCCAGCATCCAACAAATACAGGTGCACAGGGACTTTTCTCTCACTCTGTGTATATACAGTACCCATGTCATTATATGAGTACGGTATATGGAAATTATTTTATTCGTCTCTTGGACAAACCTAGACTGACAATGAAAATGTTTTCTGTTTGTCCTTATTCAATTATGCAGCATTCTAAATTGATTAATTTTCACAACGCATTTAGAATGCTGTTTGTTCGGCAGACTGATTTTTACAACACAAGCATGTTGGACACGTGGCATTCTAAATAGATGCATTGTAAAAATTAATTAACCCGTTGAACAGAACTCGATATTTATTAAAGGGAAAAAAAAAGTTTTGTTTTTAATTATTTGATTTTAATGAAATTCGAAATATATGTTTCGATAAATGTTTGTTAAAGAGTCCAGTTGTTTGTTATGTGTGGTATAAGTTGAAGTTGTAGGTTTTGAAACATTTGCGATCTGTGGTATGTGACGTGTTTTAAATTTCAGCTGTTGACACCATGCACGTAATGGGCCCTCACCGCATTTAACCCATAATGAAGAGTATGATTATTGTTAATTTTATTTGAATATCATTTGCTAGTCTCTTTGAAGGATTTTAAATGTTTTAAAATTATATTTTACATTTTAAATCTGTGTTTATTTGTACAATGTGATAAAAGTAAGACTAGCCCTGTTGTTTAAATGCGAACGTGTAGGTTAGTGCAAAAGCATCATTTCAGCACCGAAGCCTTTACCCTTAAATACTGTATTTTAAATGCGAACATAAATTTTTTTTTTTTTTATAAATTGAATGAATCCTCCATTCTGTAATCTTTGAAAAACAGTTGTAAGAGATTAATTTTTACTTAAACAGTGTCTTGTTTAAAAGGTCTTTTGATCAAGTCACCATGTTTATTCTATACGCCTTCCCTTTTATCTAGCATATTGTCCACCATCCAAAACAAATAGAAAATTTTCTTTTTGTGTAGGATGTTACGTCATACATGTATCAGTAAGTAACCTCCAGATACTTTAAGGTTTACACTATGCCGATTTTCAAAATTTGTTACCAATGTTTGTTGCTTTTACATTCCATCTACGTTTGTAAATTTTTTTGAACACCGCCCTATGTGGAATGAGATTGCTATACTGGCTATTAAGTTTCAGTGCTCACCGGATACAACCCCCTCCGATTACTAATGCTTTTCTCTCTTTGTGCTTCCACTAGTGAACTAATAGTTGCAGCTTCCAAACTGTCATCTTACATGAGCAAATTAATATCCCAAAAGAATAAATGAAGACTCCATTGCGTAATATACACGTATTCAGCAAAATTAACTTTACCTACGCTTTTAACTCTGGCAACCGAATAACTAGCTTGGTTTGTTAGGGAGTTCCTCGTGTGGATTTTCTTTTAGAATTTTGCGTTTTCTCCAGTCTGGAAGGGTTTGTTTGTTTTTTGTTTGTTTTTTAGGAGCATTAGCAACTAAGGCCATATTGCTCCGGGGATATGCAGTGGTCATTCCTTAACCTTTCCGCATCCTCCGTATTTGGTGGTGACGGGCTCGAACCCCGGTCTAATCAAGAAGCGTGTGCTACGCACTGCTGCTCCTTCCCACCTGGCTACAGAGGCTCCCTGGAAGGGTGAAATCAGGATATAAATACAAAGATATTTAATGTTATAAATAGTATTTTTATTCCATTTCGTATAAAAAATGCAACCTCATTCTGAGACGTGTTTTCCATTGGTGCAAAATTAGGATAAATTATAATTTTAAATATACATACCTGATTGCTAAAAAAAAAAAAAAAAAAACACGTTTGATGGCCGCTTTGGTTGAAAGTTGGTTTCTTCTCCTGCATTGTTTAGAATCCTTCCCACTACCACCATCCTGAATTTTTTGCATTTTCCACTATTTTCTTGATAGGGAAGGACTTACAGTTGGTTTTACATAAGCTAAATTTTTGTCCTGAAAGTGTATTACAGTGCGTACAGGTGTGCGTACAGGTAAGGCGCACCCTAATGTCTTAGATTTTAATTTAATTGCAAGATACGCTGTTTTAGTTTTAAAGTATGGATCGTTATATTATGCAATGAGCTCTGAATTGCGTAATATAGACATTAGAAATGTATAGAAGCCCGGAGTCGTTCGCAGTATTCTTTCTCACTACTGCGCCGCAGCGTTATCTTATACATTGAACAAGAATTAGCTACAATGTAGCGTTCAGTCAGTTACATTGATGTGATTGAGGAATTTAAGCTGATAACACCTGGTAAGCGACGTCTCATTCTCTAGAACAGGAAGATAATGGAAACTTAATCTATTTTTGTCAGTTTTGGGTTAGCTCATTATATGGTTAAAGATAAAAGCTCATGAAAATTGACTGTATCTTTGACACTCCTGGTTATCATTACAGCCAAATTTGTGTATTTTTTAAAGTAAAGTTTAGTTATTACAGTAATTAAAAAAAAAAGAAGCTTAGTTAAGTTTTAATTTCTTTGATGAATAAAAATTGTGTTATTTATATTTGAGTATTTAATAAATGGCCGCCTTAAAAAATAATAATAAAAAATAAAATTCCCTCCCTGGGTGAACACCCTAATGAAATGCGTTGCGCGCACAGGAATGTTTTTCAAGAAGGCTTTGAAATTAATATTCATTAAGTTTTCAGTCGTGTTAATTTTGAGAAAACCTGATGAACATTTTATAAAGCAAAAGAAAAGTTTACACTATTGCAAACAGTTTTTAAAAATTAACTTTTTTTAATTTTAATACAAAGCCCACTAGAGTTGGCTTTGTATTAGCGACACCCTCTCGCGAATGATGTTGTTTTTGTTTGTTATTTATAGGGTTTTAGGCGCATCAGCTTAAGCAATATTACGCCGTATATATTATGTCTGTAAATAGCGTGTATTCTGTGGGCGATTTGCCTATTTTCTAGAAGAAAAACCTGGGTTTCCGGGAGAAAAATCATGCAAAAATCGCTTGAGAACGACTACTCATTATTTCGAATGCTCTCTGCAAAAAAATATTTGAAAAAGCAATTCTAAACACCGTCAATCAGCACTGCTTTTGAATCATTCTAGAATACTTGCATTCTGTGCTTCCCCGAAGATCTACTATTACAAATTTAATGGAGACACCACTACGAATACAGCGAGCATTAAACAATAAACAACAGTTGGATATAATTTTCCTGGGTGTAGTAGCAGCCTTCGACAACATCTCTTGCCCAGCTATGACAGTAATCCTGAAGGAGCATTTCTTTATTACAGGAAGCACCTTAAGTGTTTTGACCAACACCCTTCAAGAAAGACATATCGCAATTGACGGGAAACAAACAACAACTTACGGTATCGCCAGGGGAATACCCCAAGGGGGCGTATTGTCCGCCACATTCTTCGCAATAGCACTAGCCCCATTTTTAGCTCAAAATTTTTAACAATTCATTACATTTGCAGATAATTTGAAATTTTGTTACCTTTAAAGAGAAAGAAAATGCACTTAATCTATCCGAGAAAGCAGTCTTGAATGCCAATCTTGACATTACATCCTGGAAGCATATCATCATTACTAGAAATACACTGAGTAATCACTGAATTATGACCACCCCTATGAAAACTGAATGCGACCCGTTGACCACGTGAGGTATGAGAGTGCCGAGTTAGTCGACCTACGTAGCATAGATTAAGGTGGCAGTGGTACAGTAGGTAGTAAAATCCCGAGCGTGACGGGTAAAAGAAAGGATTTATACTTTGATAAAGGACAGATTGTGGGTGCTTGATGAGCTGGTGCCTCGATTTCCCAAACGGCTGAACTGGTGGGGTGTTCGAGAGCTGCCGCAGTTAAAGTGTACCAGGGCTGGCGTCAAAATGTCACACAACGACCCGACAGCAAAACTGCAAAGGTCAGCGAAAGATTGATGTGAGAGGTGAGCGCCGGGTCGGACGTTCTCGTACAGGCGCAGCACTGTTGAAGAATTGACTACCCAATACAACATGGGTCAACCAGGAATAATATCTGGCTTGACCATGCGTCGCACGTATGGGCGATACCAGTAGACGACCCTACGGCATCCTCTCTCTACCAAGTTTCATCTGCATAAAAGACTCGCCTGGTCCAAAGAGCATGCAAGTTGGACGTTAGAAAACTGGAAGAAGGTGTGCTGGTTGGATGAGTCACGTTATTTACTCCACACCGTGGATGGTCGTGTATGGATTTGGCTTCAGCAACACGAGACTCTTCATCCATCATGCATGGTATCAAAAGTGCAGGCCGGTGGAGGCGGTTGTATGGTGTGGGGCATGTTTCACTGGCAGGAACTTGTACCCCTGGTGCATGTGGAACAACGTATCAGTGGTCTCCGCTATCGTCAACTGCTTGCTGACTGTGTACGCCCCGCTATGTTACACTTTTTCCTGAATGGCAATTGTGTCTTCCAAGATGACAATGCGCCGAGCCATCGGGCATTTGTTGTGCAGGAATGGCTTGAGGAACACAATTCTGACTTCCAGATTGGCCTCCGAACTCCGCCGATATCAATCCCACAGAGCACTTGTGGGACACTATGGAAAGGCATATCAGGCGTCTGGATACACCAGTCGCCTCCATACCTGCATTGCTGACCAATGTAAATTGCCAGTTCGTATTTAGAAGCGGATGATTTGATATATAAGACCAGATCTGATAGGGCATCCTCGCAGGACCGGACCGGTGTAAATCCATACTGTGATGGAGAAATCATGTCGTGCGTCTGGAACAGGGCTGCGACTCTAAGGACAATCAGCCTCTCAAATATTTTGCTCATGTTGGCTAGCAGGGCAATGGGTCTTATGGATTTAGGATCAGTTGGGAACTTATTTGGTTTAGGTATCAAACGGATCATGGTAATTTTCCAAACTTTGCGGATTGTGGAATGCCTTAAGCATTTGTTATAGATCATCAGTAGGATTTTTGATCTTAGTTTAAAAAATCTGATGATGAAGGCACTTTCAACCAGATCTATTCCTGGACACTCCTTAATGTTGATTTTCTTCATCACGCCTTCGAGTTTCTGTAGTGTAAAAGGTTCTGCCTGGCGCAGTGGTTTGTAGGTTGCATTACTCTTCCTGATTATCCTGTGCTCCAGTTGGTCCTCGGTTGGGTCATCTGAAGGGAAAAGCTTGTCCAGGACAGTGTCAATATGTCATATACAACAGACAACACTCTTCTGGCATTTACAGTAGTTCTGTATTTCTTCACAGCGTACATATGGCGCAGATGTGAGAAATCACAGGTGGCGCCTGACCCTAACACTATGCACACTATGTCCAGGACAGTGTTTATTGAGTCTTTCCAGCTTGTTGTCTTTCCTTGGTCTGATTGGATTGAGCTGTATACCTCTGTGGAGTTGATCTTGCTTTTGCTATTTTGTAGAGTAGTTCCCATGGGTGGGCGTTGCCTGATTCCTGGACGAACTTCCTCCAAGTTTTTCTTTTCCTGGTGGCTGTGGCTTTGGTAAACTGAATTTTCTTGCGGATATAATCTGCGTGCAGCGCCTCAACATCTAGGGGTGCCAGTCCCGATGGCTTTGGTATTGCTTTCTGGCTCTGTGAACCTCTCGACGCAGGTTTATGAGTTCAACGTTCCACCAAGCACAGACCTTTTGGGGAAAATTTTCTCTTCCTGGCTGATCTATAGGATGCTTTGATAATTGCGTCTTGAATGTTTGTTTCTAACTCCTCAGGAGTGGGCACTGGGAGGGGTTCGACCTCGGGTTCTGGGAAGTCCTCCTTAATGGTTCTGTCAAAGAGCTGCCAGTCCACCTTCCTGAGGGAGAACCTGATGAATTCTAGGATTTTCCCCTATGTTGGTGGCGTCGTGCAGTGGTGGAGGTTGACGTGAAAGAGGATGACCCTGTGGTCACTCAAGGTCCATTTCGGTATTATGTTCCAGTTACTGATTTTGGCTTTTAGATTGTTTGTGGTTGCTGTTCATGTCTATATTTGATTGCCTAGTTGGGCTGCTAAACGTGATCAAGTTGCCAGGTTGATTGTGAACAATGAGGTTTCGGGTTGCTGTAAAGTCCTCCAGGAGTAGACAACGGGGATCAGTGGTCGTACTATGCTAGAGGGGAGATTTTTTCATTGACATCAGAGGCAATCAGGTCTTCCCCTTGGCCTAGGAAGTCCAATGTGAACTCCAGGTAGTTTAATGCCCCATCAAGTTCCTGAGAAAGTAGGCAGTAAAGGGAGATGCAGTAGATGGAAAGGGAGAAGTAGTTCACTTGTATGCATGTTACAAATTTATTACAGAGGCCCTGTACTACCAGGATATCGTTATCCTGGTTCATCACCACTATACATGATTTAGGGTCTTGTGATGAGAATTGGATTACTTTGACGTGAAGAGGGAGTCCTATTACTTTAGACGTGCTGTACTTCTGGATTGTAGTAGAATATGGCTCTTGTATCATGATTATGTCAATTGCGTTGTCCTCTGCTGCTCTCCTAATCTCATCTGCAACCGTCCTGGACCTGTGCCCGTTGATCTGCATCACCTTGAGATGCTTGCTGCGGAATGGTCTGCCCGTAATGGGTGCTTGTCTGGGGACTTGTCGAAGGTTGTTGGTTTATTGTTTTGGAGTTCCTATTCATCAGCGGTCCTTAGTGGTACTTGTTCTTGAGCTCTCTGGTATTCTGGACATTTGGTGTCCCAGACTGAATGTGCGTGATCTTGATGTCTCTTACAATTTGCACAACTTGGGTCCTGGTCACAATTAGGACACTCTGCCTGAACATGGCTGCTGCACGCACAGTGCCCACAGGTAGGGGATATATGCGTGCAGTGCTGTGATGTGTGTCCATACCCCAAGCAGAGGAAGCATTTATTCACCACAGTGAAGGCCCGAAATTTGTGGGCACTGTACTCCAAGTAAAGTCTGTCCATGGACATTACCATCTTATGGACTCTAGGAGAAAACGTGATGACTTGGTGGTTTGAGGTGGTTCCTTTGGCCTTTATCGTGAAGCGCAAAGTAGTTTCGCTTTTAACTTCCTCGAGAGTTACCCCATGAATCCAAGTTTTTGTAGTACAGATCTTCAGTGAGGTCTTCCCTGCTAGTGCCACACGGGATGTCATAGACCAAGATGGTAGGGTTTGCCAACCTAGGCGGACCCGCCATCACTCCAACAGACTGGAGGGAACCTGCCGAAGAGATACGCTCTAGATCCTCCTTGGAATAGGTTTCAGATGGTCGTAGTGTTTTTATCTTCACCTACCTAAAATCGCTGCTTAGTGTTTTTTGCACCAGGTCTCTGACATCCCCACTGGTCTTCAGGTTTGGTTCTTCATTGGCGTGAAGGAGAAGGGTGTGCTGTTCCTTTTGCTTAATCTGGGTTGTCGAGCCATGTCTTGATGTGGGGAACTGGAAGATTAGCTCTGGCTGCTACCGCATATTTTTTAGTATTTAGTATTAGTAACGGCCGCATGGTGCAAGAAAGCCTATGGCTTATACTGCACCAGCCAAAAAAAAAAAAATAATAATAATAATAAAATAAAATAAATAAAATAAAAAAAAATAAAAAATAATAATTAATAAAAAAAAAAAAGGAAATTAAACCTATCATCCTATGCGCTTCCCTTACCCGAAAGTACTATCCAGATGACCTTTGAATTTCCCCAAACTGTCGGCCTCTACCACCCATGAAGGCAACTTATTCCAGTAATTTTATAACTCGCTGGCTAAAATAAAACTTCCTGCAGTCCAATCTAAACATTTCCCCCCGTAACTTGAATTTATGTCCCCTGGTTCTAGCATCATTTATAATATACAATATGATATACAATGTAGACATGTATAGTATCTTATGTAGGACGGCACCTGGACGAAAGTTCAATTCCGTCTTTGTACACTGTGATGGTTACAGAGCACTGGAACAGGCCAGAAATGTGTGTAACGTTATGTTCGTGCAGTGTGTGTGTTGTTTAGTTGTTTCTGGCCGTTTTGTCACCAGGCAGGCGATCACCTGGAAAGCCTGCCCAGTGTCCGTCTACACCACTGGGAGGTAGGCCACAACTGCGCAAGAACCATGGCCAACCTGAACAGTCACGCACTGAATGTCCAAAGAGGGTTTGGAGCCATTGAAAAGAACCCCGTGCCGGCAACAGCGCGCGCGCACACACGCACGCACGCGCGCGCACACACACACACACACACACACACACACATTACCAGGAGACAGGACAGCAGAAGACGAAGAAATAAGAATGAGAATAGCATAAAGTAAAAAAATAAAATAAAACATAAAAATTTAAAAACAGAGAAAAAAAATAAGAAAAAAATAATAAAAAAATTAAAAATAAATAAATAAAAATAAATAAATAAAAATAAATAAATAAAATCTTTATCCATTTCTTGCCCACGTCTTTATGCAGTGCTGCCCAAAGTGGTCCACAAAGAGTAAAAAGGTGTATTGTCAAACAGAAGTAGTAATGTCATTGAAACATAATCGGCAGGAACAAGTTCTAGATATAATTCTGAATTCTGTTAATCTGGGTGGTGTCAGAAGTCTCTGGTCGATGACGGTATCACTGAGCAGAGGAAGGATTTAGTTGCAGAGAGTCTTGATAAAGGATGAGTCAGAAAATTGCAGCATCTGTTAAAATCTTTGCGTGTTCTTGAAAACCACAACAATTTTGCATATGACGTCATCAGGACGACGAAGCAGCGCACAGTTGTATTATGATTTAAGATGTGTTTTCAGTTTGATTTCTTGAATTACCATTGAGGTTGAAAGCCTTCCTGCGATTAAAAGCAGCATTGCAGAAGGTTTGAAGGGCCTGGAAATTGTTGACAGAAATGAGTATCTTCTCACCTCCCGGACACAAGTTTGGTACTGTTGCCTTAAGAGCCAATCTTAGATCCTCGTAAATGGAGCATTCAAAAAGTAAGTGAGGAGAGTCTTCCGGTAGCCCACATCGACAGGAGACTGTATTGGAAAGTCTGAATTGGTAGAGTTTTGCGTTAAGCGAACCATGACCAGTTAGTATGTAGGAGGTAAACAGTTGAGGTTGAAAACATTTTCTGGTGGATGATGAAAGTGGTGCAGTTACGTCGGGAACGAAGTTTTTGGTGATAACTCCTTTTTCGGTAGAATTCCATCTATTCTGCCAGGTGTTCACTAACAAATTCCAGCATCTGGTTCGC
The DNA here is from genome assembly GCF_048544385.1 of Mastigoproctus giganteus. Lineage (NCBI taxonomy): Eukaryota > Metazoa > Arthropoda > Arachnida > Uropygi > Thelyphonidae > Mastigoproctus > Mastigoproctus giganteus. The sequence goes on from NC_143581.1 coordinate 233,417,276, forward strand.
TCAGTTTTGGGATCACCCTGAGGGTTAACAATGATTCCCTGAAATTCCGTAGAAATGCCTTTGCGCATGTAAAACCAAAGCCCTCTGAACACAACATGCAGGTCAAGTGGTATAGTGCCTCCAAGAGTCTGTAGAGCTGGAGTTGATACTGTTCGGCAAACGTGAAGTAGGCTAAGGAGAAAACAACGTTGAATAGTGGATAACTTTGTACAGTATTAAGTGCAGTACCTCTAAACCAAAGGCTGGCAGCATAGGTTGTAATTTGGATTATGGCAGCATTATAAAATAGATGAAGGGTTTTAGTGTTCAGTCCCCAGTCTTGTCTCGTAATTTGGAGCAGCATTGCAGTAAAACTCTTAACTTTGACGGACAGATGTTGAATATGCGCATTAAAGGAAAAGCGGTCGTCGATGATAACTCCTAAATATTTAGTGCTTCGGACAAGTGGAAGTGATTTCTTGTCAAGTTTTACAACTGGTGGTCTGCCATAGTCTAATTTGTGTTTAAAAATCACGATCTTCGATTTGGTTGGGGATAATTTTAATTTGTTCTTAGAGGACCAGGACGATAGTTCAAAGAGTACTTTATTGGCATAGAGTTCTAATTCAGATCTTGAGTTTCCATTCACTAAAATGATAATGTCATCTGCATAAGCAAGTTGTTGCACATTTCGAGAGAGCTATCATCGAGAACTAGGTTCCAAATCAAGGGACCCAAAATTGATCCTTGGGGGCAACCACGGGAGTCAGATCTGTGAATCTTCGTGCTTTTAGTGATGACGGTGACGGTGCGATCGGCAAAGTAGTTTCTAACAAGTTTATAAAGCTGAAGAGAGCAGTGCTTGGAACGGAGTCTACTGAGGGCACTCTCTCACCATAAAGTATCAAAAGCGCCCTCAAAATCGATAAAGATTGCCATAACGTACTTGGAAGTGGAGCTGTCAATGAGGTGGTGCAGTTCTAATAAGGAGTCTTCGCATCCAAACCCTTGCCTTGAGAGAGCAAGGCTATGGGGTAGTAGGATCTGGCATTATCTAGTGGCTTACCAGGTTTAAAAATCTTAAGAATGGCGTGTTTCCATTGTTTGGGAAACGTTCCAGTATTTAAGCAGTTGTTGAATAATTTAAGTAGAATTTTGGGCCTATATGATATACAATATGCATAAACTTTAAATCTCTGGCATTTCCAGCGAACTGGTGTACCCACAATGAAAGCTACGGGGAGATGGGGGAAACCCCTGGCGCCGTCTGACACTAAATACACCTTACACCTAAGGTAGGAACATTATACGGTATATGATTGCCAGGGTCTTTCCTTTGAGCCTCCAGTCTGCTTTACTGATCCTGGCAATACCTGCATAATTTCTCACTTTCTTTGCCAAGTAGATCAAATGGGGATAAAAAGTTAAATTTGAATCAAAGACCACTCCAAGGTATTTTAGTTCTGTTACCATTTTTATAGTAGTGTTAATTTTGATTTGTGAACATCTTCCTGTCCAAATTGGCTTTTAGAAGTATTTGTTTGGTTTTTTTTCAGGCGATATTTTGAGCATGTGCATTTGTGCCCGCTCCTGCAGCTGCAAGAGGGCAGCGTTTGATCTTTGCTGCACAAACACTCGCGTGTTACCTTTTATATACCTTTTTTATAAGGTAAATCATGTCATCTTCAAAGACCAGGCTTTCCACGGGGCGCAGATTCAAGGCCAGAAATTCATCCAGAACAATGTTCCAGAAGAAAGGGCCAAGGATTGAATCCTGCTGGCAGCCCTTATTCACAGGGCGTGTCAGTTCCTGGAACCTTGTGCGTACTGAGACACTTCTGTCTCTGTAACGTAGCTGTTTATTACCTTATAGAGGTTTTGTGGGGCGTTTGCCTGGCTGATTCTCTTAAGGACACTAGGCCACCGGAGTGAGTCAAATGCCTCAGCAAAGTCAATAGAGATTGCCAGTATATTTCTCCTGAGTTTTTAACTGTTGGTGGTGCATGGCATCATCCATAGAGTTGCCCTGCTTAAAACCATACTGATTGTTAGAATGTAAACCTGCTTCTGTGTAGTATTGAGCTAATCTACTATATACATGTATTAGCCTTTCGTATATTTTACTTAGTACAGGTGGTAGGGCTATTGGTCTATATGATTTGGGATCAGTAGGTAGTTAGTTTCTCGGGGATTTTGAGAATTAATCTTAACACAGCCCTTTTCCATATTTTTGGGATACAGTTATTATATAGTGCTATTAATTTGTCTGGTGCTATTTCTGCTAATTTTTTGATAATGTCAAAACCTGGGAATTTATTGTTTTTGGTTTTAGATAGTGCTATTTCTAATTTTGTATAGTAAACAGAGGTTCAATATTGGCATTTTCATATTCATTGTTTTCTTTTACAATATCTAGTTGGTTGGGGGTATTATTTCCAATTTCATATTGGGGAATTATCCGCAATGCAATAAGGCTGACCGGAAGTTGACATCACAGTTGCACACACTATGATATTTGCTGTAGGTAGCGGGTCTGTGACTACTCGTAAATATTCTGTAGTAGGATTTATATCATCACCAGGTCTGAAATAAAGTGAGATAACATAGAACTGCCCCACAGCACTAGTGATATGACACACACTGCCATTGGGGAGCAATGGCAGTGTGTGTCATATCTGTATCAGCCACCTTTGTGACTGTAAGTTCAGTGTTTTTAACTATTATTGCTGTAGAAGGGACACCTGAGGTGTATTCTATGATTTTGTAGGTTCTTGGGTATCCTTGAACCCTAATTATATGTGTGTATGGTTTTTGGAGTATCAAGATGTCTATGTCATTTTCTTTTAATTTGAGCTTGATCTGATCTACAACGGCTCTTACTCTTTGAGCATTCAATTAGACGAGATTTAGAGCCCTAGTCACGTTTACATTTTCAATCTGGCCCCTAATTGGTCCTAGATTGTATACGTTTTACCATTTTTTATAGCAGGGGCATTTGTCATCCCTGATGCTGTGTGCATAGTCAGTCAGCCGTGCTGCCTTGCAGGTAGCACATTTTGTCTGCTGAGACTTATTTTTGTAGATATTGTAATCTGCAAAAATCAGTGTCAGTGACCACAGACAGGTTCTTTTTGACTGCAATCCCTAGCAGTATGACCATACTTAAGACATTTAAAACATTTTTGTATGGGGAAATATTCCTTAAATCTGTGGCTGTTCCAGCCAGCATAGATTCTTTGTTGTTCCTGGCCTTCCATATTTTAGGTGTAATTTCTGATATTATGTTAAATAATCCAATTCTTTTGCTTTTAGTTCCTCTTTTTAGAAAGACTTCAGCAGCAAATTCATCTGTTGTCATTGTGCTACTGAAATTTTTATAGTATATATCCATCATTAGGTCTTTTCTAATGTTGCCTCCGGTACATCAAAAATTAAGATTTGAGGATTTTTTCCTTTGGCCTTTCTGTTTTAAGCCCAAGTTTTGTGACTTCAGGTCTTCCCACTACTTCTTTTAAATTCTCTTTATTTGTTGCTTCCATTAGCACCCCATGTTCTCTCACTTTTCTCATGCTGTTAAATAGGACTTTAGTTGTGTCATCACTGTTTCTTTGACAGCCTCACTGGATTTGTGAGCTGAGTATTTTAGGATTAGCATTAGTAGAAGCATACGATGCGAGAAAGCAAACTTATGCAGCATCAGCCAAAAAAAAAAAAAAAAAATAATAATAAAAATAAACCTCCCATATCACCTCTCCATTCGTTCCAAATGCCTGTCCAGTTCAGCCTTAACTTTATTTAGGCTATCAACTTCCAAAACAAAAGATGGAAATCTGTTCCACCAATCAACTACCCGCTGGCTAAAGGAAAATTTCCGCACATCTATTCTACAATTAAATTTCCTCAATTTGAATCTGTGCCCCCCTCAGGTTCTTAATGTGAGCAAGAGGAAGGCTCCCCTCAGCATTCAGCTTGCTCAACCCATTCAAGGCCTTATACATCTAATTCAGATCACATCGCAGGTGCCTGCTCTCCAGGCGCTGCAGTTTGCAGAACTTAAGCCTTTCTTGGTAAGAGCACCCCTTTGTTTCCCTGACCAATCTTGTCCTTCTTTGTACTCGTTCTAGCAACTGTACATCACTTCCTAAAGTGAGACCTCCAGACATGTACACTAGGTGTGGCCTGACCATTGCCTTGCATAACAGGATAATCATCTCCCTGTCACTGCTAGCAAAATTCCTATATATATCATTGACAAGACTCCATGACCTGCCCTGGCAGCCCGTCTGCACTACTCAGCGAACTTCATATTTGACTGCACAATTACCCACAGGTCGTTTTCACTTCCCTGAGTGTAGTACCACACAGTTGGTACGTTCTCTTCTTTTATTGCTACCCATATGCAGTACTTTGCATTTGTCAATTCAGTTGCCACTTTTCAGCCCATTTTCCCAAATTATCTAAATCCAGTTGTTGATTTTTTATACCTTCATCGATATCATTGATAAATATATAAAACAGCATAGTGTTGGGGGAAAGGCGTCCCTGTGGTTTCCCACATCTGCGCCATATGAACTCTGTGGAGACAAACAGTATCACTGTGAAAGCCAGAAAATTTTTTTGTGTTGTAAATTAAGTATTGTGCTGGGTTCTGTTGGGTGTCCTGGCTTTCGGCCGCAGGGTCCCTGGTGGGACCCCATGTTGCCCACACACAACACTAGGAGGTAGCCAGGCTGCCCATAATTCTCTGGCTAGTCTCCTCCAGGTCGCCTGAGCTTCCTGAAAAGAGACCAAGTAAAAAAAAAAAAAAAAAATAAGAGTACAGGATGTACCGGAGAGGGTAAAGGAAAGGAGGTATAGACAGAGCGACGGAGGATTTAAGGGAAGGCATCCTCCGCAGGTTGAGTGGGAATTCTCCCACCTAAGTGGAAGTGGAAGAAGAGGACCGTCGAGAGGGTGGGAAGACAATCACGTATCAAGAGAGACATGGATGAAACAATTCAAGCGACCTGAGTGTCAAGTTCAGTAGCTAGAAGTGGTCACAATCTTGGTCAAGATGTTCAGTATATGGGAAAAGGGTGTTGATCAATGTGCATCAGTCAGTTCCAGGACGTTGTACCAGTGATCCTCTTCTGGTGAAGAGATCATGGGCGAAGGCAAAGAAAGCATGGTACTGTTCTTTCTCATTGATCAGAAAATGTTCATTTCCTCGAGGCAAGGCATGTATTTTTGATATGAGCAACTTTCGCAGGTCCTCGTAGAGCGGGCAAACATAGAATAGGTGGTGATCCCAGTCTTCGTTTTCACCACAAAGACAGCGATGGTCATCCACGATGTTCATAGAGGCAAGTTTGTGATTTATGGATCCATGGCCTGTAATCAGGAAAGTGGTATATAACCCTGGGCTGTACCATGCTGGAGCTTTAGGGTAGATCTAGGCTATTTCAGGTAAGACTTTTTTAGTGATGAAACCTTTTGGGTTGGTATTCCGTCTGTTTTGCGAGGCGTTAAGAAGGTAGACTGCAAGGCGCTTTTTTTTTCTTCTTTGATAATGTTTGCTGGGTTTGTAGTGAAATCCAGGATAGTGGTAGGGAGTCCCTTTACGAGCCGTTAGTGCACGCCTTTTCGAATTATCTGCAGGTCCAGAGGGAGAACTCCTGGCAAGACTTGGAGCGCTGGGTTGCTTACTGTGCAGCAGGCACGGGTAGTAGTGAGAAGGATATTATGCTGGATGGAGGTGAGTTTCCTTTGGTTAAGAACAATCAGTGCACGATGATACCAGACACCTGCACATGGAGGTGAGTTTCCTTTGGTTAAGAACAATCAGTGCACGATGATACCAGACACCTGCACAGTAGGTTATAGTGGGAATAAATACAGCTTTGTATAGCATTTGCAGTGAGCAGTGATTTAGGCCCCAGTCAGACCTGCTGATCCTCACTTCCATTGCCGTGTAGTTCCTGACTTTGCGATGAAGGTAGTCTATATGCGGGTTAAACGTGAGCTTGGGGTCAAGAATAAAACAACAGTGTGCATAGTGTTGGGGGAAAGGCGCCTCCGGTGGTTTCCCACATCTGCGCCATATATACTCTGTGGAGACAAACACTATCACTGTGAAAGCCAGAAAAAATTTTTGTGTTGTAAATGAAGTATTATGCTGGGTTCTGTTGGGTGTCCTGGCTTTTGGCCGCAGGGCCCCTGATGGGACCCCACGTTGCCCGCACACACCACTAGGAGGTAGCCAGGTGCCCATAATTCTCTGGCTAGTCTCCTCTAGGTCACGTGAGCTTCCTGGAAAGAGACCAAGTAAAAAAATAAAATAAAATATAAAATAATAGGGTTCAGGGGGTACAGGATGTACTGAAGAGGGTAAAGGAAAGGAGGTATAGACAGAGCGACGGCGGATGTAAGGGAAGCCATCCTCCACAGGTTGGGTGGGAATTCTCATCTAAGCGGAAGTGGAAGAAGAGGTCCCTCGAGAGGGTGGGAAGACAATCACGTATCAAGAGAGACACGGATGAAACAATTCAAGCGACCTGAGTGTCAAGTGGTCACAATCTAGAAGTGGTCACAATCTAGGTGAAGATGTTCAGTATATGAGAAAAGGGTGTTGATCAATGTGCATCAGTTCCAGGATGTTGTACCAGTGATCTTCTTCTGGTGAAGAGATCATGGGCGAAGGTAGACAAAGCGTGGTACTGGTCTTCCTCATTGATCAGAAATTGTTCATTCCCTCGAGGCAAAGCATTTATTTTTGATATGAGCAACGTTCGCAGGTCCTCGTAGAGCGGGCAAACATAGAATAGGTGATCCCAGTCTTCGTTTTCACCACAGAGACAGCGAGGGTCATCCACGATGTTCATAGAGGCAAGTTTGTGATTTATGGATCCATGGCCTGTAATCAGGAAAGTGGTATATAACCCTGGGCTGTACCATGCTGGAGCTTTAGGGTAGATCTGGGTTATTTCAGGTAAGAATTTTTTAGTGATGGAACCTTTGGGGTTGGTATTCCATCTGTTTTGCCAGGCGTTAAGAAGGTAGATTGCAAGGCGCTTTTTTTCTTCTTTGATGGTGTTTGCTGGGTTTGTAGTGAAATCCAGGATGGTGGTAGGGAGTCCCTTTGCGAGCCGGTAGTGCACGCCTTTGCGAATTATCTGCAAGTCTAGAGGGAGAACTCCTGGCAAGACTTGGAGCGCTGGGTTGCTTACTGTGCAGCAGGCACGGGTGATAATGAGAAGAATATTACGCTGGATGGTGGTGAGCTTCCTTTGGTTACGAACAATGAGTGTACGATGATACCAGACACCTGCACAGTAGGTTATAGTGGGAATAAGTACAGCTTTGTATAGCATATGCAGTGAGCGGCGATTTAGGCCCCAGTCAGACCTGGTGATCCTCACTACCATTGCCGTGTAGTTCCTGACTTTGCGATGAAGGTGGTCTATATGCGGGTAAAACGTGAGCTTGGGGTCGAGAATTACCCCAAGGTACTTCAACTCAGTTGTCAGTTTGATAGTTCTACCAGCAATTTTAATCTGCGGCGGCCTGCTTATTTGAAGGGTTCCTCTGAGTAGAATTGAAGTAGTTTTCTCAGGGGATATATGGAGTTTATGGAGGCTGGCCCATCCGTTGGCTGTTGTTTCCAGGGAAGCTCTGGAGTTTCCAGTGACTGTCAGTATCAAGTCGTCTGCGAAGGCTTGGGTGGAAACATCCCCCAGGTCTAGGTTCAGGAACTCGTCCATGACCACATTCCAAAGGAAAGGACCAAGGATAGAGCCCTGGGGGCATCCTCTGTAGACATTTCTGGAGACTTGTCGATAGGCATTTCTGACTGTAACACATCTGTTGTGAAGATAGTCCTGTATGCAGCTGTAAATATTTGCTGGAACGCTAGCTTCTCTGAGTCTTCGTAGTATACTTGGCCACCACAGCAAGTCAAAGGCCCCGGCGAAATCCACTGATATTACTAAGAAGTATTTGGTGGCTGAATTTTTGACTGAATCTGTGAGCTGTCGAAGAGCATCTTCTGCTGAACGGCCTGCCCGAAAACCGAACTGGTTTGGCGACTAGAGATTTGCATTTTTATAGTGTTTTTCCAATCTGGATAAGAGAAGACGTTCAAATATTTTGCTTAAAACGGGAAGGAGTGCTATGGGTCTGTATGACCTTGGCTGCTCTGGTGGTTTACTTGAATTCTTCAAAATGAGGCGTAGATTGGCCTCTTTCCAGTCATCTGGGAAGAGTCCAACTTCCAGACAATGGTTGTACAGGCTGAGAAGGAGATTTGATTGCGTCTCTGCAAGCTTCTTAATTACTTCTGCTTCAATGAAGTCTAACCCTGGGCTTGTTTTTGTTTTTTGTTTTGCCAATGGAAAGTTTTAATTCATCTAAGTTGAAAGGCTGTTCTATAGAAGTGGTGCTGTAGGATGCGTTTTCAGTATAGATTTCTTGTTGCTGGCTGGATTGAGGATCTGTGTTTAGCGGGAACAGGGTGTCCAAGATGTTGTTTACTAACTGTTCCCATGTGAGGGTTGTGGTGCCCCGCGGGGTGACTGTAGAGGAGATGACCTCACCCCTGGGGAGCTTGTTCAGAACAATGCGATACACATCTCCCCAGGGGGTGAGAATAAAACAACAATGAGAATAAAACAACAATGGGCCCAACACCGAACCCTGGGGAACTCCACTAATAACATTTTATCCACGAAGACCAGTGTCAATTGATTACCACACTCTGTCGCCTGTCACTCAACCATCTCTTTATCCATTGTAGAAACTTACTCTTAATGCCATACCTCTCCAATTTGTACAGAAGTCTTCCGTGTGCAACAGTATCAAAAGCTTTCCTGAAATCCAAGTATATGATATTAAAATTATTTTTGGCATTCAGTTCCTTTGTGACCACATCATGGTATCCAATCAAATTGGTCAGACAAGACCTCCCTTTAACAAACCCATGCTGTGTCATAACTATTACTGCAGTCTTGTCTGGATGATCCTGCAATGCTTCTGTAACCAGTGACTCCATTATTTTCCCCGGAACACGAGTTAACTAACAGGTCTATAGTTACTTGTGTCACCTTTTGAACTCCCTTTGTGAATTGTTGATACATCTGCACACCTCCAGTCATGGTAACCTCTCCTAAGTCCAAGGAAGCTCTCATAATTATGGTTAGGGGTTTGCTTACTTCCTTTGTTGCATCTTTTAATATAACTGGATAGATCCCGTGCTCCCCTGATGCTTCTTTATGTTTAACTTCAACAATTTCTCCTCCACATTGCTCTCAGTTATTACAAAATCACTTAGCTCCCTGTTAGTTTGATAAACTTCTGGCACTCCCCTCATTGAATAAATCCTCGTGTGAATGTAGATGCAAAATACTCATTCAGTTTATCAGTTCCCTTAGCATGATCATCAGTAATCAACCCCTTTTCTTCTGGCGCACTATGGCCATAGACGTCCATGCGCCAAAAAAATCCACAAACAAACAAACCCTTTTCTTCTATAGTTTACATAAGTAAAGAACTCTTTGCTGTTTTTCTTTGTATCCGTTGCCAAGGATTTCTTGTAATCTGCCTTCGCCTGCCTAACCTCCTTTGTGACTTGATTACAGACTAACTTATACCTGCCATAGACTTCTGTGTCGCCCGATAATTTATATGCATCCCATGCATTTTTCTTCTCTGCCAAGAACCTCGTTAGTTCATCTGATATTCATTTAGGCCTAAACCTTGGACAGTTTTGTTTCTTAGTTGGAATGAAAAGCCTAGTAGCCTTCAAAATTAAGTCCCTGAAGGCTTCCCATTTAGAATTCAACGTTGGTAACATTATCAGTTGATCTTAATGTACATAATTTAGAAACTGTCTGAGACCCCTGTGCTCACCTTTGCGAAAGCAAAAGCTCTTCCCTTTAGCCTTGATGGTAGTTACATCTTTAGGTAATTCTTACATCAGTACATTGCGATCACTGTCACCCAGTGGTTCCTTTATCTGCAAATTCTTAATACATTATTAATCACTGCTGATAATGAGATCAAGAGTATTACTTCCTCCGGTTGCCTCTCGAACATGTTGCTGTAGAAAACAGTCATCCAATAAATCCACAAAAGTCTTGCTAGTGTGCGAGTGACCAACCATAAATTCCAGTCAATATTTGTAAAGTTAAAATCGCCCATTATAAGACATTCGGATTTACTGGCCCACTCTGTTTCTCTGCACAATTGCTCGTTATACTCATCAGATTCATTAGGCTTATAACACACACCTACTCTCATTTTTCCTTTCCCAGTGCTTATGTCACACCAGACTCAACATTGCATTGTCCACCAACATGAATTGGATGCACTGCCTTAGATTTTGTTTTTTTTTTTTTTTTTTAACTAACAGCATTATCCCTTCCTGTCCTGTCCTGTCTATCGTTTCTGTACATATTGTACTCCCCAAATTCCAATTCTGCACTGCTTATGTCTGTGTGACACCACGTCTCTCATATCCCAACAATATCTGCCTTTGATATCTGGCGCCTCCGTAGCCAGGTGGGAAGGAGCAGCAGTGCGTAGCACACGCTTCTTGATTAGACCGAGCTTCGAGCCCGTCACTACCAAATACGGAGGATGCGGAAAGGTTAGGGAATGACCACCGCATATCCAGGAGCAATATGGCCTTAGTTGCTAATGCTCCTAAAAACCAAATAAACAAACAAGCCTTTGATATCTTGACTAGCACTTCAAGTTCATCAAATTTATTAACTGTACTCCTAGCATTGGTTTACATGCTAGTATACCAGTACCTGTTTCTACTCTTAGTTACCTTAACATTGCCCATGTATTTATTTGTTCCATTATGACTCCCAGCAGTCCTGAAAATCTACATTGCCTTACTTTCCAGTCTGCTAGAAGCAGTGCAAGAATGCACTATTTAGTTTGACAATGTTTGTCTCCTTATTTCTCGGTGTTTTCTTTGTCTTGTTAACCTCTTTTGGCTGTGTAGCCACTGTATTTTTGCCCTTGATTATACTGCGGGACGACCACACAACGTGTGAGGAGTGCACAATGTGTCTACTTCATATCGTATTTAATAGTCATGTGAATTTGAACTACAACCACTCAAAGCTCATGCACTCTTGTACCCATCGCGGTTGACCACTCGAGTACTGTACGTTGTTCTTTGATCTCTCTTGAATCTTCTCTCCTTGGAACTCAGCTTGTAAAATTCCTAGAGTTCTTGGTGGGGGATACCCTTTCCTACATTTGTTATCATAAAGTACGCCCTCCCCCCGAAAAACTAATAAACTTAAAATAGGTTTATATAAATAAGTTTTTTATTTCTCACATGTTTTTTTTTAAAACTATCATTCCGTGAAATGTGCGTTCTCAGGCATGTTTTTTTTTTTTTTTTTTTTTTTTGTCGCCAAGCCGGTTATCTCCACTGTATATAAGAGCATATCTCCTTTCTTCCATGTGATATGGAGTTGATGTTATTTGTTATGCTTCTTTGTATTTTAAAGCTATTACCTCTTTGATATCATAGGGCAGTTGTCTCCAAACGTTTTTGGTTGCACATTGTTATTTTACTTAAAAGGACTAACCCGCACCCCGGAATAAAAAAATTAAATATATAAAATTTTATATTTTTTCATTTATAAATCGTTTACATGGAAGGCATTATATCTAAAATAACATATAATTTTAAAAGATCACAAATAAAAAATACAAAACAAAATTAAATTGAAGTTCAAGTATAAAATGCATGTACTTGAACGTGCACGATTCAAGTACATGCATTGAATGATGGCATGATCAAACAAAGCCGCATATTGAAGTATTAAAAATAAATCCGTTTATTTATAATTTTTATTTTAAATAAGTTTCGAAAAACTAGTGTTTTCATAATTAATAAATATTGATTTATTGCGGATTATCTCATGCACCCATGGATCATCTTGCACACCCCTAGGGGTGCTCGCACCCAACTTTGGAGACCACTGGTTTCCAAAGTTGGGTTCACACGAGAAATTATTTAGGGAAGTGGAGGACCGAAGCTTATTAAACTCTAACAGGGAGCTTAATCATTTTGTAATAACTGAGATCAAAGTGGAGGAGAAATTGTTGAAGTTAAACATAAGAAAGGCACCTGGGGTGGTGGGATCTATCTAGTTATATTAAAGAAGACGGCAAAGGAAGTGAGCACATCCTTGGACTCAGGGGGAAGGCCCCACGGACTGGAGATGTGCAAATATATTCCCAGTTCAGAAAGGGGGATCAAAGGGTGAACGAGTAATTACATACCTGTTAGTTTAACTTCTGTTCCTTGGAAAATAATGGAGTCACTGGGTAAAGAGGCATTGCAGGATCATCTAGACCAATGGTTCGCAACGGGGGCCGATTCGTATTTCTGAGGGGGTCACAGGTAAAAGTTGTAAAATTGGGGGACATGGAAACTGTTAAGTGGGCCATGAAAAGTTCACTTCTAAAATAGAATTATTAGTACTATAATATTAAAAAAAAAATTGTGATTTCCGCAAGGATCTCACTAACCTAAGGGACAATAATATTATTGCAATATTTTTTGTTAATAGTATAATTGCATATTGTAAATAAACAGTATTATATGAGTAAAAATTCTATTATAAATAAATATTGTACTAAATAAACCTCTTTATTATTGATATTCCTTATATTATAAACAAATAATATATGTTATAAATAAAAAGTGCAGTTGATAAAGTACATATGTATTATAAACGTTATATTTATTATAATTAAACAATAGGAGGGGTGGGCCACAGAGGTGAATGAAACTCAGAAATGGACCACGAAAAAAAAATGGTTGAGAACCACTGATCTAGATAAAATCGCAGTAATAATTCATACAAAGCATGGGTTTGTTAAGGGAAAGTCGTGTCTGACAAATTTGATTGGATACTATGATGTGGTTACAAAGGAACTGGATGCAAAAAATAATTTTGGTATCATATATTTGGATTTCAGGAAAGCTTTTGATACTGTTGCACATGGAAGACTACTATACAAATTGGAGTGTCCAGTATGGTAATAAGGGCAATTTGCTACAATGGATAAAAGGGTGGTTGAGTGGGAGAAGACAGAGTGGTAATCAATGGACACTGCTCTTCTTGGGATAATATTATTAGAGAAGTTCCCCCAGGGTTCGGCGTTGGGCCCACTGTTGTTTTGTATATTTTTATGTATGATATTGATGAAGGTATATCAGGTTAAATCTTTAAATATGCAGACGATACAAAGGTTGGCAAGGTTGTTAATGATGACAGTAATAGCAGTGCGCTACTGCAACAGGATCTAGGAATGTTGGGCAGATGGTCTGAGAAGTGGCAATTGAAGTTTAACATTAACAAATGGAAAGTACTGCATATGGGTAGCAGTAACCCAAGAGAAACGTACGAACTGTGTTGTAATACACTTAGGGTGCTAGGGAATTAAACAGACGTAGGAGTAATTGTGCAGTCAGATATGGAGTTTTCTGAGCAATGCTGACCGAGCAGGTCACGAGGTATTGACAGTGATATACAGGAATTTTGATAGTAGGAAAAGGAGGTGATTATCCCTTTCTATAAGGCAATAGTCAGGCCACACAATGAGTACTTCGTACAGGTCTGGAGGCCTCATTTTAGGAAGGCTGTGGAGTTGCTTGAGCGAGTGCAGAGAAGGGGGAACGAAGGGGTCCTCGTCCCAAGAAAGGCTTAAGTTCTGCAAATTTCAGCATCTGAAGACTAGGCACCTGAGAGTTGGTCTGATTGAGGTCTAATAAGGCCTTGAATGGGCTGAAGAAGCTCAGTTCTGATGGGATTCTTTCTTTCTTTTGCTCAGATTAAGAACATGAGAGGGTATAAATTAAGAACCTGAGAGGGCATAAATTCAAATTGAGAAAAGTCAGTTGTAGAATAGATGTGCGGAAAAATGCCTTTAGCCAGGGGGTATTTGATTTATGGAACAAACTTCACTCTCGTTGTGGAAGTTGATAGCTGAAATAAATTTAAGGAAGAACTGGACCAACTTTTAGAGAGAGTGGATGTGTGAAAATTTTTTCTTTTTCTTTTTGTGGTTAACGTGATCAGCCTGGAACAGTGATTTTCAACTGCAGTCGTCATTTTTAATGAATGATACAAAAAAAAAAAAAAAAAAACGAGAGAGAGAGAGAGGTACAGTATTAAGTAATATAAACAAAGAAGTGTACCAAGGGTAATTCTGGAACTTCCTTTACCAACCATCCACGTCGAAAATTTGAAATTAAATTAGGCCACTGGAAATGATAAATGCTTGAGAATCAATGACTAATGAGATGTTTTGCACTGTCGTTCGAACACTGAGGTATATCCGGAAAAGGGCATTTACAGGAGCAGCGGACGAGTTTTCGTCACACAACGAAACGGCAAGTTCAGACCCGCAGGATGACGCACAAAATGTTGACACTTTTAAATGTTTTCCAAGATTAATGAGTTTCTTGGAATTTACTAATGCAAATTTGGAATAGACTACGAATCCTAAAAAAATAAATAAATACATAAATAAATAAAAAATAAGAAAAAAAGGTGAAATGAAAATAAATCTACAAACTAAAAATAAGAAAAGTATTCGGTTTTTAATTGTCCTTATTGTAGGGCACATGTTAGCCAGCGATAAAAAATATTAGAACGCTAAATAGATAAATACTTCTGTAATAAAATCGAATGATTTTATTACAGTAGATTAGATTTTATTTTAATGAAATAAAATCACTATAGTCTTTTTTTTTTTTTTTTTTTTTTTCATTAAAATATTTTTGAGTTGTGGTATACGCAGAGAATAAGTAACAATAGTAAGTGAAGCTCTACTTATTCGAGATAGTGCAATATCATGGTAACTCGCTGTGAAGGTAGTCACAATATGAGATATAAACAAATCGATCATTCATTATACTACTCTGTAGTTCACTACGAATGAAATATTGTGAAGTATCACTGCTAGTTCAATAATAATAATTAAAGTATTTCATATTTTTATAAGTAATGTAATTTGTTAACGATGTGTATATAATAAGACTTTTTCATTCATGTCCAAATAATATTCCTTAATATATTGTGAAATCCTTTCTACAACTACATTATTATTTGTCTGTGGTGGCACCTAGACTTCTGTCTATCTCCACCTGAAAAACTGGCGTCTTCATAGCCAGGTGGGCAGGAACAGCAGTGCGTAGCACACACTTCTTGATTAGACCGGGGTTCAAGCCCGTGACCACCAAATACGTATGGATAAATGAGGAAAGGTCAGGGAATGACCACCGCATATCGCTGGAGTAATATGGCTCTAGTTGCCAATGCTCCTAAAAACCAAATAACAAACAAACAAACCTGAAAAGTGTGTGTGTGTGTGTGTGTGTGTGTGTGTGTGTGTGTGTGTAAGTGTTTTTAGGGTCAAGCGGCACCAGGGGTTCCCCCCCCTCTCCGCGTAGTTTACGTTGTGGTGTATTACAGTACACTGTAAATGCCAGAGATTTAAAAGTGTATGGATCTTGGATCGTGTAATGTCGTGTACCGTTGTTCTTCTGGATATTTAGCCGCTGGACCCCTGTTGGGATCCAATGTTGCCCCACTTATGCCCCGTGGAGGCAGGCCAGGAACCTCGTAGACTTAACTAATGTCTACGAACGGCTAGGACAAAAAAAAAAAAAAAAACTTTGGGTGGCATATTCCAATGGTTATCAAGAAAATAAAATAAAGTGATTTTTATTATTTGCGTTGACGTGGGGATATTATCGCTTTAATTTCTTAGGCCGAATGCTGGGCGTATGGCGGTTTTGATGTGTGGGACTTCGCTAGCGTGCAGATAGAGGGAAGAGTGGCAGAAGACTGGGGGGAAAAGGCAGAAGTATGGAGCCAATAGAGAAGGCGACCCCAGTTTCAGTGGGGCATGCCCATGCCCCACCAGAGAGGAAACAGGGGATGGCGAGAAGGGGCGATGGTGTGGCCGTCCCCTCTTCCCGGGGAGTTAGGAATTATAGGTGAAGAGGGCTAGAGTGCCCTCTTCAGGTCTCCAATATGGCCTTTGTCTCACGTCTGTTTCTTTTCATTGTCACTCCTGGGGCAAGCCGCATCCTTGTGTTCCTCTTTCTTTGGTTCAGCATCCTTCTCTGATTGTGTGATAGCTTTTTTTTTTTTTTTTTTTTTACTTCCCTATCAGGTAGGTTCTGTTATCTTAAACGGGTGGCGTTCCGTTCTCAACTTTGGGTGGCATATTCCAATGGTCATCAATCATTGGTTGATATCCCCGTCCTTAGTTTCTCGTGTTCCTTGGTGTCCATATTTGGTTTCATTACTCCTGTTGGCCTTGGTGGATGGCTATTTGTAGTTTTCTTCTGGAGAAGACATCCTGGGCAAAGCGACTAAAGGCCGCAAATTCTTCTGGTGTGTCCAGCAGATGGTGTTACTGGGTGTTAGGGATGTATTTAATTCTCGTGATCATTTGACATCTGATGTCTTCGTATGATGCATAACGTGATGCCATGTTTCTAGATCGCCGCAGAGACAGTGTGATTCTTCGATTATGCGCATGGCATTTAATTTGGCCTTGAAAGGCCCGTGGCCGGTGAGTAGAAAAGTAGTGTTTAGGCCTGGTTACAGCCATGCAGGAGCCTTGGGATACAGCTTGGTTACTTGGGGAATAATTTTTTTGTTACCGCTCCTTTTTCCACGTCTGTCCATCTTCTCTGCCAAATTTGTACAAGGTGGTCCACTATTTTTTGTGGCGCCTCCGTAGCCAGGTGGGAAGGAGCAGCACTGCTGCTCCTTCCCTCCTTCTTGATTATACCGTGGTTCGAGCCCGTCACCACCAAATACGGAGGATGCGGAAAGGTCAGGGAATGGCCACCGCAATTCCAGGAGCAATATGGTCTTATTTGCTAATGCTCCTAAAAACCAAATAACAACAGCTATTTTTTGTTTCTCGTTTTTCCTGTTATTGGTGATGTCAATGGTAAAACCGTTGTAGGTGGTTTGGGTTCCTTTGACTAGTAGATACATAAGTCCGCAGCGGGTTACCTCTAAATCCAAGGGTAGGGCCCCTGCAAGGACCAGTAGGGCACTCGTACTAAACGTGTTACATGCTCTTGTTATTGTTAATAATATGTTGCGTTGGATCGTGTCCAGTATCCTTTTATTCATTGCTGTTCCTGCTTTTTTGTACCATATGGGAGATCCATATGTTATTATCGGGATGAAGATGGCTTTATAATACAGGGACAGGGTTCTCCTGTTTAGTCCCCAGTCCCTGCGTGTAACTCTGGCAACGAGCGCTGTGTATTTCCGCAGTTTCTCTTTTAGATAGATTAGGTGCGGTTTAAATGATAAGTTCTGATCGATGATCAGTCCCAGATATTTAATTTGCGTTGACAGTTTGATTGTTTGTCCTGCCAGCTTGATTTTTGGTGGTCTCCTAAGGTTTAACCTCCCTCTCAATAGTACTGAGTCCGTCTTCGTTGGCGAGATTGTTAAGGTGTGTGGTTTTGCCCAGTCCTGCAAGGTTTCAAGGGCTTGGTTTGCAAGCGTTTCAAGGTTCTGTCTGGAATCCACCGCGACCGTCAGTACGAGGTCGTCTGCGAAGGCCTGGGTCTCCACCTCCCCCAGGTCCATGGTGAGGAACTCGTCAAACACTGTATCCCACAGGAGCGGCCCCAGGACAGATCCCTGAGGGCAGCCCCTGCGGACCGGCCAGGTCAACTTCTTGTAGGGCATTATTACTTGGACGTTTCTGTCCGAGAGATAAGTTCTGATGCTCCTGTACAAATTGCTTGGTGTTCTCGCTGCCCTGAGCCTGCAAAGGACGCTCGGCCACCAGAGGGTGTCGAACACCCAGCAAAGTCGACGGCTATGACAAGGAAATATTTCTTGGTACACTGTATCGCTTTGGCCTTGAATGGCATCTATGGTCGAAGATCCCGATTTGAAGCCGTATTGCTTGGGTGAATTCAGGTTTGCCTCATTATAGTGGTTGTGGATACTTTGATGTAATAATCTTTCGTAAAGCTTGCTTAGTGTCGACAATAAGGCTATGGATCTATATGAATTGGGATTTTCCTGGTGTCTGTTTCGATTTTTGAGGATCAGTTTTAGATTGGCCGTCCTCCAGCTGGTGGGGAACTGGCCCTCTTTGATACAGGTGTTGTACAGTCAGATCAGGAGGTCCGGCATAACCTCCGCTGCTTTCTTGACCATTTCCTGCTCGATGAGATCGGGGCCAGGGCACTTTTTGTTCCTAGTTTGTGATACTGCTTCTTGTAGTTCGTTGGCTGTGAAAGGGGGTTCTAGTTGTTGGGTCTCATATTCTTCGTTTGCTTGGCAGATGGCTTTCTAGTCCTCTGTTAGTATGCATGGTGGGTCTTGGATTAGATTGCTGAGTATGTTCTTTATTGAGTCCTGCCATGTTGCAGTGAGTGTTCCTTGCGCCGTCTTTGTTGCGGTCATCACTTCACCTCTGGGGAGTTTGTTTGTGGAGATTTTATACACCACTCCCCAGGGTTCAGTATTTCCTGTTACTTGGAAAAATCGTTCC
The DNA here is from genome assembly GCF_048544385.1 of Mastigoproctus giganteus. Lineage (NCBI taxonomy): Eukaryota > Metazoa > Arthropoda > Arachnida > Uropygi > Thelyphonidae > Mastigoproctus > Mastigoproctus giganteus. The sequence continues at coordinate 233,435,816 of NC_143581.1, forward strand.
CAGGTTGTTTTCTTGTTTTTCTTAATAGTTTCTGTGTAAAAGTTTCGGATCTGTCTATATTATTGTCTCAGTTCCGCGACTTCCGCCTGGGGCCATGTTCTTCGTGCCCTTTGATACTGCTTTCTTTTATCCTGTACTTGTCTTCTCATTCTTTGCAGCTCTGGGGTCCACCACGGCATTGCTCCCATCATCAGAGTTTTTCTTGTCATGTACGCTTCCGCTGCATTGATGATTATGCAGGTTATATCTTGTGCGAACTGGCTGGGGTCTATCCTTTCACCTTCGGTCTCCTGTCTGTCCAAGTCGTCCCTGTACTGTCTCCCTTGGGTGGATAAGAAATTGCAGTAGGTGTCCCAATTTGCTTTCCCGATTGCGAATCTGTTTGACAGGTATTTAGTGTTCTAGCCCGATTCCTTTGTAAACAAACTTGAAAAACTGAATTTAAGCAGAACCTCTGCAAAACGGGCCTGTATGGCAAGCCTCTTTGCCTCAGGGAGCAGCCGGCACCCAGACAGTCGCCGTCCGATGGCTGCCCAGTGCCTGGTTCCACTGCTCTGACAGTGCCTCATGCACTTAAAATTCAGCACTTAACTGGAAGTAGTGCTATACTGGTGGGTGCCAGTGATCCCACTGCCAGGCTACCCAAACCCAGGAGCCAGCAAAAAAAAAAATAATAATAAAATAATAAAATAAAACAAATAAATAAAACATAAAATAAAATTTAATAAATAAAATATAAAATAAAATTTAATAAATAAAAATAATAACAAGAAAAAATAAAAATAATAATGATAACAAAAAATATTGGATGCTGGGGGAAAACTATCCAACAAACAAAAAGCATACAGTCAGTAATAAGTGACCTTGATAAATAACTCTAATTTGTAAGCATTAGTATAATTCAGTGCCTTCTCCAGTGGAAAAAAAAACAGTTACAAAATTCTTGTAATGCATAAAATTTTATTTGATTTAGCATTAGTACAGGCATATAATGCAAGAAAGAAAGTTTATGTAGTATCAGCCAAAAAAAAAAAAAAAAAAAACCACGCTCCAATTCCACCCGTCCGTTCTTTCCGAGTACCTTTCCAGTTCAGCCTTAATTTTATTTAGGCTACCAACTTCCACAACGAACGATGGAAATCTGTTCCACCAACCAACCACTCGCTGGCTAAAGGCAAACTTCTGCACATCTATTTTACATCTGTCTTTCCTCAATTTGAATTTATGCTCTCTCAAATGATTATTCTGAGCAAGAGGAAGAATTCCATCAGCATTGAGCATGCTGAAACCATTCAGGGCTTTATACACCTCAATCATATCACATTGCAGGTGCCTAGTCTCCAGCCACTGTAATTAGCAAAATTTAAGCCTTTCTTTGCAAGAGCAACCCTTTGTTCCATTCACTAATCTTGTTGCCCTTCTCTATACTTGTTCCAACAGCTCTACATCCTTCTTAAAATGAGGCCTCCAGGCCTGTATACAGTACTCAAGGTGGTGTGGCCTGACCACTGCCTTATATAATGGGATAATCACCTCCTTATCCCCTGCTAGAAAAATTCCTGTATATCATTGACAAGACACTATGAGCTACTCTTGCAGACCGTCTGCACTGCTCAGAAAACTTCATATCTGCCTGCTCCACCACCCCCAGGTCCCTTTCATTCTCTACCACTGTCAGTGTAGTACCACAGAGTTGATACGTTGCTCTGGGGTTACTGTTTCCCATATGTAGTACTTTACATTTGTCAATGTTAAACTTCATTTGCCACCTCTCAGCCCATCTGCTCACCCTTTCCAGATCCTGTTGCAGCAGGATCTGAGGGCTGGCAGGGTTGTCAAGTGTCCTTGACAACCCTGCCAGCCTTTGTATCGTCTGCAAACTTGGACATTAAGCTTGATATACCATCATCAATATCATTTATAAATACAGAAAACAATAATGGACCCAATACTGAGCCCTGAGGGACTCCACTAATAACATTGGTCCACGATGAGCAGTGTCCATTGATTACCACTCTCTGTCTTCTCCCCCTCAACCACCTCTTTATCTATAGCAGCAATTTGCCTCCAATGCCACAATGCTCCAATTTGTGCAACAGTCTTCCATGTGCAACAGTATCAAAACCTTTCTAAGATCCAAGTATATAATATCAAAGTTATTCCCTGCATCCAGTTGTTTTGTGACTGCATCATAGTGTCTAATCAAATTGGTCAGGCAAGACTTCCCCTTAACAAAACTATGCTGTGTCCGAGCTATAACTGAAGTCTTGTCTAGATGATCCTGCAGTGCTTCTTTAACCAGTGCCTCCATTAATTTTCCGGGAACAGAAGTTAAACTCACAGGTCTATAATTACTTGTGTCAGCCTTTCATCCTGCTTTGTTGAATTTGGGTCACATTTGCACATCTGCAGTCCATGGGTACTTCCCCTGAGTCCAAGGAAGCTCTCATAATTATGGCTAAGGGTTTGCTTACTTCCTTTGCTGCCTCCTTTAATATAACTGGATAGATCTCATCCACCCCAGGTGCATTTCTTGTGTTAATCTTCAACAATTTCTCCTCCACTTTACTCTCAGTTATTACAAGATTCTCTAGCTTACTGCCAGAGTTGAATACACCTCTGGCATTCCCCTCACTGAATAACTCTTCATGTGTGAATGTCGATGCAAAATATTCATTTAGTTTGTTAGCTACCTGAGCAGGATCATCAACAGTTGACCCATCGATATCAAGTGGACCAATCTGATTCATCCCCTTCCTTCTAGAGTTTACATAAGTAAAGAACTCTTTGCTGTTTTTCTTTGCATCCCTTGCCAAAGATTTCTCGTAAACTCCCTTCGCCTGCCTAACCTTCTTTGTAACTTGGTTACAGATCAACTTGTATGTATCATAGGCTTCTGTTTCACGTGTTAATTTGTATGTATCCCATGCATTTTTCTTCTCTGCCATATGTCTCATTAGTTCATCTGACATCCATTTAGGCCTAAACCTTGAACAATATTTCTTAGTTGGTATGTAAAGCCTAGTGGCTTTCAGGATAAGTTCTTTGAATGCATCCCATGTTGAATTTTCTGTTGGTAACATCATCAGTTGGTCCCACTGTATAGAATTTAAATACTGTCTCAGTCCATCGTAGTCGCCTTTACGAAAGCAGTAACCCTTCCCTTCACTGCCACCTAGCGGTTAATTTATCTGCAGATTGTTAATGCATGAAGAATCACTACTGATAATGAAATCAAGAGCATTACTCCCTCGAGTTGCCTCCTGAACATGCTGATGTAGAAAACAATCATCCAATAAATCCACAAAATCCTTGCTAGTGTGTGAGTAACCAGCCCCAAATTCCAGTCAATATCTGGGAAATTAAAATCCCCCATTATAAGACTCTCTCTGATTTACTGGCCCACTCTATTTCCATACAGTTTCTTATTATACTCATCAGAGTCATTAGGCCTATAGCACACTCCTACTCTCAATTTTGATCTCCCAATGCTTATGTCAAACCAAACTGACTCGACACTGCACTGTCCAGTGATCCGATTGGCTTCACTTCCTTGGATTTTATGTATTTCTTAACTAATAGCATAACCCCTCCTCCCTTCCTATCCTGTCTATCCTTTCTGTAGACATTGTTCTCCCCAAATTCCAGTTCTGCATTCCTTATAAGTTTGTGACACCACATCTCTGAAATCCCAACAATATCTGCCTTTGATATTTTGAGCAATACCTCAAATTCATCAAATTTATTTACTAAACTCCTAGCATTGGTGTACACGCAAGTATGTTTGTTTGTTTGTTTGTTATTTGGTTTTTAGGAGCATTAGCAACTAAGGCCATATTGCTCCGGGGATATGCGGTGGTCATTCCCTGACCTTTCCGCGTCCTCCATATTTGGTGGTGACGGGCTTGAACCCCGGTCTAAATCAAGAAGCGTGTGCTACGCACTGCTGCTCCTTCCCACCTGGCTACGGAGGCGCCCACGCAAGTATACATGCACCTGTTCTTTTTCTTAGCTATCCTAACACAACCCATGTGTTGACTTGTACCCCAATGATTCCCAGCAGTCTCTGAAATATCCTGCATCTTATTTTCCAGGCTGCTGCTCATTCCAATAGAAGTAGTACAAGAATCACTTTCACCTCTCCAGTGGCTACTGTTAATCTATTAGTCCTTGTATCCTCCCAATCTAGCAGTTTTCCGACCCACCTAACACTGCCTCGATAGCATCAGCAAACATTCTTGCACCCTTTCTATTTAAGTGTATCCCATCCCTGTAGAAGCAGTCTCTCCTGTTAACAAGTACAGACGAGGCTGAAAAAAATTCTACTCCTTGAGCCTTGCACACTCTTTCCAGGGCCGAATTGATCGACAGGGCTCTCATCATATACTCCCTCCTATCGTGTCTGGACAGAATTGCAGCAGGTAGTTGATTGCTGGGACAAACTTCCATCTTGTGGAAGTTGATAGCTTAAATAAATTCATGGAAGAAGTAGACAAACTTTTGGAGTGAATGAATGGGTGAAATGGAAAGGTTGTTTTTTTTTTTTTGCTGATGCTGAATAAGCTTGCTTTTTTGCATCATCACTAATGCCAATGATTTCTCATAATTTGCATTAGGATGTTTAACCTCCTTTGTGATTTGATTGCTGTCTAGCTTATATCTACGGTTGGCTTTTCAATCACTGGATAATTTATATGTGTCCCATATATTTTTCTTCTTTTTCATGAATCTTATTAGTTCCTCTGATATCCATCTAGGTCTAAGTCTTGAATCAATATTTCTTAATTGTTATGAAAATCCTAGTATCTTCTGCCTTTAATGTTTCCCATTTAGAATTTGCTGGTGGTAAAATCATCAGTGGCTCCCAATGTATTGAATTTAAAATTTGTCTGACTTCTGTAGTCACCTTTATGAAAGCAAAAACTCTTCTCTTTTCCCTTAATGGTAGTTATATCTTTAAGTAAATCCCATATAAATACACTGGGATCACTACCACCTGGTGGTTCTTTTATCAGCAGATTATTACTTCGTGAATAATCACTGTTGATAATGAGATTAGATCAGTAAAGATTAGATCTCTTGTTTCTTCTCTAACATGCTACTTTAGAAAACAGTCATCCAATAAATCCACAAAAGTCTTGCTAGTGTGGGAATGATCAACCCAAAAATTCTAGTCAATATCTGGAAAGTGTTAAAATCTCACATTATATGACATTCCAATTTACTGACCCACTGTTTCTCTGTACAGTTGTTCATTGTACTCATCACAGTCATTCAACATATAACATGGTCCTACTCTTATTTATGCTTCTCCAATGTTTGTTATGCCAGACTGACTAAACATTGCACTGGCTATCCATGTCAAGTGGATGCACTGCCATAGATTTTGTATGCTTCTTAATGAAGAGCATAACCCCCCTTCTCCTACCCTCTTTATTCTTTCTGTGTACATTGTACTACCCCTATTCAAATTCTACATCCCTTATATGAGAGTGACGCCACATCTCTGATTTCCCCAAAATGTCTTCATTTGATGATTTGACTAGCACTTCATATTTGTCAAATTTATTTAGTGTGCTCCTAGTTTTGGTGTACATGCAAGTATAAATGCACCTGTTCATACTCTTAGTTATTCTAATTCAGCCCATGTATTTGCTTGTCCCATGATGATTTGGCTCCAGGTGCCAAGTGTTCCGTGGCCAAGCAATTTCAGTGCGTTCGTTAAAGCTATCCTTCTAAAGAGCTTTTGCCAGATACAGATTCTTTTTCATTCTAAATACCGTTTTCCTCATTTTCTATTAGAGTAGTTCTTTTGCATTACAGGAAGTCGGCAAAGACCCAGAAAGGAAAGTCACCTTTCTGTTTCTTTTTCTTCTCTCACTAACACAACTAACAGCTGCTTGGTCACCTCGTGGCACAGCTCCCGTCTCATCGTGGCGGGGCCGGAGCCAAAAAGAGCAAATATGGAAACCGACAATTTTCCACCTCTCAAGACTCTAAATCCTGCTTCTATGGATTTGCAGCAAAATGACTCTGATAATCAAACCTGGAAGAGGATGAAAACAGATGTACCTCAAACGGAATATCCATCTTTCCTCATACTGCATTCGCTAACGAATCAGTCATTGGGTACTTTGTCTCCATTTTATGTACAGAAATGCTTAGAAAGTGTAGCCAGATCACCAAAAATGGTAAGAGGACTGAAATCTGGTGACCTATTAGTCGAAACCACCAACCGTAAACATTCCGAGTCTCTTCTGAAACTCACATCGTTTGGTGGAGTCTCTACTATGGTATCTCCTCATGCTATCCTTAATAGCTCCAAAGGAGTTATTTCTGAATGGTATCTATTGAACATGAAAAAGGAGGAGATTGTTCAAGAACTCCAAGACCAGAAAGTTACTGAAGAAAGATGGAGAATTTGTTCCTACTCGTAGCATCATTCTCACTTTTTCTACACTGAACCTTCATCAGTAAAAGCAGGATACCTAAACTGCAGCATTTGTCTTTATATCCCCAATCCTATTCGATGCTACAAGTTTCAGAAGTTTGGGCATTCTCAAACTGTCTGGGCCCCGGGTGCCAAGCGATTGTGACTGAGCGATTTATCTGTGCCTTATAGTGCGATTTCCAAAAAGTGATATATAGTTCTTTTGCGTTCCTCTCGTTAAGTAATCTATTTATTTTATAACCGCTCTTGCTACAAAAGTACCTGTACAGAGCAAGAAAGGCAAGCCACCTTTCTTTTTTCATATTCTTATTACTAACCCCCTACTACTTCTCGCTTGGTCACACCAGGCACTGCTCCTGCCTCCCCGTGGCGGGGCCGGAAACCTTGGCAGAAAAGCTCATCTGCCAAGGGCGAAAAGGAGCAAAATGATTATCCATCTTTAGAGCCGACAAGCTCTCGGCCACATACAGAAATTGATCTTGATATTTCACAACCCAAGAGGTTGCAAACAAATTCAACAACCAAAGAGTTTCCTTCCTTTTTAATTTTACATTCACTTTCAGAACAACCTCTCAGCAAATTATCTCCTTTCCTCATCCAGAAACACCTGGAGAGTATTGCAGGATCTCCGAAGAGTGTGAGAAGGCTGCAATCTGGAGACCTTCTTTTAGAAACAACAAAAAGTAGACATTCAGAGAAACTCTTACAACTTTCAAATTTTGCTGGGATACCAATTAAAGTATCTCCCCATGCTACCTTAAATACATCCAAAGGTGTGATTTCTAGTTGGGATTTGTTGAACGTGACAGAGGATGAATTAACCCAAGAACTTCAGGATCAAAATGTTATTGCATCAAGAAGAATCATGACTAAAAAAGACAATAACCTTATGCCTACCAGGAATATCATTCTTACATTTAATTCCCCAAACCTACCATCAACAGTAAAAGCTGGCTATCTACTTTGCCGTGTTCGCCCGTATATACCCAATCCCTTGAGATGCTACAAGTGCCAAAAGTATGGTCACTCTCAGACAACATGTAGAGGAAACCCAGTTTGTCCAAACTGTGGATCTTCCGATCATACTCAGTCTGAATGTTTGGCGACAGAAAAGACATGTCCCAACTGTAAAGGTAACCATCCTGCATATTCTAGAACTTGTGAGAGATGGAAAACTGAGAAACAAATTGTTAAATAAAAGGTTGAGAACAAGGTAAGCTTTCAAGAAGCAAGGAAAATAATTGCTCTTACCATGCCCAAACGTACCTATGCAAATGTTGCACAAAAACAACAAACAGTATCCACCCAAACTGAAGTTACCGGCCCCTCAAACATATCAATCTCTGACTGGGCTCGAGCTGTCCTCTCTCAGCAACAGTCCAGTAACCCCAAGCATTCAGATCAGGCAAGTAACACTCCTCTTACAATACCAGCGACATCTCCTACTCTACCGGAAGATCCAATATTAGAAATTCATGCCGAAGAAGAAGAAATGGACACTGGTCGGCCAGTTTTCCTAAAAAAAGACAAACAAAAATTGGAACGTCGTAAACCAATCACCTTCAAAAAGCAGTCAGATACATCTCAAACAATTAAACACAAATAATGGCCTTCATTGTACAATGGAACTGCAGAGGCTTTCGTTGCAATACAGACGATATTCATGACCTGATAAATCGGTATTCGCCAGTTGCTCTTTGTCTCCAAGAAACTTACTTAACTTCACAAATTTCTCCTTCGATAAAGAACTATTGTCTTTATCGAAGAGACTGTAATACAGCAAATGCTGCCCATGGTGGTGTTGCAATTCTGATAACTTCAAAGATCCCAACAAAGCATATCCCACTGCAAACTGAAATAGAAGCTGTTGCTGTTCTTATAACGCTTCATATTTCATTAACACTTGTGTCAATCTACTTGCAGCCAAACCATACATACTGTTTAAAAGAACTTGAAGACCTCATCATACAGATACCTCCACCTTTCTGTATTTTAGGAGACTTTAATGGTCACCACCCACTATGGGGCGCTACTAAATTAGATAGGCGAGGTCGACTCATTGAAAGCCTATTAGAGGCACTAAACCTAGCCATACTGAATACTGGCACGCACACTCACATTCAGCTCCCAACTGGACATACTTCAGCAATAGATCTTTCCATATGTTCTCCAGTACTGGTCCCGACCATAGAGTGGTATGTTATAAACGATCCTATGGGCAGTGATCACTTCCCAATTGTATGCAACGTATTGATAGCACAGGCTCCTTTAACTGCAGGAAATGGAAATTTACAAGAGCAAACTGGGCAAAATTTCAGTCATCAATCTCTTTCGATGAGAAAAAAATCCGTCTCCACCGTATTGATGATGTGACAGATTACATCACGTCGCATCTCTTAAACGTGGCTAAAGATACAATACCATTATCAAATCCACCGGGTCAAAAGCACTATAATTATTGGTGGAATGAGGAATGCACCAAAGCAAAAAATAAAGCGTGGAATTTGTTTCGGCAATATCCAATCACAGCCAATCTGATAAATTATAAGAAAGTAAGGGCAAAAGCACGCTTCATACAGAGGCAAGCCAAAAAAGAATCCTGGACCCGTTTTGCATCAACAATTAACAGAAATACTGACAGCAAATTAATCTGGAAAAAAATTAGACAGCTTTCTGGTAAGTTTCCAACCATACCCTCTCCAGTCCTCTCCTGGAATGGGCGAGATTTAACTAGTCCCTCGGATATAGCTAACGCTTTGGGCAATACTTTTGCTGAGATCTCAGCAACATCAGCTTATACTACATCTTTCCAACGAATTAAAAACAGTCGAGAACGGTATTCTATTAACTTCCAAACTGCCCTCATTCTGCCATATAACAAACCTCTACAATATTCTGAATTATTGCATGCCATTAAAACAGCTCGTAATGGTGCTGCCGGACCAGATGGGATCTATTATATCATGCTGCAACATCTTGATGACAAAGCTTTGCGCCTCCTCCTGGTCTTTTACAACCGTATTTTTTTAGAAAAAACTTATCCAGCTGCTTGGCACCACTCTATTGTTTTGGCGTTCCTGAAGCCTGGAAAAGATCCAACCAATCCCCATAACTATAGACCTATATCTCTGTCAAGCTGCCTCAGCAAAATCCTTGAGAAAATTGTCCACAATAGACTCGTCTGGATCATAGAGTCACAACATCTAATGAGCAATAGTCAGCATGCCTTTCGACAAAACAGATCATGCTTAGATCTCATGATCAAGGCTGAATTTGCCATTCGCAATGCGTTCGTTAAACACGAGCATCTGGTAATGGTTACTATAGATATACAGAAAGCCTTTGACACCACCTGGCGACATGGCATACTTAGTGATCTTTATTCTCTCGGTCTACGGGGAAATCTTCCCATATTTGTACAGAACTTCCTATACACTAGATCATTTCAAGTAAAATACCAAAATGACCTCTCTACAACTTTCATTCAGGAAGAAGGTGTTCCTCAGGGATCTGTGCTGAGTGCCACTCTTTTTGCTCTTAGAATCGATTCCATCACTAAACAGCTTTCAAACACAGTTGAGTCATATCTTTACGCGGATGACCTTTCCATTTCCTGTCATTCCCAAAGCATGAGATCAATTGAAAGGCAGCTTCAGATATCACTGAATAAAATACAACAATGGGCCAACCTTAACGGCTATCGACTCTCACAACAGAAAACAGTTGCTATCCATTTTTGTCGACAACGCAAACTCCATCTGGATCCTGAACTCCAAATTTCCAACTTCTCCATCCCAGTCAATAGTAACATCAGATTTCTAGGATTAATCCTTGACAACAAATTAAATTTCTTAGACCATATTAAAAATGTACGTACTTCCTGTTTAAAAAAGTTAAATATACTCAGAACTTTATCCGCACTAACATGGGGTGCAGATCGCACCTCCTTACTTCGGCTATACAGGGCATTAATCCGATCCCGTCTTGATTATGGTGCTCCTGTCTATGATTCTGCCAGAGCAAGTGTTTTGCGCTGGCTTGATCCAGTTCAACACAGTGCTTTGAGGATTGCACTTGGAGCTTTCAGAACATCACCAGCACATAGCCTCTACATTGACGCTCATGAGCCCCCGTTAACACTACGTAGGAAAACACTGCTACTGAAGTATGCTGTCAAAATACAAAGTTGTGCCTCACATCCAATTCAGTCATACTTATTTAATCCACCATTAGAAAACCTCTACAGAAGTAAGCCTAGTATAGTAAAACCAGCTGGTCTTCGCCTTCTTGAACTGATGCAAGTTTGGAAAGTTTCCATTCATTCTGTACAAGAAGTAGTAACATGCATTCAACCACCATGGACTCTTACTCCTCTACCCACCTGTGACACTTACCTTTGCCAGTGGGGAAAAAATGTTCTTCAAGCATCAAATGTGAAACAGCTTCATGCAACTCACACTCACAAATACTTTGACTTTTCTCCAATTTATACAGATGGCTCTAAATCTAACTCAAATGTTGGAGCAGCAGCAGTGTTCCTAAATACCACTATTTCAGCAGCCCTTCCACCTGAATTCAGTATATTCTCAGCAGAATTATATGCAATTAAACTAGCCTTAGAAAATCTCTGTTCTAACTGCTCATTAAAATTTGTTATTTACACTGATTCCCTCAGCTCAATTATGGCATTATCTAACTCCACAGATAAAGTTCACCCTTTTCTAAATGAAATTAGAAGATTATTACTGCAGATTGAAGAGCGCCACCAAATGATCACCTTCTGCTGGATTCCAGCACATTCTGGAATTTCTGGTAATGAACTGGCTGATAAAGCGGCAAAAAATCCATCTACCTTAGATTTAACCACTATCCCTGTTCCAGCATCAGACTACCCACAAATCATTCGTGATGCATGCCTAACAGAATGGACAGCACTCTGGCACTCTCAAACACATAACAAACTTTTTCAATTTAAACAGGATCCTAGAATTTGGCGTTCCAGTGTCCGTTCATCAAGACGAGAAGAGGTACTCCTTTCAAGATCAAGAATAGGCCATACACATTTGACTCACCTTCATTTACTCACAGGAGATGATCCACCACAGTGTCCACATTGTTTTCTAAATCTGACTGTGAAACACATTCTCATTGAATGCCCACACTATAATCAAGACAGAAATACAACCCTGCTATCTTTGGTTAACCTTCGCAAACCAATAACTCTAGAGAATGTCATTGGTGACAATGCAAATATCCCTGAATTTTTTAACTTTCTGAAGAAAATTGGAATTTTTAGTCATTTCTGATTTTTGCCTCTTCTAACATAACAAGAAATTCTCATATATTATATATATTATTACAATAAAGGAATAGGCACATTATAGCCAAAGCAGCTTATGCGCCAGAAAACCCCCACAACAACAACAACAATCAAACTGTCTGCCGAGGAGATTCAGTTTGCTCAAACTGCGGATCAAAAAGAACACGTACATAATGACTGTAATTCTGAATCATCACAGTGCCCAAACTGCAAAGGCAACCATTCGGCTTTTTCTAGATCCAAAGATACAAAGTGGAGAACAAGGTCATGTACCCTGAAGCTAGAAAGCACCTACTACAAAACATGCCTAAATGTACATGTGCTGAAGCATCCAAAAGACACCAAACAGTTTCAACGCAAACAGATATATCAGTTCCACCAAAAGTGTCAATTTCTGAATGGGCTCGATCATTGCTATCACCTGCATCACAGTCAAGAAAACACCAAACAGTAGATAGGACAAACAATACCCTGATCTCGATACCATCTACTGCTAAATCAGATCCAGTTACTCCAGATCAGAAGGAAAATTCATTTCATGTTAGAAAGAAATTATCTGATGACACAGCTAACGATATTGCAGAAAACAATACTTGTAATGAACCCATTCTAGATCTTTATGCAGAAGATGACATGGACACACGTCCATTCTTTTCAAAAAAGGACAAAATAAAAATTGACTGTCACAAGCAGAGCAACATTAAAAAAACAGACAGATTCGACTTCTAATTCAAAACCTACACAATGAATAACAACATAGTTCAGTGGAATTGCAGAGGTTTTCGCAGCAACATTGATGACATATATGAATTAATTGACCGTTATCATCCTGTGAGCATCTGTTTACAAGAAACAAATCTGACACCTCAAGTGTCCGTTTTAGTTAAATATTACACTCTTTTTCGACAAGGCAGGAAAAACAGTGCTCATGGTGGAGTGGCCATACTCATAGACTCAAGGGTTCCTTGTAAGCAAATTCCTCTTCAAACTGACTTAGAAGCTGTTGCGGCTCGTGTAATGATTGGCATTGCATTAACGATTGTTTCAATATCTCCCTCCCAATCAGCAATGTATGATTCATGAACTAGAAAACCTTGTGTTGCAGTTACCATCGCCAGTCTGCTTATTAGGAGACTTTAATGGACATCATCCTTTATAGGGATCCCCCGTCTCAGACAGACATGGAGAACTCATTGAAATACTACTAGACAGACAGACAATTTAACATTACTGAACACAGGCTTATCCACTTACATTCATTTTCCTACTGGAGCATCATCACTCAATAGACCTCTCGATCTGCACTCCGATCCTCTTCTCAAGTGTCGAATGGACAACACTTGACAACCCTCACAACAGTGATCGCTATCCAGTAATATGCAGAATTCAAACCACAAATTCCAAAACAACTGATACACAAATGAAATGGAAATTTTCTAAAGCAGACTGTACGAAATATAAAAAGTCATGTCTCGTTTGATGATCACATCATTGAGTCTTCCTCTGTCAATACTGTCACAAAGCATATCACAATGCAGATACTGTCAGCTGCCAAAGTTGCCATCCCACAGTCTCAATTAAAAAATTGTAGACATACCAATCATGGTGGAACAATGATTGTAAGAAGGTGAAAAGAGAAAAGAATGCAGCATGGAACTTATTCCGAAAATACTCTACCACTGCCAACCTTATTAATTATAAGAAACTTAGAGGCAAGGCACGGTACATCAGGCGAAAAGCTAAAATTTGCTTTATCAATCAATAAAGATACCGAAGGCAGAATAAAATGGAAAAAAATAAGGCAGTTAAATGGTAAATACCTTACATCACCTGCACCTATTCTTAACTGGAATGGGAAGGAGATCTCTAATCCTGTAGATATTGCAAATGCATTCAGAACTGTGTTCTCTGAATTGTCCGCCACCATTACGTATCATCCATCATTCCAAAAAATTAAAGCCGATGCTGAGAAATTCAAACTAAACTTCAAAACTATCCACCCTTTAATCAAGCGCTCACACTATCAGAATTGAAAGAATCTATAAATAGTTTCCGCAACAGCGCCCCTGGCCCTGACGGAATTTACTATGTAATACTTAAACTTCTAGATCAGCAATCGCTATTCTCACTGCTAAAATTTTACAATCGGATATTTTACGAACACACATTCCCGAGCTCCTGGCAACATTCATATGTAATTGCTATCCCTAAACCAGGAAAAGATCATTTGATTCCTAACAACTATAGACCTATCTCTCTAACCAGCTGCTTAAGTAAAACTGTAATAAAAATGGTGCACCATTGATTAACGTGGTACCTTGAATCTAGAAAACTAATCTGCAGCAATCAGTTCGGCTTTCGGAGGAATAGATCATTCTTAGATGTCGTGATAAAGGCTGCTTCAAACATAAGAAACACTTATCAGGAATCAACATCTCGTCATCTGTCATTTACTGTCATGGTGTGTCGATATAGAAAAATCTTTTGATGCCACGTGGCGTTATGGATTCCTAAAGGATCTCCATTCTATAGATATGAAAGGGCATTTACCATATTTTATTCAAAACTTCCTTTGCCACAGGACTTTCTCAAACATGCATTCAAGGAGGAGTCCCACAAGGCTCTGTTCTCAGTGCTACTCTATTTGCTATACGAATTAACAATATTACAAACGCATTCCAAATACTGTCGACTCATATCTCTATGCTGATGATCTTACAGTATCCTGTCATTCCCAGAATATAAATTACATTGAGAGGCAACTGCAAATATCGATAAATAATATTCAATTATGGATGACACGAAAAGGATACAGACTATCAAACCACCAGTAATAATATATTTTCCTTGGAAAATATATTATTACTGTCAATAAATAAAAGTATAGTATACACAGATTCCAAAAGTGCTCTGTTAGCTCTCAAGAATACTTCAACTTACAATCCTTTGGTAAAGCTAATACGACATTAGCTGGTACATCTCCATGAGCAACATCAAACTGTCATCTTCGCCTGGATCTCAGGTCACAGTGGTATTCTTGGAAATGAGTGCACTGATGATGCTGCAAAGCATCCTTCCAACAACATAGCCATATCAAATGATCTGGTCCCATATCCCGATTATAAACACAATATACAGAAAATATGTATAGAACAATGGACACTTCTGTGGAAAAAGCAAACCCACAATAAGGTATTTCAACTGAAACCTGAACCACAATTATGGACATCTAGCCTCCGCAAAAATAGAAAAGAAGTGCTCCTAGCCAGAACTCAAATCGGCCATACTCACCTCACTCATCTGTTTTTTCTCACAGGAAATGATCCTCCTCAGTGTATGCACTGTTTGCAAGCATTATCAGTAAAGCACATACTGATTGAATGTAGCTACTGCCAGACAGTCTACTTTCAGCTCCATCTCAAGCCATATGCCACTCAGCAGCATCATAGGCAATGATGCAGAACTCTCTGAATTTTTCACTTACTTGAAAGGAATTAAAATGTATGATCGATTCTAATTGCTGCTAGAGCAGTTATCACATGTACCCTCACTTACTTTGATAGGTACAATATGGCCTATGTAGCCCTTGCGCCAGAAACCTCCACAACAACCACCACCATGATGATTGTCAGCAGGCCTTGAAAACCTTGACACATGGCTTTCCAGTCTGTTTCTCATTGCAATAGAAGCACTGTAAGAATCATTTTCTTCTGTGCCTGTGGCTATTGTTAAATCTATTAGACTGTGTATCTCACCAGACTAGCAGTTTTTTGAACCTCTTAACCTGCCTTGATAGCTTCCGTAAATATTCTTGCACCCTTTCTATTTACTTCTGTCCTCCTATTGTAGAAGCAGTTTTTCCTGTTAACTAGAACAGACAATGCTTTCAAAAATTCTTCCTCATGAGCCTTGCTCAGTCTGTCCAAGGCTGATTAGATCGACAAGGCTCTTATCATATACTATCCTATCATGTCTGGATATAAATGAAGACACTCAAATTTAGCCACTCATTACCTTTTCTCAATATTGTCCTGTACTTGCTAAATAAGTCACCTGATCTCCTATTCTTTATGTCTTTGTCAATGTATACAACAGTATCACCTTTTGTGCTCTTAAAAGATGATATATGCTCTACAAGATTATCTATTTTTGCTTCCCCTGGCAGACATACCGTGGTTCTGTTTCACCTGTCAGTTTTGCAAAATATATTTTGCCCTTTCCTGACAGTAGAGTCACCAACAATAACTACTTCCTGTGGTACGAGTGCATTCCACCTTGAGGATTGTCTCTGTGTTGACTGAAGCACTTGTATGAGCTCTGGCGTCAAGTTGGGCAGCTGAGAGGTTGATTGTTCACCCATTTTAATTCTTTCAAGGTATCTGTCATGCTCTTCAACCTGTCATAAATACTCTTCAGAACACTGAGTTGGTGCCTAATTTCTTAACACAATCTGCACTGAACACACATACACAAAGACATCCCTCTTGGCTGTATCATATCCTGTATCATAAGGTCCACAAACATTGCATGAGTAGCACATTTCTTTAGGCTGTGATTTGTAGGAGAGGAAGCACTTTAACACTTTTACCCAACTATTTTGATGATGTGCTTGATCTGGTATTGAAAACCATGGGCTTCAGTCGGTCTGAATTGAAATGAGCAAAGATGTTTTGGGGCTTTCTTCTCACTCTGACTGAATTAATCAGCCTCTGATGAAGGTTGCTTGACAAAAATATCTGGTTTTTCTTTTGTCAAATTGGAAGAAAATGTTCTAAAATTAGGGTGGTTCCATGACCAAGTTGATAAAAAATCCAAAGCAGTATATTTGCTTTGGATTTTTAACATGTTCAGTGCTTAGGAAGCATTGAACATGTTAATGGCTTGTTCAGATATTAATGTAATCTACTATTATTAATATAATATCTTTTTTAATATAAAATCATGCATTTAATATAACATATACACACATACATGCAAAACTGTTGGATTGTCTGATATTTTTACATTCTCTTTTGTAGTTGATATTGTATTCTTATTCTTTATAGTTCGACTACATGATAGCATACAAGAGGAAGGATACCATTATTTAATATTTGATCTGTAAGTAATTGCTTTATTATTTCAAACACCAATTGATTGCTGTAATTGAGAATAATATTTAGAATGTCACATTTAAGTAAATTCATAAACATGCCTTTTATTCCTAACCTACGATTTAAGATCAGGTTATGAAATATAATGAAAAATAAAGAAAGATTTTCCTTTTTTTGTAACCAAACCTAAATCAACAATATATTATTATTATTAGCCATATGGTGCAAGGAAGCCTGAGACTTATGGTGCACCAGGAAAAAAAAAAATTCTGAATTACCCTGAGAGAGAGAGAGAGAGAGAGAGAGAGAGAGAGAGAGAGAGAGAGAGAGAGAGAGAGAGAGAGAGAGAGAGAGAGAGATAAGTAGAAAGGAGTCACCAAGAAAGAGAAGAAATGATATCCAGCTCAGGACTCTGGGTGTGCCAAGCCCATACTCACCAGATATGAGCCCCTAGTAAAAACACTCACGAACTCCAAAAATCTGCTTTTAATAATGGGAAAAAAAAAAAAAAAAAAAAAAAAAAAACCCACAATGAAGAACATAAAAATGAACGGAACAAAACTTTTATTAATTTAGTTTTCATCAAAAAATCAACCAACATTTTATTTTTCTTACAAATTTCTTCCATCTTTTAAAGATTCCTTGCTGCTATTACCTGTTTATCGTTCATCGCAAAACTATGCACCGTTCTTTACTCATAAATACACATTATAATGCAAATCAATGACTACACAGTAGCTTGCCATCTGTTGCACCCACTACTAATCATTTCATTATTTGCCACGCCTACCTGTCAATCAATATATCCTTCTCAATTTCGGCTCCAAACCGATAACACCTACTCTCTGTTTACCGAGAGAGCAACGCTAGAGTCCGGTGTCAGGAAGCTAATTTTCCGTGTAAGTTATCCAACGTTTCTCATCGTTCTCATGTTGGCTTTCTTTACCTTAGCCGACAGTTTTAGAAAGCAGGCCTTAGGCTGCATATCAGTATAATTTCTAGTAACGACTGACAGACGTGTTTGAGCTAAACTTTATTAACACAAATAAATAAATAAATAGATATATACATAAATAAAGCACTAAAACAGAAATAAAATAAAAGTGTTAAAATATTTATAAATAAAAAGCATTAAGATGGAAACTTTTAGGGCGACCCTTCATCAACTAGTTAGTGTATATACTAACTAGCTGATGAAGTGACACCTTCATCAGCTAGTACTGCATACAGGTCTGGAAGCCTCATTTTAAGAAAGATGTAGAGTTGCTAGAATGAGTGCAGAGAAGGGCAACAAGACTGGCGAAGGGAACAAAAGGGCGTTTTTATGAAGAAAGGCATAAGTTCTGCAAATTGCAGCTTCTGGCTACTAGGCCCCTGCGAGACGATCTGATTGAGGTCTGTAAGGCTTTGAATGGATTGAGTAGGCTCAATGCTGATGGGATTCTTCATCTTGCTCAGATTACAAACTTGGGGGGGGGGGGCATAGATTCAAACTCAGGAAAGTCTTTGTAGAATAGATGTGTGGAAGTTTGCCTTTAGCCAGCAGGTAGTTGTTTGCTGGAACAAACTTCCATCTGTTGTTCTGGAAGTTGATAGCTTAAATAAATTCAAGGCAGAACTAGACAAACATTTTGGTATGAATGGATCAGTGAAATGGGAAGTGTTTTTTGGCTGATGCTGTGTATGCTCTAGAAGGAAGGGGATGAATCAGAGAGTGGTAATAAATGAACACTGTTCTATGTGGACTAATGTTATTAGTGGAGTATCCCAGTGTTCAGTGCTGGACCCATTGTTGTGTTGCGTATTTATTAATGATATTGATGAAGGTATATCTGGCTTAATGTCCAAGTTTGTAGATGATACAAAGGTTGGCAGGGTTGTTAATGATAGTAAAGACAGGATGCTACTCCAACAGGATCTGGAAAAGTTAAGTAGATGGGCTGAGAAGTGGCAACTGAAGTTTAATATCGACAAATGCAAATTACTGCATATGGGTAGCAGTAACCCTGTGTGGTACTATACTCAGTGAGGTGGAGAATGAAAAAGATGTGGGGGCAATTGTGTAGTCGTATATGAAATTCTCTGAGCAGTGCAGATGGGCTGCCAGAGCAGGTCATGGAGTTTTGTCAAATATATATAGGAAATTTGCTAGTAGAGACAAGGAGGTGATTATACCTTTGTATAAGGCAATGGTCATGCCACACCTTGAGTACTGCATACAGGTCTGAAGGCCTCATTTTAGAAAGGATAAAGAGTGCTAGAACAAGTACAGAGAAGAGCAACAAGATTGGTGAGAGGAATAAAGGGGTCCTCTTACCAGGAGAGGCTTAAATTCTGTCAGTTGCAGCATCTGGAGACTAGGTACCTGCAAGGTGATCTGATTAAGGTTAACAAGGGATGATTGAGTAGGAGAAAAGGCCTTGAATGGTTTTAGCAGTCTCAGTGCTGATGGGGTACTTCCACTTGCTGAGATTAAGAACCTGAAGGGGCATGGATTCAAATTGAGGAAAGACAGTTGTAGAATAGATATGTGGAAGTTTGATATTAACCAGCAGATAGTTGATTGCTGGAATAGTCTTCCATGTGTTGTTGTGGAAGTTGGTAGCTTAAATAAATTTAAGGCTGAACTAGGCAAACATTTCGAGTGACCGGATGGGTGAAAGAGGAAGGTTTCTTCTTTTTTTTTTTTTTCTTTTTCTTTTTGGCTGATGCTGTATAAGCTTGCTTTCTTACATCATATGTGTCTGCTAATGCTAATATAATTAAGAACTTGATAGTATATAACAGAGCTGTGATGCTCAATACACTCTACTTTGATATCAATATTTGTAGAAGAATAAGAGAAATTTACTTCAATGTGGTACATAGAATACTTCCATATGATACTCTCAAGAAATTAAAACAAATAAAAGATTAAAGCAAAATGATTACAGTGAAAAATCAATTGAAAACAATTCAAAAATTAATTAAAAAAAAAACAATAAAAAAATTAATTTAAAAAGTTCAACGTAAATTTTGAAAATTAATTTTAAAAGTTTAACATTAACTTAATTCTGAAAAATCATTTTTCAAAATTAAGTTAATGTTAATGTTAAACTTTTTAAAATAATTTTGATTAATTTTTTTAAAATTGTTTTTTGAAATTTTAATTAATTTTTGAATTGTTTTCAATTGATTTTTTTTTACTGTAATCATTTTGCATTAATCTTTTATTCATTTTAATATCTCGTGAACATCATATAGAAGTGTTCTACCTATCATGTTGTGGTAAATTTCTCTTATTCTTCTACATAATTTAGAACATATCCATTTAATAGTTTCCCTTTTCTCTCTTGCATGCTGATCATCAGCACTTTTAGTGGTTGCTAACACATATCAGAGTTTATTTTGCATGAAAACTGGTATGCAGTCATTCGTATGCAGCAATGTGAGAAAAAGGCAAATTTAATGTTAAATATAGGAAACATTTGTTAGCCTAACAAAGCTTCATTTTAGAAGTTAGTATCAAGTTTAATGAGATTTCAGTAGTTTTCATTATAATGAATACTTCATTATAACGAATACTAACGAATACTTTCATTATAATGAACTCTAGTAGTATATCTATTACATGAAATTTATTAAACACTACAGTATTAATTTCATACCTGCAAAACCGTGGAAAACGAAAAATTTAAGGAATTTGCTTGAAATGTCACACTATAGCTTAAATATTGCAATGAGGAGAAGAAGAAGAAGAAAATCTTTATTGTACAGTAAAGATACAGATACAAGAATGTGCCCGCCACAGCCAGGAGGCCAGGGGCTTGACAATGATATAGGGTAATATAAAAATATGTACAGTATAAGAATTTGCAGTATAAAAGATTACATAACAATTAAAAACGTAGCATTAGCCATTCAATAGATACGAGTATGTATAGTTGTGAGGCAGACAGTACACCAAGGTATGTGCATAATATTTAAGCACATATTTAAGCATATTCACACGAGTCAGAATTTTTCACAGTGCCAAATTGATGTTCGGTATCGTCTTTTCTTGTGAGACAGTTCGTCGATTTGCCTGCGACGTGCCGTTATGCGCCTCATAGGAGATAGTAGATGGAGTTTTCAGTATGAGTCGACATCAGGGGCCAAACAAAAGGGGAACAAGTTCGGCCAACGAGCGCCTGTAATTGCGATCAGAAGCGAATTTCTGCAGGTCAACTCCGATCATTAGCAGGGCTTGTACTGTAGGAAGTACTTGTCCAGGTAGGAATCTGTCACTGATCTTCAGCCTGTTCCGTTGTAGCTGAAGAAGAGGGGTGGCTCGTAAGGAAGGAAGTGGAACATGCCACTGGCATATATCCCAGAAGTCAGGGGAGTTGATTTTTCCAACCAGCATTTTGACTGTGGTCGCAGTTCTCCTCATGCTGATTATTTGAGGCAGCCGCGGGATTTGGAGTTGGTCGGCCATGCTGGTGGTCCTCTGCTGAGGGGGGAGTCGATGTTTGTGGGTTGCCCACTTCAACATCCAGTATTCACTGGCGAAGATGGGCTTCATGAGAGAAGGTACTGCGGATGCCCATATTTCAGAGGCATACAGAAAGGTAGGATACACAATGGTTTCCAGATATCTGATTGTGGTTCTTGCGTCTGTGTTATGAAGAAGATGTTGACGGGCAATCCAGCGCATTCGGTTGATCTTGCGTAGAACACATTCGATGTGACAGTTGAACCTAAGGTTTGGGTCGAAGGTTACACCGAGATCTTTGTGTTTAGTAACACTTGGAATAACTGCACCCTGCAGTGAGGGTTGTATGGATGTGGGACACTTCTTCAGAGAAAAAACCATAATAACGGATTTTTGGGGGTTCAGTTTGAGACCGAAATGGATGAGGTGGTTAGAGAAAGCTGTGATCTTATTACAGATTTCCGATGTGATCACTCCCCTGTCGGCTGATGGTGGTATTTCCGTTAGGAACTTTATATCGTCGGCGTAGGTAATGACATCATCTCTGTTACACACAAATGGAATAAGGAGGGCGGTAAAAAGTAACCCCGATAAAACGCCACCTTGCGGCACACCAGCATTGATGGATCGGGTATAGCAGAGCTTATGATGAGTGAGGTACACTGTTCTATTCCGGAGGAGCGAGTGCAGAAAAGCGAAAACGTCACCTTTGATCCGAAAGAAATTGGTTAGGAGATTCAGAAGGGCTGAGATGTTGAGGCTATCAAAAGCAGCTTCAATATCGGCATAAACAACCGCCATTTCTGATTTGGCCTCAAATGCATTTAAAATTTCCGTTTGGACTGCCAGAAGGTTGGAGACAGTTGATCTATTAGGGAGAACATAATGGAGTTGTTTTGATGATTGTGGAAGAAGATGGCGTGTTATATGCGGAAGAAGGACTTTTTCCAGTAGCTTTAGGAGCGTGGATGAAGTGGAAATCGGTCTATAGTGCTTCGGCTGGCTTGGTAGTTGAACTTTAGGTAGTGGGGCAAGACTGTATTTGCTCCAGGATGCAGGAAACACTCTATGAGAGAGGATGGAGTTGAACAAGTAGAGCAGAGGATCAAGGATATATGGACTGAGGCACTTTACGATGAAATGCGGGACTTTATCGATGCCAGCGGTGCATGACGGACGCAGCGAGTTGATGGCTTGACGAAGCTGCTGTCGATCGATTTGAATGGAAAACAGCTCATCATGTGGACTAGAAATGGGGTCTGGTTTGTAATCATATGGCTGTGTAATGTTGTCTTGGAATCTGGCTACATAGTTGATCCATTCAACTGGATTGAAATTGGTCTACTTTACTTTCATATCTATCTCCATTATGTATCTCCAGTACATAAGGGCAGTTCTAAGAGTGAAGTGGGAAATTACCTACTGGTTAGTCAAATTCAGTAGTAGGGAAAATCATGGAGACAATGATCAAAGTTGAAATTCAGAATCATTTAGATAGAAGTGTAATTCTGAGGGATACTCAGCATGGTTTTATAAAGGGAAAATCATGTTTAACTAATTTGGTTAGCTATTTTGTCAGGGTTACTCAAGGGCTGGACTTTGGGAATAATTTCAACACTGTTTATTTGGATTTCACCAAAGCATTTCACTCAGTCCCACATGAGCAGTTACTTTATAAGCTGGAACAGGTTGGAATCACAGGGAAAATCCTTAGATGTATAGCTGGATGGCTTCAGGGCAGGAGGCAGAGAAGTGGGGTTCCCCATGGATCAGTATTAGGACCATTATTGTTTTTGATTTTCATAAATGACATCAATGAAGGTAAGACATGTCTAAATTTGCAGATGATGTAAAGATTGGTAGAGTAGTTAATGATTGTCGCCAAGCAGAGCTTTTTCAGAATGACCTAGATAGACTTCAGGAATGGTCAGAAAAATGACAGCTATGCTTTAATCCAGCAAAGTGTAAGGTATTGCACCTGGGGAACATTAACCCCAAAATAACTTTTACACTTGGCGGAGTTGAACTAAAGCCGGTAGTGGAGGAAAGGGACTTGGGTGTTACGATACAGTCAGACTTTAAGTTCTCTGAGCATTGCAGACAGGTTGCAAGGAAGGCCTATGGTGTCCCATTGATAATGTATCAAACAATTGCTAGTAGGATAAGGACGTCATAATCCCATTGTATAAGGTTATTGTAGCACACTTGGATTACTATGTTCAGGTCTGGAGACCGCACCTAAAGAAAGACATTGTTCTTCTTGAAAGGGTCCAGAGGTGGGTAACTCACCTGGTGAGATCAGCAAAAGGGTGTCCATATGAGGAAAGACTTTGAATATGTGGGTTGCCGAGTTGGGAAACTAGGCACCTTAGTGGAGACTTGATTGAGGTGTTTAAGGCTCTGAGAGACATAAGCGAAATTTTCACGGTTATAAATGATTCTAGAACCAGGGGCCATCAAGTGACGGGGGGGGGATGTTTAGACTGGATTACAGGAAGTTTTATTTTAGCCAGCGAGTTATAAATTACTGGAATAAGTTACCTACATGGGTGGTAGAGGCAGAGAGTTTTGGGAAATTCAAAGGTTTGCTGTATAATTACCTTTGGGAAGAGGGAAACGCTTAGGATGTCCATTTCCTTTTCTCTTATTTATTAATTATTATTATTTTAAAAAAAAATTCTTATTATTTTATTTTATATATATTTTTTGTTATTTTATTATTACTGTTATTTATTTATTATTATAATTTTTTTTTTTTTGGCTGGCATAACATAATAAGCCATAGGCTTCCTTGCACCATGTGGCCATTGCTAATACTAATGTAACTTTCTGAACATTTAGAATATTTTGTTTATAACATAAGCAAATCTCCATAATTAAGGCACTTAAAACTGTTCTTTTATTATAGATTTTAATGTTTATTAAAAATAAACCTTGAATTTGTCCTGAATTTACGAGCAACCAAGCTAATGAATGTCCACTACAGAATAGCCCCTCCATTGCAATAACTCCAATAGCATTCAATGCAGAAACATCCTGAGTGGATATCTCAAAATCTCACAGCACATACAAAGCCAGTTCCAGTAGGGAAAGGGGTGCATGCATTATTCTTCGTAATGGTTTTAATTATTTTATTCAAAATTCAGAAATGCTTTGTGATACACTAAATCATAGATCACTATGAGCGGTATTTTCCTTTGTCAACTATATTTAATTAATGGCAGTTGATGTTGGTTACATATTGTTTTCTAAAATTGTGTGGAACTCTGTTTTCTTATTTATTTCATTAACATTAAATAAAAATTCATGCAGATATCCTAATGTAATACATATACATATAAAATTTGTCTCTATTTTTCCATATTATCTGTACCATTTTTAATATATATTCTCATATTATATTTCCAGAGTTACTGGAGGAGAACTTTTTGAAGATATAGTTGCAAGAGAATATTATAGTGAAGCAGATGCAAGGTAAGCTGTACACAGAAATTACAATTAGTAAAAAATTAAACCATGAAATAGGTACAGAAAATTATTTTTAATGTGATTTTTAAGGCAAAGTGCTATTCTGCTCCTATGAACCTAATAACCCCTATTTTAAAATAGGAGTGCTTAGATTTATAGCTTTTATATGCTTACATCTATATTTCAAAACAAAATAAAATTAGAACAACATAATTAAGAGAAAAGTAAGAAAAGATTGAAGCAATACCCATCTCTGGAGAAGTGAATACATGGCTCATCACCCAAAGAGACTTATATCTGCACCACCAAAGAACGACTGCTTTTTATATAATAATAAACACCATAAAATAGAAACATTGAGCTCAAAATCACTATCTCTTCATAGGGACACGAGCACTTGGAACTCAAAAAAGGTTTATTTCAATAATTTTTTTTTGTCATTACCAAATATCAGTGGGTATATCAAATATCAATACCAATCAATATGTCAAATATCAATACCAATACACTCCAGGCACATAGAAAAATAATAAACCAACTATGTGTTCTGGGTAGGCCTAGTGCATATTGGAACACCTACTGATGTTTGGCTGTGACAGTGGTCAGTGATTGAAATACGATCCTGTTTGGAGTTCACAAGTGCTGGTGTCCCTTTGAAGAGATTCTGCTTATGAGCTCCCTATTTCTATTTTAGGTGATTTGTAAATTAAATAACCAATGCTCATTCTTTGGTTTGGGCATGTATATTATTATTATTGTTGTTGCACCCCCTTGACGGGTATTGCTACCAAGTAATTGCAACAGGATCTGGAAAGGTTGAGCAGATGGGCTGAGAGGTGGAAAATGAAGTTTAACATTGACAAATGTAAAGTACTACACATGGGAAACAGCAACCCCAGAGCAACGTATCAACTCTGTGGTACTACACTGACAGTGGTAGAGAATGAAAGGGACTTGGGGGTGGTTGTGCAGGCAGATATGAAGTTCTCTGAGCAGTGCAGACGGGCTGCAAGAGTAGCTCATGGAGTATTGTCAATGATATACAGGAATTTTTCCAGCAGGGATAAGGAGGTGATTATTCCATTGTATAAGGCAATGGTCAGGCCACACCTAGAGTACTGTATACAGGTCTGGAGGCCTCATTTCAAGAAGGATGTAGAGCTGCTGGAACGAGTACAGAGAAGGGCAACAAGATTAGTGAATGGAACAAAGGGGTGCTCTTACGAAGAAAGGCTTAAGTTTTGCAAATTACAGTGTCTGGAGACTAGGCACCAGCGAGGTGATCTGATAGAGGTGTATAAAGCCTTGAATGGTTTAAGCATGCTCAATGCTGATGGGATTCTTCCTCTAGCTCAGAAAAATCACCTGAGAGGGCATAAATTCAAATTGAGGAAAGACAGATGTAGGATAGAGGTGCGGAAATTTGCCTTTAGTCAGCGGGTGGTTGGTTGGTAGAACAGACTCCCATCCTATCCCTTGTGGTGGAGGTTGATAGCCTAAATAAGTTTAAGGCTCAGCTGGACAGGTATTTTGAACGAACAGAGGGGTGAAGTGGAAGTGGTTTTTTTTTTTTTTTTTTTTTTTTTTTGGCTGATGCTGCATAAGCTTGCTTTCTTGCATCAAATACCTCTACTAATGCTAATGCTAAAGTACACAGGGAGGTTGTTATGTTTGGTATTACGTTTGGTCGAGGAGCTTGCTGACTATCCTACATGTATTTGAGCTGGATATCATCATTCTTTTCTCTCTCTCTCTCTCTCTCTCTCTCTCTCTCTCTCTCTCTGTTTAACTCAGAAATTTTTTTTTTTTTGCGTGATGCAGCAAAAGCTTCAGGCTTCCTTGCACTATATGGCTAATAATGATAATGGTTGTGACTTTCTGGTGTTCCTTGTAGGTATTCTCTGGGAGGCCTATTGCTTCTGGTCTGTTATGTTAGGGTCTTTGGCGCCATACCTGTGGTTGACAAGATGATCAGGATGGTCGTTACTTGTTGCATATGCCACATCTCTTTGATCTCCTGTCTTAGGTTCGTGTACTTCCTGATTTTTTTCCTCATGGGTTTTCTAGTGGTTGCCAGTGTTGGGCACTGCTGTGTCAATTTGATAAGTAGCCTTTTCCTTCTTGTCGACAAGGGTTATGTCCGGTCTGTTGTGCAGGATTGTCTTGTCCATTATTATGGCGCAGTTCCAATACAGCTTGTGGGTTGGGGTTTCTAGTACGGCCTGGAGTTTGTACTCTTAATACACTTTCTTTGATGAACTGGTAATTCCTTGTTAGCTTCTGATGTATTATCCTCGCTACCTGGTCGTGTCTATGAGCATACTCAGTCTGAGTGATCACCTTGCATCCTGTGGTGTTGTGTTGGATAATTTCTGTGGCCAGTTGGCATTGTTGACTCTGGGCTCCTGGGCAACGTAATTTCTATAGTTTCTGGTGTTGATTACCTGGTCTTTGATGGCGAGCACAAATCCTTCAGTCTTGGGAAAGAGCTTCCCACTTGTGGGCCATGCATTGGAAGACATTTTTTCTGTGATCTTGATGGAAGTCATTGTAGTGTCTACCCTGGAGTGTCTTCTTTGCCCATCTTTCTAGCTTTATGCTGTCTGAGCAGGAGGGGACTCATCGTTTCGGTTGAATGGGGTTTGCTGCTTGTCTACTGTCTTTATGGCCTAGTAGAGTGCTGCTGCATTTTTCTGGAAGTAATCCTTGAGGTTAGCTATTGCTGTTTTTTGTTGCTTGATGAGGTCTAGCAGTCCCTCCCTCTCTTTCTGAGCTACTCTCTCTCTCTGTCCATGGCTGACTTCAGGTGGTGTTAGCAGCTCTTGGTCATCATTGTTCTTGTCTCTCTCTCTCACGAAATCCTCCAGTTTGGTGTTAGTCCAATCTATGATCCCGAAGGAGTATGTTAGCACTGGGACTGCATAGGTGCTTATGGCTTTAACTGTGTTTCTTCCACTAAAGCTTTGCTTTCAGCAGGTTTCTGAGTCTCTGATGGTATTTTTTAGTCAGGCAGGCCTTGATTTCCTTGAGCTATAACTGCTGAGTCTGCATCATCATCCCCAGGTATTTGTAGGTCTCTCCCTCTGTTATGGCTTTGAACTCTTTACAAATCTACAGCTGGTAGTTTTGGCTGACTAATTACCCCTGATGCAATCCGTGGGTCACTTATTTGTCTAGATCAAATTCCATCCTCGTATCGTTGCTTCAGTGATCTGGAGTAGTTGCTGGAGTTGCTTGATATCATCCATGTACATCATGTGGGCGAGGGTGTATGAGTTATTCCTTCCTTCTTTGATGTTATATCCTTACTTGCTGCTGTTGAGCATGATGGATAATAGGTTGAGTGCTAGACAGAACCACAGTGGGCTCAGGGCATCTTTCAGAAAGGTTCCTCTCCTGATGGGGATCAGTTTGGTTGTGATGTTCTTGATCTTCATTCACCATCTTGCTTCAAGGAAGTTTGTCACTGTAAAATTGACTTTATAGACCTTCAGCGTCTCTATTAGCTAGCTATTAGGCAGAGTCAAAGACCTTGTGGTAATTGATTTAGGCCATGTACAGGTTGTGGCATTTCTTGTAGGCTTGCTCTATCACTTTTGCATTTATGGTTAATTGCTCCTTTCATCCTTTGCTCATCCATTTGAATCCTTTCTGTTGTTTGGCCATTATTTTCTGTATATTATTTCTCTCTCACTGGGGTTCCACCCCATGACAGTTATTGCTACCAAGTACACAGAGTGGTTATGTGTGGTGTTATGGTTTGTCGAGGAACTGTCTGACTATCCTACAGGTTATCAGGATTGCAACTGGGTCCACTGGAAGTCCACTGGGACTTTCTGGAATTCCTTGTAGGTGTTTGCTGGGAGACCTATTGCTGCTAGGCTTTTAGGGTCTTTGGCACAATACAGGTGGTTGACACAATACTTGGGATGGTTATTAGTTGCTGCATATGCCACATCATTGATCTCCTCTCTTATGTTCATGTACTTCCGGATTTTTTCCTCATGGGTTTTCTGGAGGTTGCCAGATAGTTAGCCTTTTCCTTCTTGTCGACATGGATTATGTCCGGTCTGTTGTGCAGGATTGTCTTATATGTATTATGCCGTGGTCCCAGTACAGCTTGTCGGTGAGGGTCTCTAGTACTGGATGGTGTTGGTACTTGTAATACAGTATACTTTTATTATTATTATTATGTTATTAGCATCATCAGCATTAGCATCAGTAGAGGTATATAATGCAAGAAAGGAAGATTATGCAGCTTCAGCCAAAAAAAAAAAAAAAAACCTCCCATTTCACCCTTCCATTCGTTCCAAATGCTTGTCCATCTCAGCCTTAAATTTATTTAGTTTATCAACTTGCACAACAAAAGATGGAAGGTTGTTCCACCAATCAACTACCCGCTGCGTAAAGGAAAATTTCCACACATCTATTCTACAACTGTCTTTCCTCAATTTGAATCTGTGCCCCCCTCAGGTTCTTAATCTGAGCAAGAGGAAGAATCCCATCAGCATACAGCTTGCTCAACCCATTCAAGGCCTTATATACCTCAATCAGATCACCTCGCAGGTGACTACTCTCCAGGTGCTGCAATTTGCAGAACATAAGCCTTTCTTGGTATGAGCACCCCTTTGTTCTCCTCACCAATCTTGTTGACCTTCTTTGTACTCGTTTTAGCAACTCTACATCCTTCCTAAAATGAAGCTCACCAATCTTGTTGCTCTTCTTTGTACTCATTCTAGCAACTCTACATCCTTCGTAAAAGGAAACCTACAACTCTACATCCTTCCTAAAAGGAGGCCTTCGCACCTGTACACAGTACTTTAGGTGTGGCCTCACTATTGCCTTGTATAACGAGATAATCACCTCCCTGTCCCTGCTAGCAAAATTCCCATATATATCATTGACAAGACTCGATGACCTGCCCTGGCAGCCTGTCTTGATTGCTGAGCAAACTTCATATTTGACTGCACAATTACCTCAGGTCTTTTTCGTTTTCCACTTTCCTAAGTGTAGTACCACACAGTTCGTATGTTTCTCTTCGGTTATTGCTACCATATGCAGTACTTTACATTTGTTAATGTTAAAATTCTGTTGCCACTTCTCAGCCCATTTGCCCAACTTATCTAGATCCAGTTGGAGTAGCATACTGTCATTAAGAACCCTGCCAACCTTTGTATCATCTGCAAACTTGGACATTAAACCTGATAATACTCATCAATATCATTCATAAATATACAAAACAACAATGGGCTCAACACTGAACCTTGGGGAACTCAACTAATAACATTTGTCCACAAAGAGCAATGTCTATTGATTACCACTCTCTGTCGTCTCCCACTCAACCATCCCTTTATCCATTGCAGCCACTTACCCTTAATGCCATACCTCTTCAATTTGTACAGCAGTCTTCCATGTGCAACAGTATCAAAAGCTTTCCTGAAATCCAAGTATATAATATCAAAATTATATTTGACATTCAGTTCCTTTGTGACCACATCATAGTATCCAATCATATTGGTCAGACAAGACCTCCCTTTAACAAACCCAGTCTGTGTCTTAACTATTACTGCAGTCTTGTCTAGATGATCCTGCAATGCTTCTTTAACTAATGACTCCATTATTTTCTCCAGAACACAAGTTAAACTAACAGGTCTGTAGTTACTTTTGTCACCTTTTGAACCCCCTTTATGAATTAGTGATACATCTGCACACCTCCAGAGTATGTTGACCTCTTCTGAGTCCACTAGGCTTTTCATTCCAACTAAGAAACAAAACTGCCCAAGGTTTATGGCTAAATGGATGTCAGATGAACAAAAGAAGTTCGTGGCAGAGAAGAAAAATGTATGGGATGCATGTAAAGTATCAGGTGACACAGAAGCCTATGGCAGATATAAACTGGTCTGTAATCAAGTCACAAAGGAGGTTAAGTAAGCGAAGGCAGATTACAAGAAATCCTTGGCAATGGATGCAATGTGTTCTAGATTATGGTTAAAGGTTTGCTTACTTCCTTTGCTGCCTCCTTTAATATAACTGAATAGATCCCATCCACTCGAGGTGCCTTTTTTATGTTTAGCTTCATCAATTTCTCCTCCACTTTGCTCTCAGTTATTACTGAATCACTTAGCTCCGTGTTAGAGTTTGATAAACTTCTGGCACTCCCCTCATTGAATAAATCCTCATGTGGGAATGTCGATGCAAAATACACATTCAGTTTATCAGTTCCCTTAGCATGATCATCAATAATCAACGCATATATGTTAAGTGGTCCAATCTGATTCATCCCTTTTCTTCTAGAGTTTACATAAGTAAAGAACTCTTTGCATCCATTGCCAAGGATTTCTTGTAATCTGCCTTCGCTTACCTAACCTCCTTTGTGATTTGATTACAGACAAGTTTATATCTGCCATAGGCTTCTGTGTCACCTGATACTTTATATGCATCCCATACATTTTTCTTCTCTGCCACGAAACTCTTTAGTTCATCTGACATCCATTTAGCAATAAACCTTGGACAGTTTTGTTTCTTAGTTGGAATGAAAAGCCTAGTAGCCTTCAAAATTAAGTCCCTGAAGGCTTCCCATATAGAATTCAACATTGGTAACATTATCAGTTGATCTTACTGTACAGAATTTAGAAACTGTCTGAGATCCCTGTTGTCACCTTTCCGAATGCAAAAGCCCTTCCCTTTAGCCTTGATGGTAGTTACATCTTTAGGTAATTCCCACATCAGTACATTGTGATCACTGTCACCCAGTGATTCCTTTATCTGCAAATTCTTAATACATGATTAATCACTGCTGATAATCAGTTCAAGAGTATTACTCCCTCTGGTTGCTTCTTGACCATGTTGCTGTAGAAAACAGTCATCCAATAAATCCACAAAATTCTTGCTAGTGTGCGAGTGACCAATCCACAAGTTCCAGTCAATATCTGGGAAGTCAAAATCCCCCATTATAAGGCATTCTGATTTACTGACTCACTCTATTTCTCTGTACAATTGCTCATTATACTCATCAGATTCATTAGGCCTATAACACACATCTACTCTCATTTTCTCTTTCCCAGTGCTTATGTCATACCACACTGACTCAACATTACATTGTTCACCGATGTCAATTGGATGCACTTCCTTAGATTTTATGTGTTTATTAACTAACATAACTCCTCCTCCCTTTCTGTTCTGCCTATCCTTTCTGTATACATTGCAAATTCCAATTTTGCACTGCTTATATCTATGTTGCACCATGTCTCTGATATCCCAATAATATCAGTCTTTGATGTCTTGACTAGCACTTCAAGCTCATAAAATTTATTAACTTGTACTCCTAGCATTTGTGTACATGCAAGTATACGTGCACCTGTTGGTACTCTTAGTTACCCTAACACAGCCCATGTATTTATTTGTTCCACTATAACTCCCAGCAGTCCTGGAAACCTCCATTGCCTTGCTTTCCAGGCTGCTGCTCATTCTAATAGAAGCAGTGCAAGAATCACTTTTGCCTCTGCCTGCTGCCACTGTTAACCTTTTAGTCTGTGTATCTCCGCAAACCAGCAGTTTTATTTCTCCCTGATTGGGGGTTCCACCTTGTAACAGGTATTGCTACCAAGTACACTGGGTTGTTGTTGTTATGTATTGTGTTACTGTTGGTCGAGGAACTCTGATTATCTTACAGATCTTCAGCTTTCTGGAGTACTTTGTGTTTTCTGAGAGGCCTGTTGTCTCTAGGCTGTTATGTAGGGTCTTTGGCACCATACTGGTGGTTGACACAATGATTGGGATAGTCATTACTGGTTGCATATGCCACATCCCTTTTATCTCCTGATTTTTTGGTGATCTGTAGTAGTTGGTGGAGTTGCTTTTCGGTTGCTGTGTACAGCTTGATGTCATCCATGTACATCAGATGGGTGAGGGTATACACTTTTTTCCTTCCTTCTTTGAGTTAATATTCATACTTGCTACTGTTTTCTGTTGTGGATAGCAGGATGGGTGCTAGACAGAACACAGTGGGCTCAGGGCATCTTCTTGAAAGGTTCCTCTCCTGATGGGATCAGTCTGGTTGTAATGTTCTCGACCTTAATGTAGGTATTCCATTTAGACATCTTGTTTCTAAGAAGTTTGTCACTGTCAGATTGATTTTGTAGATCTTCAGCTCCTCTATTAGCCAGCTATGAGACACGGTATCAAAGGCGTTGTGGTAATCGACTTAGACCGTGTACAGGTTGTGCTGCTTCTTGTAGGCTTGCTCTAACTATAGATGTGACATTAGTTAATTGCTCCTTGCTCATCCGTTCGTATCCTTTTTCCTTTTCAGTCATTATGGCCAAACAGCAGAAAATGGTCTGATATTTTCTTGGTATGATATCTAGAGAAGAATGATGATATCTAGCTCAGGAGCCATGGTCCTAAGCTAGATATCATCATTCTTCTCTTTCTTGCTTTCTTGGTGATTCAGAGAGAGAGAGAGAGAGAGAGAGAATGAGATGAGAGAGAGAGAATGAATGATGATGATTCAGAGAGAGAGAGAGAGAGAGAGAGAGAGAGAGAGAGAGAGAGAGAGAGAGAGAGAGAGAATGATGATATCTGGCTCAGGACCATGGATCCTGAGCTAGCTATCATCATTCTTCGCTTTCTTGGTGATTCCCTTCTCTCTCTCTCTCTCTCTCTCAGGATAATTTGGGAATTTATTTTGGCTGGTGCAGCATAAGCCTCAGGCTTCCTTGCACCATATGGCTAATAATAATAATAAAAGGATAATTAATGCTGAACATTAGAACCAAATCATGTGCAGCTGTAAGTAACATTTACTATGGGGGAGGGGAAAGGTGTGATTATCTTGCCGAAGCTATTGAAATTAAAACTGGGAAATACTTGGGAAATACTTAAAACTGAAATTAAAACTGGGAAAAACTAAATAATAGTGTCACCTGGAAATAAATTTTTTACCAGAATCTAGAAATTTTGTAAAGTAAATAACATGTTATTTACTTTACAAACCTTTTGTAATTTACTTTTGAAATTTTTAGAGACATATAGCATATTTAGCATAATGACAATTGAAGCAATGAGATATGAAATTATAAGCCCGAGAATGAAAGAAAAGATATGACAGTGATGTTTATGTCTATGCTATAACAAGGAGTCAAATCCATTCCTATTTCAGTTTCTATTTTTTGACTCCTTAATATAGCCTAGATATTTAACATTGCGTAAATAACTAAGGTCAGCTTAAATAACTAAGGGGATGTGTCAGGGTAGCAACTGTACGAGAACACTTAGGATTAACTGTCTGCAGTAATGTATAGAGTGTCAACAACAAGATGAGTGAATTTGAACTCCTGATTAGGCTAACTAACCCTGACATGATAGGACTAATGGAAATGTGATACCACCCAGATAGAGGGGATGATGAGTTTCACTGGAATGAAAGGAATTGAATATTGGACTATCATCCAATATTCAATGCATTCAGTAAGAATGCATTGAATATTGGATGATAGAAGGTGTGACTGGGTCATGCTTCTTACTGATTGATGTTATTTAAGATGTTATTTATGAAATTTATATGAATTGTTCAAAATGTTTTAGTCAATTTATTTTTCAGTAAATTTCTTAGTAAAAACATATGGTCTATCTGGTATTATTAGGGAATGAGACATGTTATCCATCTCAGAAAAATTGCTCTCTAAGATGAAAGAACAAATGCTACATGAAAAAGAATAATGATGAAGAAAGATGGCATTCTCACTATTGCACAATCTTTAATTCTTACCTCGGGTACTCATTGTTTACCACAGTCAGTAAAATTAGAATATTTAAATTACAGATTTGTTCATATATATCAGGTCTGATAGGATGCTATTATTTTCAGTGATATCAACACTTAGGTAACTAGTCCCACAGGAACTAGTAGTTGTTGGTGACTATTGTCAGGGAAATGGGGAACATAGTATGTAAAAAGGATAGGTGGAACATTACCAGGGTACGTCTTCCAGGGGAAAAAGTTGATGACGTTGTAGAGCGGATAGCATCTCTTAAGGGCACAAAAGGTGATATTGTTGTACATGTTGGCACTAATGATATTAAGAGTAGGAGACCAGTGGAATTACTTAACAAGTAAAGATCACTTTTGAAAAAAAGCAGTAAATTAGGATTGAATTTGAAAGTGTCTGCAATTCTGCCCAGACACGATAGGAGGGAGTATATGATGAGAGCCTTGTCGATCAATTCAGCCCTGGAAAGATTGTGCAAGGCTCAAGGGGTAGAATGTTTTTCAGCCTGGTCTGTACTTGTTAACAGGAGAGATTGCTTCTACAGAGATGGGATACACTTAAATAGAAACGGTACAAGAATATTTGCTGATGCTATCGAGGCAGTGTTAGGTGGGTCGGAAAACTGCTAGCAGTAGCTACTGGCAGAGGTGAAAGTGATTCTTGCACTGCTTCCACTGGAATGAGCAGCAGCCTAGAAAACAAGATGCGGGTATTTCAGAGACTGCTGGGAGTCATTGTGGTACAAGTAAACTCATGGGTTGTGTTAGGGTAGCTAAGAATAGGAACAGGTGCATGTATACTTGCGTATAAACCAGTGCTAGGAGTTTGGTAAATAAATTTCATGAATTTGAGGTATTGCTCAAAACATCAAAGGCAGATATTGTTGGGATATCACAGACGTGCTTTCACACAGATATAAGGAATGCAGAACTCAAATTTGGGGGAGTACAATGTGTACAGGCAGGATAGACAGGATAGGAAGGGGGGAGCGGTTATGCTATTAGTGAAGAAATACATAAAATCCAAGGAAGTGAAGCCAGTCGCATCACTAGACAGTGCATTGTCGAGTCAGTTTGGTGTGACATAAGCATTGGGAGATCAAAATTGAGAGTAGAAGTGTATTATGGGCCTAATGACTCTGATGAGTATAATAAGAACTGTATGGAAATTGAGTGGGCCAATAAATCAGAGATTCTTATAATGGGGGGATTTTAATTTCCCAGATATTAACTGGAATTTGTGGGTTGGTCACTCGCACATTAGCAGGGCTTTTGTCGATTTATTGGATGATTGTTTTCTACATTAGCATGTTCGGGAAAATACAGGGAGTAATACTCTTGATCTGGTTATTAGTAGTGATTCTTCATGCATTAAGAATCTGCAGATAAAGGAACCACTAGTTGGCAGTGATCACAGTGTGCTGAAGTGGGATTTACTCAAAGAGGTAACTACCATCAGGGGTAAAGGGAAGGGTTTTTACTTTCATAAAGGCGACTATGATGGTCTGAGACAGTATTTAAATTCTATACAGTGGGACCAACTGATGATGTTACCAATAGCAAATTCAAAATGGGAAACATTCAAAGAATTTATCTTGGAAGCTACTAGGCTTTACATACCAACTAAGAAATATTGTTCAAGGTTTAGGCCTAAATGGATGTCAGATGAACTAATGAGGCATATGTCAGAGAAGAAAAATGCATGGGATACATATAAATTAATTGGTGACATTAAAGCCTGTGATAGATATAAGCTGGTCTGTAACCAAGCCACAAAAGACATTAGTCAGACAAAGGCAGATTATGAGAAATCTTTGGCAGAGGATGCAAAGAAAAACAGCAAAGACATCTTTACCTATGTAAACTCTAGAAGGAAAGGCATGAATCAGATTGGCCCAATGGATATTGATGGTTCAACTGTTGATGATCCTGCTCAGGTGGCTACGAAACTAAATGAGTATTTTGTATCTACATTCACACATGAGGAGTTATTCAGGGAGGGGAATTCCAGAGGTGAACTAAATTCTGGCAGTGAGCTAGATGATTTTTTAATAACTGAGAGGGAAGTGCAGGAGAAATTATTGAAGATAAACATAAGAAAGGCACCTGGGGTGGATGGGATCTATCCAGTTATATTAAAAAAGGGAGCAAGTAAGCAAACCCTTAGCCCTAAACATGAGAGCGTCCTTGGACTCAAGGGAGGTGCCCATGGACTGAAGATGTGCAAATGACCCTAATTCATAAAGGAGGATGAAAGAGCGACACAAGTAATTATAGACCTGTTAGTTTAACTTCTGTTTCAGGAAAATTAATGGAGGCACTGGTTAAAGAAGCACTGCAGGATCATGTAGACAAGACTTCAGTTATAGCTCGGACACAGCATGGTTTTGTTAAGGGAAAGTTTTGCCTGACCAATTTGAGTGGATACTATGATGTGGTCATAAAGGTACTGGATGCAAGGAATAATTTTGATATCATATATTTGAATCTTAGAAAGGCATTTGATACTGTTGCACATGGAAGACTGCTGAATTGACCAGTGTGGCATTGGAGGCAAATTGCTGCTATGGATAAAGGGATGGTTGAGTGGGAGAAGACAGAGAGTGGTAATCAATTGACACTGCTCATCATGGACTAATGTTATTAGTGGGGTCCCTCAGGGTTCAGGGTTGGGTCCATCATTGTTTTCTGTATTTATAAATGATACTGATGATGGTATATCAAGCTTTAATATCCAAGTTTGCAGACGATACAAAGTTTGGCAGGGTTGTTAAGGACACTAATGACAGTATGCTGCTGCAGCAGGATCTATAAAAGTTGAGCAGATGGGCTGAGAGGTGGCAAATGAAGTTTAACATTGAAAAATGTAAAGTACTATATATGGGAAGCAGTAACCCCTGAGTAACGTATCAACTCTGTGATATTACACTGACAGTGGTAGAGAACGAAAAGGACCTGGGGGTAATTGTGCAGGCAGAAATACAGTTTTCTGAGCAGTGCAGACAGTCTGTAAGATTAGCTCATGATGTCATGTCAATGATATACAGGAATTTTTCTAGCAGGGATAAAGAGGTGATTATTCCCTTGTATAAGGCAATGGTCAGGCCACACCTTGAGTACTGTGTACAGGTCTGGAGGCCTCATTTTAAGAAGGATGTAGAGCTGTTGGAATGAGTACAGAGAAGGTAACAAGATTAGTGAATGGAACAAAGGGATGCTCTTACAAAGAAAGGCTTACGTTTTGCAAATTACAGTGTCTGGAGACTAGGCACCTGCCAGGTGATCTGATTGAGGTGTATAAAGCCTTGAATGGTTTGAGCATGGTCAATGCTGATTGGATTCTTCCTCTTGCTCAGAATAATCACCTGAAAGGGCATAAATTCAAATTGAGGAAAAACAGATGTGGGATAGATGTGCTGAAGTTTTCCTTTAGCCAGCCGGTAGTTGGTTGGTGGAACAGACATTTATTTAGGCTATCAACTTTCATCCTTTGTTCTGGAAGTTGATAGCCTAAAGAAATTTAAGTCTGAGCTGGACATGTTTTTTGAACAAAAGAAAGGGTGAAATGGGAGTGGTTTTTTTTTTTTTTTTTTTTTTTGGCTGATGCTGCATAAGCTTCCTTTCTTGCATCATATCCCTCTACTAATGCTGATGTCAAGGAGATCCTATCATCCCATGCTGTGGATCACAATCAAGCAAATTACACCTCCTCTTCAACTCTCGGTTCAACTCTTAGCAGTTATAAACAAGCAACTACAGGTAAGGCACAAAAACACTGATAGTAGATATGTGAAGAGAAAAGGAAATGGTTCACCCCAAAGAATTGAGGTTCCAGTTGTTCTATGTTTACATAAGAACCAGAGTACGGTAGCAACGGTTTGAATTGATGGATGTATTATGCCAGGTGTTACTGTAAGCTGGTGGTGAAAGTGTAATGGGTTAGGAAGTGTTTCCTATCATACATTAGGTCCTCTGAATGATGCCACAGCCTTCTTGAATATCATTTGCAAAACATATGCATCCCTTCACGCTAACAATTTATCCATCTGGTAATTGTTATTTCCAGCAAAATAATGTGCCATGTCAAAATGGCATGGATCATTTGGGAATTTTTTTTAGGCATAAAAGCGGGACTTAACCATACTTTATGGGCTTCTTG
The DNA here is from genome assembly GCF_048544385.1 of Mastigoproctus giganteus. Lineage (NCBI taxonomy): Eukaryota > Metazoa > Arthropoda > Arachnida > Uropygi > Thelyphonidae > Mastigoproctus > Mastigoproctus giganteus. Next base: position 233,474,529 of record NC_143581.1, read on the forward strand.
TGTCTTTTTACCTTGACCCAACTGAGAATTTGCTATATAGCATCTGCTACATAGGCTAATGCTATGTAAGCTTGCTTTCTCGCATCATGTGCCTTTGCTGATGCTAATTTGTGGGATGAGGTGTTCACCTGTGGCAGGACAACTGTGGTATGCACTTCAGTATGCATGGGCCAGCATCCATGTGTTATGTTTCCAGCAGCCTCGGAGTCTGTACCCCGATGGCTTGAGGCTGTTGTGAGGGATAAACCAGATGCTACTAGCTATTAGTTTGGTGTATCTAATTAACTTACTACTAAGGGTATCTTACAGCAAGACAAGAAGGAAACATCAACTGAAACATTACAGTTTGTTTTCAGTAATGAACTAGTTAATAAGCATAATTTCCTTCTTTGAAGATAGTTTTATTTCCAATACTTATTTATTTCAAAAGCTACAGAATAGTTTATCTTATTTTAGTCACTGTATCCAGCAGATACTAGAAAGTGTCAGTCACTGTCATCAGAATAGTGTGGTTCATCGAGATTTAAAAGTAAGTCTGTTGTTTATTTTATATATTTAATATTTTAATATTTTTAATAGAATATGAGAATTGATAATCCACAGAGTAATGCATATTATTCTGTGGATTATGAATATGAATGTGGATTATGAATTTAGAAATCACACATGGTGTGAATGATTTCTAAATTGCATCAATGGAAAGTATTAACTGATTAAAAGAATATTAAAATGTACACAGTAAGAGAAACAGTACGTTCATTACACTGCTTGGGGGGGGGGGAATTGGTTGTCCTCTGAATCGCAGCCTTGTGAATTGTACTGTTGTGTGATGTTAGTGGTGCTTTCAGGAACAGGATATGATATTGTCTTTGTGTTTGCTCAATGTAAGGAGTGTGAGGGGAATATTTATTAGCAGAAGCACATGATACAAGAAAGTAAGCTTATACTGCATTAGCTAAAAAAAAAAAACACTTTCCATTTCACTCATCCATTCATTTCAAATGTTTGTCTAGTTCTGCCTTGAATTTATTTAAGCTATCAACATCAACTTCAACAACAACAGATGGAAGTTTGTTCCAGCAATCAACAACCGCTGGCTAAAGGCAAACTTCCGCACATCTATTCTACAATTCTCTTTCCTCAGTTTGAATCTATGCCCCCTCAGGTTTGTAATCTGAGCAATAGGAAGAATTGTCAATTATATCGCCTCACAGGTGCCTAGTCATCAGAAGCTGCAATTTGCAGAATTTAAGCCTTTCTTCTTAAGAGCACCCCTTTGTTCCCTTCGCCAGTCTTGTTGCCCTTCTCTGTACTCGTTCTAGCAACTCTACATCCTTGCTAAAATTAGGCTTTCAGAGTGTATGCAGTACTCTCTGAAAAGCCGAGAATTAGGGTTGAATTTGAAAGTGTCTGCAATTCTGCCCAGACACGATAGGAGGGAGTATATGATGAGAGCCTTGTCGATCAATTCGGCCCTGGAAAGATTGTGCAAGGCTCAAGGGGTAGAATTTTTTTCAGCCTGGACTGTACTTGTTAACAGGAGAGATTGCTTCTACAGGGATGGGATACACTTAAATAGAAAGGGTGCAAGAATATTTGCTGATGCTATCGAGGCAGTGTTAGGTGGGTCGGAAAACTGCTAGCTTGGGGGGAGACAAAGACCAATAGATTGACAGTAGCCACTGGCAGAGGTGAAAGAGATTCTTGCACTGCTTCTATTAGAATGAGCAGAAGCCTGAAAAACAAGATGCATGGTATTTCAGAGACTGCTGGGAGCCATTGCGGTACAAGTAAACACATGGGTTGTGTTAGGGTAGCTAAGAATAGAAACAGGTGCAGGTATACTTGCGTGTACACCAATGCTAGGAGTTTAGTAAATAAATTTGATGAATTTGAGGTATTGCTCAAAACATCGAAGGCAGATATTGTTGGGATATCAGAGACGTGATGTCACACAGATATAAGGGATGCAGAACTGCAATTTGGGGAGTACAACGTCTACAGAAAGGACAGACAGGATAGGAAGGGAGGAGGGGTTATGTTATTAGTTAAGAAACACATAAAAACCAAGGAAGTGAAGCCAGTCGACATCGCTGGACAGTGCAGTGTGGAGTCAGTTTGGTGTGACATAAACATTGGGAGATCAAAATTGAGAGTGGGAGTGTGCTATAGGCCTAATGACTCTGATGAGTATAATAAGGAACTGTACAGGGAAATAGAGTGGGCCAGTAAATCAGAGTGTCTTATAATGGGAGATTTTAATTTCCCAGATATTGACTGGAATTTGGGGGCTGGTTACTCACACATTAGCAGGACTTTTGTGGATTTATTGGATGATTGTTTTCTACATCAGCATGTTCGGGAGACAACTAGAGGGAGTAATACTCTTGGTTTGATTATCAGCAGTGTTTCTTCATGCATTAAGAATCTGCAGATAAATGAACCACTAGGTGGCAGTGATCACAGTGTGCTGAAGTGGGATTTACTCAAAGAGGTAACTACCATTAGGGGTAAAGGGAAGGGTTATTGCTTCCGTAAAGGCGACTACGATGGACTGAGACAGTATTTAAATTCTATACAGTGGGACCAACTGATGATGTTACCAACAGCAAATTCAAAATGGGAAGCATTCAAAGAACTTATCTTGGAAGCTACTAGGCTTTACATACCAACTAAGAAATATTGTTCAAGGTTTAGTCCAAAATGGATGTCAGATGAACTAATGAGGCATATGGCAGAGAAGAAAAATGCATGGGATACATACAAATTAACACATGACACAGAAGCCTATGATAGATACAAGTTGATATGCAACCAAGTTACAAAGGAGGTTAGGCAGGCGAAGGCAGATTACGAGAAATCCTTGGCAAGGGATGCAAAGAAAAACAGCAAAGAGTTCTTTACTTATGTTAACTCTAGAAGGAAGGGGATGAATCAGATTGGTCCACTTGATATTGATGGGTCAAGTGTAGACGATCCTGCTCAGGTAGCTAACAAACTAAATGAATATTTTGCATCGACATTCACACATGAGGAGTTATTCAGCGAGGGGAATGCCAGAGGTGTATTCAACTCTAGCAGTAAGCTACAGAACCTTGAAATAACTGGGAGTAAAGTGGAGGAGAAGCTGTTGAAGATAAACACAACAAAGGCACCCGGGGTGGATGGGATCTATCCAGTTATATTAAAGGAGGCAGCTAAGGAAGTAAGCAAACCCTTAGCCATAATTATGAGAACTTCCTTGGACTCGGGGGAGGTACCCATAGACTGGAAATGTGCAAATGTGTCCCCAATTCACAAAGGAGGATCAAAGGCTGACACAAGTAATTATAGACCTGTGAGCTTAACTTCTGTTCCAGGAAAATTAATGGAGGCACTGGTTAAAGAAGCACTGCAGGATCATTTAGACAAGACTTCAGTTATAGCTCAGACACAGCATGGTTTTGTTAAGGGGAAGTCTTGCCTGACCAACTTGATTGGATACTATGATGCAGTCACAAAAGAACTGGATGCAGGGAATAACTTTGATATTATATACTTGGATCTTAGAAAGGCTTTTGATACTGTTGCACATGGAAGACTGCTACACAAATTGGAGCAGTGTGACATTGGAGGCAAATTGCTGCTATGGATAAAGGGGTGGTTGAGGGGGAGAAGACAGAGAGTGGTAATCAATGGACACTGCTCATCGTGGACTGATGTTATTAGTGGAGTCCCTCAGGGCTCAGTGTTGGGTCCATTATTGTTTTCTGTATTTATAAATGATATTGATGATGGTATATCGGGCTTAATGTCCAAGTTTGCAGACGATACAAAGGTTGGCAGGGTTGTCAAGGACACTACTGACACTATGCTGCTGCAACAGGATCTGGAAAGGTTGAGCAGATGGGCTGAGAGGTGGCAAATGAAGTTTAACATTGAGAAATGTAAAGTACTACACATGGGAAACAGCAACCCCAGAGCAACGTATCAACTCTGTGGTACTACACTGACAGTGGTAGAGAATGAAAGGGACTTGGGGGTGGTTGTGCAGGCAGATATGAAGTTCTCTGAGCAGTGCAGACGGGCTGCAAGAGTAGCTCACGGAGTATTGTCAATGATATACAGGAATTTTTCCAGCAGGGATAAGGAGGTGATTATTCCATTGTATAAGGCGATGGTCAGGCCACACCTAGAGTACTGTATACATGTCTGGAGACCTCATTTCAAGAAGGATGTAGAGCTGCTGGAACGAGTACAGAGAAGGGCAACAAGATTAGTGAATGGAACAAAGGGGTGCTCTTACGAAGAAAGGCTTAAATTTTGCAAATTACAGTGTCTGGAGACTAGGCACCAGCGAGGTGATCTGATAGAGGTGTATAAAGCCTTGAATGGTTTAAGCATGCTCAATGCTGATGGGATTCTTCCTCTAGCTCAGAAAAATCACCTGAGAGGGCATAAATTCAAATTGAGGAAAGACAGATGTAGGATAGACGTGCGGAAATTTTCCGTTAGCCAGCGGGTGGTTGGTTGGTGGAACAGACTTCCATCCCTTGTGGTGGAGGTTGATAGCCTAAATAAGTTTAAGGCTCATCTGGACAGGTATTTTGAACGAACAGAGGGGTGAAGTGGAAGTGGGGTTTTTTTTTTTTTTTTTTGCTGATGCTGCATAAGCTTGCTTTCTTGCATCAAATGCCTCTACTAATGCTAATGCTAATACTCACGGTGTGGCCTGATCATTGCCTTATACAAGGAGATGATCACCTCCTTATCCCTGATTGAAAAATTCCTGTGTCATTGACAAGACCCCATAACCTACTCTGGCATATGATGCAAGAAAGCAAGCTTATGCAGCATCAGCCAAAAAAAAAAAAAAAAAAATCCCTCCCATCTCACCTCTTCATTCATTCCAAATACCTGTCCGGCTCAGCCTTAAATTTATTTAGGCTATCAACTTCCACAACAAAGAATGCAAGTCTGTTCCACCAACCAACTACCCGCTGGCTAAAGGCAAACTTCCGTACACCTATTGTACATCTATCTTTCCTCAATTTGAATTTTTGCCCTCTCAGGTGATTATTCTGAACAAGAGGAAGAATCCCATCAGCATTGAGCATGCTCAAACCATGTAATATTTTATAAACCTCAATCAGATCATCTGGCAGGTGCTTAGTCTCCAGACACTGTAATTTGAAAAATTAAGCCTTTCTTCGTAAGATCAACCCTTTGTTCCATTCACTAATCTTGTTGCCCTTCTTTGTACTTGTTCCAACAACTCAATATCCTTCTTGAAATGATCCTCCAGACCTGTTTACAGTGCTCAAGGTATACTGTCATTACTGTTAGTAACAGCCCTGGAAATCTTTATATCATCTGCAAACGTTGACATTAAGCTTGATATACCTTCATCAGTATCATTGATAAATATACAAAAACAACAATGGACCCAACACCGAACCCTGAGGGACATCTGCTAATAACATTAGTTCACATAGAGCAGTAAACATTGATTACCATTCTCCGTGAGCACCTCCGTAGCCAGGTTGGCAGGAACAGCAGGGTATAGAACACGCTTCTTGATTAGACCGGGATTCAAGCCCGTTACAACCAAAAACGGAGGATGTGGAAAGGTCAGGGAATGACCACTGCATATCTCCGGATCAATATGGCCTTAGTTGCTAATGCTCCTAAAAACCAAATGACAACCAAGCAAAATAAACTAACAAGTCTGTAGTTACTTATGTCACCTTTTGAACCCCCTTTCTGAATTGGAAACACATTTCCACATCTCCATTCTGTGGGGACTTCCCCCGAGTTCATGGATGTTCTCATAATTAAGGCTAAGCGTTTGCTTACTTCCTTTGCCACTTCCTTCAATATAACTGCTGTGCAGGGGCAAAGGTTGATGACGTTGTAGAGCAGATGTCTTTTGAGGGCAAAAAACATGATATTTTTGAACGCGTTGGCACTAATTATATTAAGAATAGGAGACCAGTTGGATTACGTAAGAAGTACAGGTCACTGTTGAAAAAAGCCATGAATTACGGTTGCATTCGAAAGTGTCTGCATTTCAAACACGATAGGAAGGAGTATATGATGAGAGCTTTGTCGATCAATTTGGCCCTGAAGAGATTGTGCAAGGCTCAAGGGGGTAGAATGTTTCTCAGTCTGGTCTGCGCTTGTTAACATGAGAGACTGCTTCTACAGGAATGCGATACACTTAAATAGAAAGGGTGCAAGAATATTTGCTGATGCTATTGAGGCAGCGTTAGCTGCGTCGGAAAAACTGAAAGCTTGGGGGTATACACGGACCAATAGATTAACAGTAGCCACTGGTAGAGGTGAAAGTGACTCTTGAACTGCTTCTATTGAAATGAGCAGCAGCATGGAAAACAAGATGCAAGGGTTTCAGAGACTGCTGGGGTCATTGTGGTACAAGGAAACACATGGGTTGTGCTAGGGTAGCTAAGAATACGAACAGGTACATTTATACTTATGTGCAAACCAATGCTAGGATTTTGGTAAATAAATTTGAGGTGTCGGTCAAAACATCAAAGGCAGATGTTATTGAGCTATCCGAGACTTGGTGTCAAACAGATATAAGGAATACAAAACTGGAATTTGGGGAGTACAATATGTACAGGAAGGATAGACAGGATAGGAAGGGAGGAGGGGGTTATGCTATTAGTTAAGAAACACATAAAAACAAAGAAGTGCAACCAGTCGACATTGCTGGACAGTGCAGTGTTGAATCAGTTTGGTGTGACATAAGCACTGGGAAATCAAAATTGAGGGTAGGAGTGTGTAATAGGCCAAATGACTCTGATGAGTATAATAAAAAAAACTGTACAGGGAAATAGAGTGGGCCAATGAATGAGAGAGTCTTATAATGGGGGATTTTAATTTCCCGGATATTGACTGGAATTTGTGGGTTGGTTACTCACACACTAGCAAGGCTTTTGTGGATTTATTGGATGATTGTTTTCTACATCAGCATGTTTGGGAGGCAACTAGAGGGAGTAATTAGCATTAGTAGAGGCATTTGATGCAAGAAAGCAAGCTTATGCAGCATCCGCCAAAAAAAAAAAAAATAAAATAAAATAAATAAATAAATAAAAAACAACCACTTCCACTTCACCCCTCTGTTCGTTCCAAATACCTGTCCAGCTGAGCCTTAAACTTATTTAGGCTATCAACTTCCACGACAAGGGATGGAAGTCTTCCACCAACCAACCACCCGCTGGCTAAAGGCAAATTTCCTCAAGTCTATCCTACATCTGTCTTTTCTCAATTTGAATTTATGCCCTCTCAGGTGATTATTCTGAGCAAGAGGAAGAATCCCATCAGCATTGAGCATGCTCAAACCATTCAAGGCTTTATACACCTCTATCAGATCACCTCACCGGTGCCTAGTCTCCAGACCCTGTAATTTGTAAAACTTAAGCCTTTCTTCGTAAGAGCACCCCTTTGTTCCATTCACTAATCTTGTTGCCCTTCTCTGTACTTGTTCCAGCATCTCTACATCCTTCTTGAAATGAGGCCTCCAGACCTGTATACAGTACTCTAGGTATGGTCTGACCATTGCCTTATACAAGGGAATAATCACCTCCTTATCCCTGCTAGAAAAATTCCTATATATCATTGACAATACACCATGATCTATTCTTGCAGCCCGTCTGCAAGAATAGCTCATGGTGTATTTTCTGAGCTATTGAGCTCGTGGCTCGATTGCTCAGAAAACTTCATATCTGCCTGCACACCCACCCCCCCAGGTTCCTTTCATTCTCTACCACTGTCAGTGTAGTACCACAGAGTTGATACATTGCTCTGGGGTTGCTGTTTCCCATATGTAGTACTTTACATTTGTCAATGTTAAACTTAATTTGCCACCTCTCAGCCCATCTGCTCAACCGTTGCAGATCCTGTTGCAGTAGCATAGTGTCAGTAGTGTCCTTGACAACCCTGCCAACCTTTGTATCGTCAAATACGAAGGTTGGACATTAAGCTTGATATACCATCATCAATATCATTTATAAATACAGAAAACAGTAATGGACCGAATACTGAACCCTGAGGGACTCCACTAATAACATTAGTCCACGATGAGCAGTGTCCATTGATTACCACTCTCTGTCTTCTCCCCCTCAACCACCCCTTTATCCAAAGCAGCAATTTGCCTCCAATGCCACACTGCTCCAATTTGTGCTGCAGTCTTCCATGTGCAAGAGTATCAAAAGCCTTTCTAAGATCCAAGTATATAATATCAAAGCTATTCCCTGCATCCAGTTCTTTTGTGACTGCTTTATAGTATCCAATCAAATTGGTCAGGCAAGACTTCCCCATAACAAAACCATGCTGTGTCTGAGCTGTAACTGAAGTCTTGTCTAGATGATCCTGCAGTGCTTCTTTAACCAGTGTCTCCATTAATTTTCCAGGAACAGAAGTTAAACTAACAGATCTATAATTACTTGTCGCCCTTTGATCCTCCTTTGTGAATTTGGGTCACATTTGCACATCTCCAGTCCATGGGTACTTCCACTGAGTCCAAGGAAGGTCTCATAATTATGGCTAAGGGTTTACTTACTTCCTTTGCTGCCTCCTTTAATATAACTGGATAGATCCCATCCACCCCATTTGCCTTTCTTGTATTTACCTTCAACAATTTCTCCTCCACTTTACTCTCAGTTATTACAAGATTCTCTAGCTTACTGCCAGAGTTGAATACACCTCTGGCATTCTCCTCGCTGAATAACTCCTCATGTGTGAATGTCGATGCAAAATATTCATTTAGTTTGTTAGCTACCCGAGCAGGATCATCAACCGTTGACTCATCGATATCGAGTGGACAAATCTGATTCATCCCCTTCCTTTTAGAGTTTACATAAGTAAAGAACTCTTTGCTGTTTTTATTTGCATCCCTTGCCAAAGATTTCTCGTAATCTGCCTTCGCCTGCCTAACTTCCTTTGTATCTTGGTTACAGGTCAACTTGTTTCTATCATAGGCTTCTGTGTCATGTGTTAATTTGTATGTATCCCATGCATTTTTCTTCTCTGCCATATGTCTCGTTAGTTCATCTGACATCCACTTAGGCCTAAACCTTGAACAATATTTTTTAGTTGGTATGTAAAGCCTAGTAGCTTTCAAGATAAGTTCTTTGAATGCTTCCCATTTTGAATTTGCTGTTGGTAACATCATCAGTTGGTCCCACTGTATAGAATTTAAATACTGTCTCAGTCCATCGTAGTCGCCTTTACGAAAGCAATAACCCTTCCCTTTACCCCTAACGGTAGTTACCTCTTTGAGTTAATCCGACTTCAGCACACTGTGATCACTGCCACCTAGTGGTTCATTTACCTGCACATTCTTAATGCATGAAGAATCACTACTGATAATCAAATCAAGAGTATTACTCCCTCTAGTTGCCTCCTGAACATGCTGATGTTGAAAACAATCATCCAATAAATCCACAAAAGCCTTGCTAGTGTGTGAGTGACCAGCCCCCAAATTTCAGTCAATATCTGGGAAATTACAATCCCCCATTATAAGACTCTCTGATTTACTGGCCCACTCTATTTCCCTGTACAATATCTTATTATACTCATCAGAGTCATTAGGCCTATAGCACACTCCTATTCTCAATTTTGATCTCCCAATGCTTATGTCACACCAAATTGACTCGACACTGCACTGTCCAGCAATGTCGACTGGCTTCACTTCCTCGGATTTTATATATTTTATGTAAGGCCCCTCCTCCCTTCCTATCCTGTCTGTCCTTTCTGTAGACATTGTACTCCTGAAATTCCAGTTCTGCATTCCTTATATCTGTGTGACGCTACGTCTCTGAAATCCCCACAATATCTGCTTTTGATATTTTGAGCAATACCTCAAATTCATCAAATTTATTTACTAAAGTCCTAGCATTGCTGTACACGCAAGTATACATGCACCTGTTCTTTTTCTTAACTACCCTAACACAACCCATGTGTTTACTTATACCCCAATGATTCCCAGCAGTCTCTGAAATATCTTGCATCTTATTTTCCAGGCTGCGGCTCATTCCAATAGAAGCAGTGCAAGAATCACTTTCACCTCTGCCAGTGGCTACTGTTAATCTATTAGTCCTTGTACCCCCCCAATCTAGCAGTTTTTCGACCCACCTAACACTGCCTCGATAGCATCAGCAAACATTCTTGCACCCTTTCTATTTAAGTGTATCCCATCCCTGTAGAAGCAGTCTCTCCTGTTAACAAGTACAGATGAGGTTGGAAAAAAATCTACCCCCTTGAGCTTTGCACAATCTTTCCAGGGCCGAATTGATCGACAGGGCTCTCATCATATACTCCCTCCTATCGTGTCTGGGCAGAATTGCAGACACTTTCAAATTCAACCCTAATTCACCGCTCTTTTTCAAATGTGCAAGCTCTGGCATTGGTGTGGGTAGTTGAGTGCTTGATGGGCCCCTTACTTTTAATCCTTCGAGGACATCAACCCTGTCCTTCAAGCTCTCATATAGGCCCATAACAACGCTGAGTTTTCTCCTGATTTCCTTACACTCCTTGCATCGCGCACAAACAGAGACATCCCCCATGGCAGTATCATGTCCTGTACCCGACTGCTCCACAAATATCAAGTAAGTAGTGCATTTTAATAGGCTGTGATTCAGAGGGCAACTATCCCCTCATTCTCCCCTGAGCCACAGCACTCCCATTAGCTTGAGCCTTTTGCTTTGCTGCTCTGGTCTGAGTCATGATTTCGATTTAATTTCAATTTCAGTACAAAATTAAAACTCTAAACTTATATCCCAACACAGTTATAACGCTATATTTATGTTTTGGTATCGAGTGTTATCTATGAAATAACTTCCATATCAAGTTAAGTATTAATTATTTATTTTTTACTAATTATTTATGTTACGCAACTCACGTCGTTATATGTATAGTTAAAAGTACAATTTAATTGACAATGAAGTTCAATAAGATTAATTATCTGATTAATTGACAATATTATGTACTATACTATACTATATTAAGCTTATGCTATCTAGGTTGAGATATTTTGTATCGCGTTACAATGCCGGCAATTTACGAACGGTCAACACGTGGATTTGATACCCTTTCTGATACTAAGTAATACCTACAAAATCGCTATCTAAGTTACTTTAAACTAAGTACCGTAAATAGGAATATAAAGCTACTCTAGAAAATGAATTAGTATGCCAATTTAAGCTAATAAAACAGAAAATAAATCAGAAAAAACTTCTCTGTTCCAGGAGCGGCAAAAATGTACGATAAATGTAATACTGCACGATAAATGTAATAAATGTAAAAATGTAATACTCTTGATCTGATTATAAGTGATTCTTCATGCATTAAGAATATGCAGATAAAGGGACCACTAGTTGGCAGTGATCACAGTGTGCTGAAGTGGGATTTACTCAAAGAGGTAACTACCATTTAAGGGTAAAAGGAAGGGTTTTTGCTTTTTTAAAGGCAACTACAGAGGTCTGAGACATTATTTAAATTCTATACGGTGGGACCAACTGATGATGTTACCAACAGCAAATTCAAAATCGGAAGCATTCAAAGAATTAATGTTGGAAGTTACTAGGCTTTACATACCAAATAAGAAATATTGTTCAAGGGTTAGGCCTAAATGGATGTCAAATGAACTAATGAGACATGTGGCAGAAAAGAAAAATGCATGGGATACATATAATTTAATTGGTGACATTGAAGCCTATGATAGATGCAAGCTGCTCTGTAACCGAGTCACAAAGGAGGTTAGGCAAGCAAAGGCATATTATGAGAAATCTTTGGCAAAGGATGCAAAGAAAAACAGCAAAGAGTTCTTTACGTATGTATACTCTAGGAAGGGGATGAATCAGATTGGTACACTGGATATTGATGGTTCAACTGTTGATGATCGTGCTCAGGTGACTAACAAACTAAATGAGCATTTTGCATCTACATTCACATATGAGGAATTATTCAGGGAGGGGGAAGTGCGAGAGGTGAACTAAACTCTGGCAGTGAGCTAGATGATTTTGTAATAACTGTGAGGAAAGTGGAGGAGAAATTGTTGAAGATAAACATGAGAAAGGCACCTGGGGTGGTCGGGATCTATCCAGTTATATTAAAGGAAGTAAGCAAACCCTTAGCCATAATCACAAGAGCTTCCTTGGACATACTCCTCGGACATGGGTACCTCCCCTCACTAGAGGAGGTACCCATGGATTGGAAATGTGCAAATGTGACTCCAATTCTCAAAGGAGGATCAAAGGTGACACAATTAATTATAGTCCTGTTAGTTTAACTTCAGTTCCAGGGAAATTAATGGAGGCACTGATTAAAGAAATACAGCAGGATCATATAGAAAAGACTGAAGTTATGATGTGGTGGTTGTTGTTGTTGTTAAAATTTTTTTTTAGGAGCATTAGCAACTAAGGCCATATTGCTCTGGTTATATGCTGTGGTCATTCCCAGACCTTTCCGCATGCTCCGTATTTAGTGGTCACGGGGTTGAATCCTAGTCTAATCAAGAAGCGTGTGCCATGCTCTGCTGCTCCTGCCCACTTGGCTACGGAGGCGCCTCTATGATGGGGTCACAAAGCAACTGGATACAGGGAATAACTTTGATATCATATATGTGGGTCTTAGAAAGGCTTTTGATATTGTTGCACACGGAAGACTGCTGCACGAATTGGAGCAGTCTGGCGTTGGAGGAAAATTGCTGCTATGGATAACGGGATGGTTCAGTGGGAGAAGACAAGAGTGGTAATCAATGGAAACTACTCTTTGTGGACTAATGTTATTAGTGGAGTCCCTCTGCATTCAGTATTTGGGTCCATTGTTGTTTTCTGTTTTAATTAATGATATTGATGATGGTATATCAGGCTTAACATCCAAGTTTGCAGACAATATGAAGGTTGGCAGGGTTATTAATGACACTCATGAAAGTACAAATTAAGCAGTGACAAATTAAACATTGACAAATGTAAAATACTGCTTATGGGAATCAGTAACTTCCAAGTAATGTATGAACTCTGTGGTATTACACTGAATGTGTCAGAGAATGAAAAGGACCTGGAGGTAATTGTGCAGACAGATATGAAGTTTTCTGAGCAGTGTAGACTGTCTGGAAGAGTAGCTCATGGTGTCTTGTCAATGATATACAGGAATTTTTCTTCCAGGAATAAGGAGGTGATTATCCCCTTGTATGAGCCGATGGTCAGAACACACCTTGAGTACTGTATACTGGTCTGGAGGCCTCATTTTAAGAAGGATGTAGAGCTGTTGGAACGAGTACAGAGAAGGGCAACAAGATTAGTGAATGGAACAAAGGGATACTGTTATGAAGAAAGGCTTAAGTTTTGCAGATTAAAGTGTTTGGAGACTAGGCACCTGCGAGGTGATGTGATTGAGGTGTATGAAGCCTGGAATGGTTTGAGCATTCTCAATGCTGATGGGATCCTTCCCCTTACTCAGAATAATTACCTGAGATTGCATAAATACAAATTGAGGAAAGACAGTTGTAGGATCTATGTGCAGAAGTTTGCCTTTAGTCAGCGGCTAGTTGGTTGCTGGAACAGACTTCCATCTTTTTCTGTGGAAGTTGATAGCCTAAATAAATTAAAGGCTGAGCTGGACAAGTATTTAGAACGAACAGAGGGGTGAAATCAGAGTGTGTTGTTTTTTTTTTTTTTTTGACTGATGCTGCATAAGCTTGCTTTCTTGCATCGTATGCCTCTGCTAATGCTAACTGCATAGTTTCCTTCTACCCCATGGGCCTTTCTCATGTTTAACTTCCACAATTTCTCCTCCACTTTGCTCTCATGTGTGAATGTAGATGCAAAATACTCATTTAGTTTTGCAGCTGTCTGAGAATGATCGCCTACATTCAATCCATTGATATCAAGTGGACCAAACTGATTCATCCCCTTCCTTTTAGAGTTTATATCAGTAAAGAAGTCTTAGGTGTTTTTCTTTGCATCCTTTGCCAAAGATTTTTCATAATCTGCCTTCGCCTGCTTAACCTCTTTTCTGACTTGATTACAGACTAACTTGTATCTACCATAGGCTTCTGTATCGCCTGACAATTTATGTGCATCCCATGTATTTTTATTTTCTGACACGAGTCTCATTAGTTCATCTGATATCCATTTGGGTCTAAACTTAGAACAGTATTTCTTAGTTGGAACAGAAAGCCCAGTAGTTGCCGACATTACTTCCTTGAATGCTTTCCGTTTAGAATTTGCTGTTGGTAACATCATCAGTTGGTCCCACCGTGCAGAATTTAAATACTGTCTCAGACCTCCGTAGTAACCTTTACTAAAGCAAAAACCCTTCCCTTTACCACTGATGGTAGTTACCTCTTTGAGTAAATCCCACTTCAGCACACTGTGATCACTGCCCCTTAGTTGGTTCCTTTATCTGTAAATTCTTAATGCATGAATAATCACTACGGATAATCTGATCAAGAGTGTTACTCTCTTTTGTTATCTGTCTAATATTCTGCTGTAGAAAACAAGCTCGGAAGGTAAAAATCCCCCATTATAAGACATTCTGATTTACTGGCCCACTCTATTTCTCTGTATAATTGTTCATTGTGTTCATCTGAGTCATCAAACTGACTCACCATTGCACTATCTATCTGTATCGACTGGATGCACTTGATTAGATTTTGTATTTCTTCACTAACAGCATAACTCCTCTCCCTTCCTATCCTGTCTATCCTACCTGTACACATTGTACTCTCCAAATTCCAATTCTGAATCCTTTTATCTGAGTGGCACCACATCTCTGATATGCCAACAATATCTGCCTTTGATACAGTGGTCACACTATACAGTGGGACTAACTAATGATGCTATCATCAGCAAATTCTAAATTGGAAGCATTAAAAAATTAATCTTAGAAGCAACTAGGCTTTTCATACTAACTAAGAAATATTGTTCAAAGTTTGGGACTAAATGGATGTCAGGTGAACTAAAGAGACATGTGGCAGAGAAGAAATATGCATGGGATGAATATAAATTTTCAGGTGACACAGAAGCCTATGGTAGATATAAGCTGGTCTGTAATTAAGTTACAAAGGAGGTTTGGTGTATAATAGCCACTGCTGCTAATGCACCAGAAAAATTCCAATTCAAACCAACCAACCAACAAAGGAGGTTAGACAGGCAAAAGCAGATTACAAGAAATCTTTGGCAAAGGGTGCAAAGAAACACAGCAAAGAGTTATTTATTTATGTAAACTCTAAGGAAAGGGATAAATCAGATTGGTCCCCTTGATATTGATTGTTCAACTGTTGATGATCCTGCTCAGGTTGCTAACAAACTGAATGAGTATTTTGCATCTACATTTTCACATCAGTAGTTATTCAGCAGGGATGGTGGGATTAGCAGAGGTGTATTAAACCCTGGCAGTGAGCTAAATGATTTTTTAATATCTCAGAGCAAAGTGGAGGAAAAATTGTTGAAGATAAACATAAGAAAGGCATGGTGGATGGGATCTGTACAGTTATATTAAAGGAGGCAGCAAAGGAAGTAAGCAAATCTTTAGCCATAATCATGAGAGCTTCCTTGAATTCGGGGAAAGCAGCCATGAACTGTAGATATGTCATTATTACACTAATTTATAAAAGAGGTTCAAACAGTGACAAAAGTAATTGCAGACCTGTCAGTTTAATTCAGTACCAGGGAAGTTAATGGAGGCACTGGTTAAAGAAGCACTGCAGTATCATCTAGACAAGACAAGACAGCAGTAATAATTGCGACACAACATGGGTTTGTCAAGGGGAAGTCTTGTCTGACCAATTTGTTGGATACTATGAGCAATTCTGCAGAGATATAGAGTGCGCCAGTAAAGCAGAATGTCTTATGATGAGGGATTTTAACTTTGCAGACATTGACTAGAACTTGTGTTTGGTCGCTCGCACACTAACAAGACATTTTTGGTTTTAATGTATGAGTGTTTTTTACAGCAGCATGTTAGCATTAGCATTAGTAGAGGCATTTGATGCAAGAAAGCAAGCTTATGCAGCATCAGCCAAAAAAAAAAAAAAAACCCACTTCCACTTCACCCCTCTGTTCGTTCCAAATACCTGTCCAGCTGAGCCTTAAACTTATTTAGGCTATCAACCTCCACCATAAGGGATGGAAGTCTGTTCCACCAACCAACCACCCGCTGGCTAAAGGCAAATTTCCTCACGTCTATCCTACATCTGTCTTTCCTCAATTTGAATTTATGCCCTCTCAGGTGATTTTTGTGAGCTAGAGGAAGAATCCCATCAGCATTGAGCATGCTTAAACCATTCAAGGCTTTATACACCTGTATCAGATCACCTCGCTGGTGCCTAGTCTCCAGACACTGTAATTTGCAAAACTTAAGCCTTTCTTCGTAAGAGCACCCCTTTGTTCCATTCACTAATCTTGTTGCCCTTCTCTGTACTCGTTCCAGCAGCTCTACATCCTTCTTGAAATGAGGCCTCCAGACCTGTATACAGTACTCTAGGTGTGGCCTGACCATTGCCTTATATAATGGAATAATCACCTCCTTATCCCTGCTAGAAAAATTCCTATATATCATTGACAATACTCCATGAGCTACTCTTGCAGCCCGTCTGCACTGCTCAGAGAACTTCATATCTGCCTGCACAACCACCCCCAAGTCCCTTTCATTCTCTACCACTGTCAGTGTAGTACCACAGAGTTGATACGTTGCTCTGGGGTTGCTGTTTCCCATGTGTAGTACTTTACATTTGTCAATGTTAAACTTCATTTGCCACCTCTCAGCCCATCTGCTCAACCTTTCCAGATCCTGTTGCAGCAGCATAGTGTCAGTAGTGTCCTTGACAACCCTGCCAACCTTTGTATCATCTGCAAACTTGGACATTAAGCTTGATATACCATCATCAATATCATTTATAAATACAGAAAACAATAATGGACCCAACACTGAGCCCTGAGGGACTCCACTAATAACATTAGTCCACGATGAGCAGTGTCTATTGATTACCACTCTCTGTCTTTTCCCCCTCAACCACCCCTTTATCCATAGCAGCAATTTGCCTCCAGTGTCACACTGCTCCAATTTGTGTAGCAGTCTTCCATGTGCAACAGTATCAAAAGCCTTTCTAAGATCCAAGTATATAATATCAAAGTTATTCCCTGCATCCAGTTCTTTTGTGACTGCATCATAATATCCAATCAAGTTGGTCAGGCAAGACTTCCCCTTAACAAAACCATGCTGTGTCTGAGCTATAACTGAAGTCTTGTCTAAATGATCCTGCAGTGCTTCTTTAACCAGTGCCTCCATTAATTTTCCTGGAACAGAAGTTAAGCTCACAGGTCTATAATTACTTGTGTCAGCCTTTGATCCTCCTTTGTATATTGGGGTCACATTTGCACATTTCCAGTCTATGGGTACCTCCCCTGAGTCCAAGGAAGCTCTCATAATTATGGCTAAGGGTTTGCTTACTTCCTTTGCTGCCTCCTTTAATATAACTGGATAGATCCCATCCACCCCGGGTGCCTTTCTTGTGTTTATCTTCAACAATTTCTCCTCCACTTTACTCCCAGTTATTTCAAGATTCTGTAGCTTACTGCTAGAGTTGAATACACCTTTGGCATTCCCCTTGCTGAATAACTCCTCATGTGTGAATGTCGATGCAAAATATTCATTTAGTTTGTTAGCTACCTGAGCAGGATCATCAACAGTTGACCCATCAATATCAAGTGGACCAATCTGATTCATCCCCTTCCTTCTAGAGTTAACATAAGTAAAGAACTCTTTGCTGTTTTTCTTTGCATCCCTTGCCAAGGATTTCTCGTAATCTGCCTTTGCCTGCCTAACCCCCTTTGTAACTTGGTTGCATATCAACTTGTATCTATCATAGGCTTCTGTGTCATGTGTTAATTTTTAAGTATCCCATGCATTTTTCTTCTCTGCCATATGCCTCATTAGTTCATCTGACATCCATTTTGGCCTAAACCTTGAACAATATTTCTTAGTTGGTATGTAAAGCCTAGTAGCTTCCAAGATAAGTTCTTTGAATGCTTCCCATTTTGAATTTGCTGTTGGTAACATAATCAGTTGGTCCCACTGTATAGAATTTAAATACTGTCTCAGTCCATCGTAGTCGCCTTTACGGAAGCAATAACCCTTCCCTTTACCCCTAATGGTAGTTACCTCTTTGAGTAAATCCCACTTCAGCACACTGTGATCGCTGCCACCTAGTGGTTCGTTTATCTGCAGATTCTTAATGCATGAAGAATCACTGCTGATAATCAAATCAAGAGTATTACTCCCTCTAGTTGCCTCCCGAACATGCTGATGTAGAAAACAATCATCCAATAAATCCACAAAAGCCCTGCTAGTGTGTGAGTAACCAGCCCCCAAATTCCAGTCAATATCTGGGAAATTAAAATCTCCCATTATAAGACTCTCTGATTTACTAGCCCACTCTATTTCCCTGTACAGTTCCTTATTATACTCATCAGAGTCATTAGGCCTATAGCATACTCCTACTCTCAATTTTGATCTCCCAATGCTTATGTCACACCAAACTGACTCAACACTGCACTGTCCGGCGATGTCGACTGGCTTCACTTCCTTGGTTTTTGTGTTTCTTAACTAATAGCATAACCCCTCCCCCCTTCC
Source organism: Mastigoproctus giganteus (assembly GCF_048544385.1). Classification (NCBI taxonomy): domain Eukaryota; kingdom Metazoa; phylum Arthropoda; class Arachnida; order Uropygi; family Thelyphonidae; genus Mastigoproctus; species Mastigoproctus giganteus. Next base: position 233,493,168 of record NC_143581.1, read on the forward strand.
TATCCTGTCTATCCTTTCTGTAGACGTTGTACTCCCCAAATTACAGTTCTGCATCCCTTATATCTGTGTGACACCACGTCTCTGATATCCCAACAATATCTGCCTTTGATGTTTTGAGCAATGTTCGAGAGGCGACCAGAGGGAGTAATACTCTTGATCTGATTATCAGCAATGATTATTCATGCATTAAGAATTTGGAGACAAAGGAACCACTGGGTGACAGTGATCACAATGTATTGTTATGGAAATTACTTAAAGATGTAACTACAATCATGTCTAAAGGGAAGGGCTTTTGCTTTCTTAATGGTGGCTACAGGGGGTCTCGGACAGTTTTTAAATTCTGTACAGTGGGGTCAACTGACGATGTTACCAACGTTGAATTCTAAATGGGAAGCCTTGAGCCACTTCATCTTGGAGGCTACTAGGCTTTACATTCCAACTAAGAAATACTGTTCGAGGTTCAGGCCTAAATGTATGTCAGATGAATTAGTGAGGCTCGTGGAAGAGAAGAAAAATGTATGGGATGTATATAAATTATCAGGTAGTAGTAGTAGTAGTGGCATGTGATGAAAGAAAGAAAGTGTATGAGCTTATGCGGCATCAGCCAAAAAAAAAAAAAATCGCACAATTCCCTCCAAATGCCTGTCCAGTTCCTCCTTAAATTTATTAAACTTATCAACTTCCATAACAGCAGATGGACGTTTGTTCCAGCAATTAACCACCTGCTGTCTAAAGGAAATTTCCGCACATGTATTCTACATCTGTCCTTTCTTAATTTGAATTTATGCCCCCTTAGGTTCGTAATCTGAACAAGTGGAAGGATCCCATAAGAATTCAGCGTGCTCAACCCATTCAAGGCCTTATACACCTCAATCAGATCACTGTGCAGGTGTCTAGTCTCCAGCCACTGCAATTTGCAGAACATAAGTCTCTCTTGGTAAGAGGATCCCTTCATTCCCCTCACCAATCTTGTTGCCCTTCTCTGTACACTCTCAAGCAAATCTACATCCTTTCTAAAATGAGGTCTCCAGACCTGTATGGAGAACTCAAGGTGTGGCCTGACCATTGTCTTATACAGAAGGACAATCACCTCCTTTTCCCTGCTAGCAAAATTTCTATATATCATTGACAAAACCACATGACCTGCCCTAGCAGCCCGTCTGCATTGCTCAGAAAACTTCAAATCTGACTGCACAATTACTCCCAGGTCTTTTTCATTTTCTACCACCTTAAGTTTAGTACCACACAGTTGGTATGTTTCTCTGGGGTTACTTCTACCCATATGGTGGAAGAGAAGAAAAATGTATGGGATGTATATAAATTATCAGGTAGTAGTAGTGGCTTTGCATTTGTCAAGGTTAAACTTCAGTTGCCACTTCTTAGGCCATCTGCCCAAATTATCTAGATCCTGTTGCTGTAGCGCACTGTCATTAACAACCCTGCCAAACTTTGTATCATCTGCAAACTTCGACAGTAAGCCTGATGTACCTTCATCAATGTCATTGATAAATATAAAAAACAACAGTGGACCCAACACCGAACCATGTGGGATTCTACTAATAACATTAGTCCACGAAGAGCAGCACCCATTGATTACCACCCTCTTTCTTCTCCCACTTAACCATCCTTTTATCCATTGTAGCACCTTACCCTTAATACCATTCTGCTCCAATTTGTACAATAGTCTTCAATGCACAACAGTGTCAAAAGCTTTCCTGAAATCCAAATATATGATACCAAAATAATTTTTTGCATCCTGTTCCTTTGTAAGCACATCATAATATCCTATCAAATTTATCAGACAAGACTTTCCCTTAACAAACCCATGCTGTGTCTGAATTATTGCTGCAGTCTTGTCTTGATGATCCTGCAATGCATCTTTAACCAGTGACTCCATTATATTACCCCGAACAGAAGGTAATCTAACTGGTTTGTAATTACTCGTGTCACCCTTCGATCCCCCTTTGTGAATTGGGGATACATTTTCACATCTCCTGTCCGTGGGAACCTCTCCTGAATCCAAGGATGCTCTCATAATTATGGCTAAGGGTTTACTTAGTTGCTTTGCCGCCTCCTTTAATATAGCTGGATAGATCCCATCCACCCCAGGTGCTTTTCTTATGTTAATGCTCCTAAAAAAAAAAAAAAAAAAAAAAACACCAAAAAAACCAAACCTACACACTGCTGCTCCTTCTCACCTGGCTATGGAGGCGCCGGTCCTTTTCTCTTTGGTTATTGCTAACCATATACAGTACTTTGCATTTGTCAATGTTAAACTCCAGTTGCCACTTCTCAGCCCATTTTTCCAACTTATCTAGGTCCAGTTGAAGTAGCATACTGTCGTTAACAACCTTGCTGACCTACCTTTGTATCATCTGCAAACTTGGACATTAAACCTGATATACCTTCATCAGTATCGTTGATAAATATACAAAACAATAATGGGCCCAACACGGAACCCTGGGAAACTCCACTAATAACATTTTTACACCAAGAGCAGTGTCTATTGATTACCATTCTCTGTTGTCTCCCACTCAACCATCCCTTTATTCATTATAGCAGCTTACCCTTGATGCCATACCTCTCCAATTTGTACAGCAGTCTTCCATGTGCAACAGTGTCAAAAGCTTTCCTGAAATCCAAGTATATGATATCAAAATTATTTTTGGCTTTCAGTTCCTTTGTGACCACATCATAGTAAGCAATCAAATTGGTCAGATGAGACCTCCCTTTGGCAAACCCATGCTGTCTTAAATATTACTGCAGTCCTGTCTTGATGATTTTGCAATGCTTCTTTAACCAGTGATTCAATTATTTTCACCAGAACACCAGTTAAACTAACAGGTGTATAGTCACTTGTGTCACCTTTTGAACCCCATTTGTGAATTGGTGATGCATTTGCACACCTGCAGTCCATCGGGACCTCACCTGAGTCCAGCGAAGCTCTTATAATTATGGCCTAGAGTTTGCTTACTTCCTTTCCTTCCTCCTTTAATATAACTGGATGGATCCCGTCCACCCCAGGTGCCTTCCTTATTTAACTTCAACAATTGTTTATCTTCAACAATTTCTCCTCCCCTTTGCTCTCAGTTATTACAAAATCACTTAGCTTCCTGTTAACATTTGATAAACTTCTGGCACTCCCCTCATTGAATAATTCCTTATGTGTGAATGTAGGGTGCAAAATACTCCTTCAGTTTATCAGCCACCTGAGCATGATCATCAATAGTTGAGCCATCATCTATACTAAGTGGTCCAATCTGATTCATCCCTTTCCTTTTAGAGTTTCCATAAGTAAAGAACTCCTTGCTGTGTTTTTTTGCATCCTTTGCCAAACATTTCTCAGAATCTTCCTTTGCCTGCCTAATCTCCTTTGTGACTTGATTACAGACTTGTTTATACCTGCCATAGGCTTCTGTATTGCCTGATACTTTATATGCATCCTATACATTCTTCTCTGCCACTAGCCTCATTAATCCATCTTACATCCATTTAGGCCTAAATCTTGAACAGTATTTCTTATTTGGAATGAAAAGCCTAGTAGCCTCCAAAATAAGTCCCTGAAGGCTTTCCATTGAGAATTCACTGTTGGTAACAACATCAGTTGATCCTATTGTACAGAATTTAAAAATTGTCTGAGACCTCTGTAGTCACCTTTACGAAAGCAAAAGCTCTTCCCTTTAGCCTTGATGGTAGTTACATCTTTAAATAATTCCCACATAAATACATTGTGATCACTGTCGCCCAGGGGTTCCCTTATCTGCAGATTCTTAATGAAGAAGAATCACTATTGATAATGAGATCAAGAGTATTACTTCCTCTGGTTGCCTCTAGAACATGTTGCTGTAGAAAACAGTCATCCAAGAAATCCGCAAAAGCCTTGCTAGTGTGCGATTGACCAACCCACAAGTTCCAGTCAGTATCTGGAATGTTAAAATCTCCCATTATAAGACATTCTGATTTACTGGCCCACTCTATTTCACTGCAAAATTGCTAATTATACTCATCAGATTCATTAGGCCTATAACACACACACCTTCTCTCATTTTTCCTTTCCCAGTGCTTATTTCACACCAAACAGACTCAACACTGCATATCCACCAACATCAATTGGATGCACTTCCTTAGATTTTATGTGTTTCTTAACTAATAGCATAACCCCTCTTCCCTTCCGATCCTGTCTGTCCTTCCTATACACATTGTACTCCCAAAATTCCAACTTTGCACTGCCTATATCTGTGTGACACCACGTCTCTGATATCCCAACAATATCTGCCTTTGATGTCTTGACTAACAATTCAAGCTCATCATATTTATTAACTGTACTGCTAGCATTGGTGTACATGTACCTGTTTCTGCTCCTAGCCACCCTTGTTTCACTATGACTACCAGCAGTCCTGGAAATCTCCATTACCTTGTTTTGCAGTCAGCTGCCCATTCTGTGGCCACAGGGCAGTAAGCTGCTCTGTGGCCACTGTTAACCTTTTAGTCTGTGTATCCTCTCCACTCTAGCAGTTTTCTGACTCACCTAACACTGCCTTGAAGAGCATCAGTAAATGTTCTTGCACTCTTTCTATTTAAGTGTATCCTATCCCTGTAGAAGCAGTCTCTCCTGTCAACAAGCACAGGCCAGGCTGAAAAAAATTCTGCCCCTTGAGCCTTGCACAATCTCTCCAGGCTGAATTGATTGACAAAGCTTTCATCATATACTCCCTCCTATCATGTCTGGGCAGAATTCAGACAATTTCATATATTCAACCCTAACTCGCGACTTTTTTTCAACATTGACCTGTACTTGTGGAATAATTCTGCAGATCTCTTACTCTTCATGTCATTAGTTCCACCATGTACAACAATATCAACTTTTGTGCAATGAAAAGATGATATCTGCTCTACAACGTGATCAACTTTTGCCCCTGGCAGACATACCTTGGTTTTGTTTCACCTTTTCTTCTTATATAGTATATTCCCATTCTCCCTGACAATAGAGTCACGAACTACTTCAGAACTACTTTAGAAAAGTAATGGATTAAATATACTAAATATTGTAGAAATTAATTGCTTAAAATTACTAAAATAAAATTACTTTACTGAAATAAGATTTAAAAATTACAGAAATAAAATTTTAAAAAAATTTTGTCTACATGACCCTTGATGTTAATCCCCTTTAGTTAACCTGCCAGAGCCACTAAAAACACGTCTACTCTCTTTGACTGCCTACAGTAGAGTTCTGGAACAAGCTATCATCTGGGGTTGTGGAAATGTGTAGTTTAAATAAATTTAAGGAAGAGTTCAATATACTGTATAATTAAATGGGATAGACAGATGAGGTGTAAATTGTTATATATATATATATTTTTTTTTTTTTTTTTTTGGTGCTCATACTGTATAAGCTCACTTTCTTGCATTATCTGACATTGCTGCTACCACAATAATAATAATGTATACACATGTGCACAACAACAACAATGTACATATACAGAAACATACAGTGCATCGTGTGTGTGTGTGTGTTTTACTATGTATTGTAAAACAGTTATTAATCAATCCAAGCTTGATTTTGAACAGACTAAAGTAGAAATCTTGCTTTTTGTCCAAAATGTAATTGAACGTTCTGGTCTTGACCAGAGCTGTTCACTACAGTTTTTGCCTGACAATATTCCCCCTTGTGCTGCAACCTGATGATTCTATTTCATCCTCAGCTAAGGACAAAACCGACTTAGTAGCATACTGCTTTTTTGTTAACTCTTGTATTGATGAGCTTGGTGAACCGCCTTCTGGCATACTTAAAACACTTCAGTCAGTGCCTTCCCCTGGTCTTCCAACAGAATAACATCAGAAGGATTGTGAACAATCTTGATGCCAACTAGTCTTCCAGTCTCAATGGCATTTCTTCACTTGTTCTGAAAACCTGCTGTACCTGTTCTTTGTTGCATTTTTATACATACTTATTCTACTGATATTTTCCGTTCTGCTTGGAAATTATTTTATCTCTAGCAAATACCTCTAAAAGGGTGACAGATATCTGCCATCCAGTTATCGTCCCGTGTACTGTTTCCAAAGTAATGGAGAAATCCGAAACTGCCAACTCTTAAACTATCTCAATGTTCACTGTGATGCCAAAATAGATTCTGTCAGTATCTGTCTACAGGTAGTATTATCTTCTGTTATTCTTCCGTGGACAAATAAAAAAAAAAAAAAAAAAAAAAAAATGTTGCAATTATACTTCAGACACAGCATGGGTTTGTTAAGAGGAAATCTTGTCTGACAAATTTGATTGGATACTACGATGTGGTCATAAAGGAACTGGATGGAAAAAATTATTTCAGTATCATATATATATGTGTACTTGGATTTCAGTAAAACTTTTGATACCATTGCACATAAAAGACTACTGTAAAAATTGGAGCAGTGTGGCATTAAGGTCAGGTTGCTCTGTGGATAAAGGGATGGTTGAGTGGGAGAAGACACAGTGGTAATCAATAAACACTGCTTTTCATGGACTAATGTCTTTAGTGGAGAGCCCCAGGGTTCAGTGTTCGACTTGTTGTTTTCTATATTTATCAATGATATTGATGAAGGCATATCAGACTTAATGTCCAAGTTTGTAGATGAAACTATGGTTGGCAGATTGGTTAATGACAGGAATCACAGTATGCTACTGCAACAGGAACTAGAAAACTTGAGAAATGGTAGATAGGCTGAGAAATGGCAATTGCAGTTTAATGTTGACAAACAAAAAGTACTGCATATGGGTATCAGTAATCTGAGAAGAACATACCTACCCTGGTGGTACTATACTGTGGGCAGTGGAAAATGAAAAAGACTTGGGGGTAATTGTGCAGTCTGATATGAAATTCTCTGAGCTGTGCAGACATTCTTCCAGGAGAGCTCATCGGGTTTTGTCAATGATGTATAGGAATTTTGCTAGCAGGGATAAGGAGGTAGTTATCACATTGTATATGGCAGTGGTCATTGAGTATTGTGTACAGGTCTGGAGACCTCATTTTAAGAAGGATGTAGAGCTGCTGGAACAGGTATAGAGAAAGGCATAGAGATTGGCCAGGGGAACAAAGGAGTGCACTTTCCAAGAAAAGCTTTAGTTTTGCAAATAGCAGCTTCTGGAGACTAGGCACCTCTGAGGTGATCTGATTGAGGTGTTTTAGGCTTTAAATGGCTTGAGCAAACTCAATGCTGTTGGGATTCTTCCTCTTGCTCATTCTATGCACATGAGGAGGACATATTTAAATTGACGAGAATGGTTGCGGTATAGATGTGCAGAAGTTTGCCTTCAGCCAATGGGTGGTTGGTTGCTGGAACAGGCTTACATCCTTTTTTTATGGAAGTGGTTATTTTAAATAAGTTCAAGGAAGAACTTGACAAAATACTGTAGGGGATGGATAGGTGAAATGAGATTTGATTTTTTTTTGGCTGGTGCTGTATAAGTTTGCTTTCTTGAATCATTTGTCACTAAAAAAAAGTAGCAAAAATGGAAACAAAGTTAGTAAAAACTTTTTCTACTTTTCTTTCCATTATTACCTAAAGGCTTCTAAATATCAGTTAACTGGCTGATATTTATTCTAAATATCAGCCTGTTTGTCACTTGATTGCAGATGGTTTATACTTACTGCAGGCAGGCTTCTGTGTTCCCTGGTTTCTGAGAAATTTTGGGAATTTGTGTTCCAAGTATAATGTATGAAGTAGTTATGCACACTCATTTATACTGTATATTTATAAAGTTTATTAGTAAAGAAAAAGATATTTTGTTATAATTAATTGCAATATGTGTTGAAATTGCAGCCTGAAAACCTCTTATTAGCCAGCAAAGCTAAAGGAGCTGCAGTGAAATTAGCAGACTTTGGACTTGCAATTGAAGTACAAGGAGAGCAACAAGCATGGTATGGTAAGTGGGTTTAATATCAGTGAATTTGAATGAAGTAATAATGTTGAACAACATTACTTTCAGCGTGGTTTATCATACTGTATATTTCACTCTTTTATGTCCTTTTTTCCGGTACATAGTCTGTAATTTAAGTTTTATTTGTTGTTCTCTTCTCCTCTCTCTTTTCTATTTCCCCTTTTCTGATTAACTTCTTTCTCATGATCCTGTTGTACTTTGTTGTAATGTTTAGATTCTTATATTGGGAATATTGCTTTGCACACTCACACTAGAGGTGTATATAACACAGCCATTAATTTTCATATTAAAAATAACCATATTAAAGTATTAAAAATTTTCATACTTATGTATAATAACACTTCAAGAAATATCCTATCAAGTTTCATGCAGTTTAAGTAATGTATTTTTATTAATTATAAGTCCTGAATTCCACAAAGTTTACTTCAAAATTTACTACAAAGTTTACTCATTTCAATTACAGGACCTGTAATTGAAATGAGTGAATATAACCCTGGGGGCTCACATCTGGTGAGTATGGGCTTGGCACACCCGGGGCCCTGAGCTGGATATCATTATTCTTCTCTTTCTTGGCGATTCCCTTCTACTTTTGACTCTCTCTCTTTCTCTCTCTCTCTCTCTCTCTCAGGGTAACTTGGGAACTTTTTTTTTTTCCTGGTGCAGCATAAGCCTCAGGCTTCCTTGCACCATATGGATATTAATAATAATAATAATAATGAGGAAATATAGACAAAATATTGGATTACTGTGCAGTCATCCAATATTTGGGGGGAAAAAGGGAGTAATGCCCAAGGTAATTCTTGGGGATATGGTTACAACATTGAGAGGGGATGGCCCTTCCCATTCCATGGTTAAAAAGTGGGCAGCAGAATTTAAATGAGGGAGGAAGAGCCTGGAAAATTACCCATGCTGTGGAAGACCTACAACATTCATCACTCGGAAGTTGTTGACAATGTACATGATCTGATGATTGAGTGACAGCTCAGCATATTGCCAGCACCACGGACATCTCATCTGAACATCTGTACTGCGTAGTAACAGTAGAGCTTTTTACTAAGAAAAAGGTATCAGCACAATGGATTCCAAAGTTATTGACAGTAGATAAAAAATGCACATGAGTTGTCAAGTCAAGTGAATATTTGCATTGTTTTCAAGGTTTGTGTTCACGGATGAGATGTGGGTCCATCAGTTTCATCCAGAGTTAAAACAGCAAAGAAGTTGAAGTCAATTTCTTCTGCTGGCACTTGAGGGGACATAAATTCAAATTGAGAAAAGACAGTTGTAGAATAGATGTGTGGTTATTTGAATTTAGCCAGTGGATGATTGATTTCTGGAGAAAACTTCCATTTGTCATTGTGGAAGTTCATAGCTTAAATAAATTCAAGGAAGAACTGGACAAACTTTTGGCACAAGTGGGTAAGTGTGTTTTTTTTTTTTTTTTTTGGGCTGATGCTGTTAAAGCTTGCTTTTTTTAATTATATGCCACTACTAATGCTAATGTCATTAAAAATTGGAACATGTTCATAATCTTGGTAAAGTCTTTTAGCATTAGCATTAGTAGAGGCACCTGATGCAAGAAAGCAAGCTTATGCAGCATCAGCCAAAAAAAAAAAAAAAAAAAACCCACTTCCACTTCACCCCTCTGTTCGTTCAAAATAATTGTCCAGCTGAGCCTTAAACTTATTTAGGCTATCAACCTCCACCACAAGGGATGGAAGTCTGTTCCACCAACCAACCACCCGCTGGCTAAAGGCAAATTTCTGCACGTCTATCCTACATCTGTCTTTCCTCAATTTGAATTTATGCCCTCTCAGGTGATTTTTCTGAGCTAGAGGAAGAATCCCATCAGCATTGAGCATGCTTAAACCATTCAAGGCTTTATACACCTCTATCAGATCACCTCGCTGGTGCCTAGTCTCCATACAGTGTAATTTGCAAAACTTAAGCCTTTCTTCGTAAGAGCACCCCTTTGTTCCATTCACTAATCTTGTTGCCCTTCTCTGTACTCGTTCCAGCAGCTCTACATCCTTCTTGAAATGAGGCCTCCAGACCTGTATACAGTACTCTAGGTGTGGCCTGACCATCGCCTTATACAATGGAATAATCACCTCCTTATCCCTGCTGGAAAAATTCCTGTATATCATTGACAATACTCCATGAGCTACTCTTGCAGCCCGTCTGCACTGCTCAGAGAACTTCATATCTGCCTGCACAACCACCCCCAAGTCCCTTTCATTCTCTACCACTGTCAGTGTAGTACCACAGAGTTGATACGTTGCTCTGGGGTTGCTGTTTCCCATGTGTAGTACTTTACATTTGTCAATGTTAAACTTCATTGGCCACCTCTCAGCCCATCTGCTCAACATTTCCGGATCCTGTTGCAGCAGCATAGTGTCAGTAGTGTCCTTGACAACCCTGCCTACCTTTGTATCGTCTGCAAACTTCGACATTAAGCTTGATATACCCTCATCAATATCATTTATGAATACAGAAAACAATAATGGACCCAACACTGAGCCCTGAGGGACTCCACTAATAACATTAGTCCACGACGAGCAGCGTCCATTGATTACCACTCTCTTTCTTCTCCCCCTCAGCCACCCCTTTATCCACAGCAGCAATTTGCCTCCAATGCCACACTGCTCCAATTTGTGCAGCAGTCTTCCACGTGCAACAGTATCAAAAGCCTTTCTAAGATCCAAGTATATAATATCAAAGTTATTCCCTGCATCCAGTTCCTTTGTGACTGCATCATAGTATCCAATCAAATTGGTCAGGCATGACTTCCCCTTAACAAAACCATGCTGTGTCCGAGCTATAGCTGAAGTCGTCTAAATGATCCTGCAGTGCTTCTTTAACTAGTGCGTCTATTAATTTTCCTGGAACAGAAGTTAAACTCACAGGTCTATAATTATTTGTGTCAGCCTTTGATCCTCCTTTGTGAATTGGAGTTACATTTGCACATCTCCAGTCTATGGGTACCTCCCCTGAGTCCAAAGAAGCTCTCATAATTATGGCTAGGGGTTTGCTTACTTCCTTTGCTGCCTCCTTTAATATAACTGGATAGATCCCATCCACCCCGGGTGCCTTTCTTGTGTTATCTTCAACAATTTCTCCTCCACTTTACTCTCAGTTATTACAAGATTTTCTAGCTTACTGCTAGAGTTGAATACACCTCTGGCTTTCCCCTCGCTAAATAACTCCTCATGTGTGAATGTCGATGCGAAATATTCATTTAGTTTGTTAGCTACCTGAGCAGGATCATCAACAGTTGACCCATCGATATCAAGTGGACCAATCTGATTCATCCCCTTCCTTCTAGAGTTTACATAAGTAAAGAACTCTTTGCTGTTTTTCTTTGCATCCCTTGCCAAAGATTTCTCGTAATCTGCCTTCGCCTGCCTAACCTCCTTTGTAACTTGGTTACAGATCAACTTGTATCTATCATGGGCTTCTGTGTCATGTGTTAATTTGTATGTATCCCATGCATGTTTCTTCTCTGCCATATGCCTCATCAGTTCATCTGACATCCATTTAGGCCGAAACCTTGAACAATATTTCTTAGTTGGCATGTAAAGCCTAGTAGCTTCCAAGATATGTTCTTTGAATGCTTCCCATTTTGCATTTGCTGTTGGTAACATCATCAGTTGGTCCCACTGTATTATCTTGTCTTATCTTGCACCTCCAATGGAAATCGAAGATAAGTAATAAAATAAAAGGATAAATAATTCTATAATTTTATTTCCTTATTTATTATAAATTTATTTATTAAAATAAATAAATATTCCATGGCCACTTTGTATTGAAGAGTGGGTACATCAAGATGCAAGATATTATTATGTATGTACTTTTCAGTGTATTAGTATTAATGTTGATTCTGTATGAACAAAGGTTTAAATGGTGCAGTCTGCTGAGCTTGAAAATTTAAACCTCATGGGAAGGGGAGCCAGTGATATCTGTGAGATGATTAAGATAGGTATATTCTTACTGTTAATGGAGACCAAACCAGGGGTATACATATAAAATTTATGGCATATTAGAAAGCCGTACCTCATGAAGCATACTTTGTGCAGTGTTGTGGATCATTGAAATAAATTACCTGCTAGATTGGCTGTGATAGAGAGGTTGGTAAAATTCATAGCAAAGTTGGATGTTCACTTTCTGGAAATTTTAAATATTATTTCTTATTATCTCTGTTTTTTATGGATGTTGATGAGAAAGCCCAACTCCTTCCCTCATGTAGCCATTCTAATACTAATCAAGTCACAAAGGAGGTTGGGCAAGTGAAAGCAGATTACCAGAAATCTTTGGCAATAGATGCAAAAACAAAAAAGAGCAAAGATTTCTTTGCTTATATAAACTCTAGAAGGAAGGGGATGAATCAGATTGGTTTACTTGATAATCAATGGTTCAGGTTTTGATGATGTTGCTCAGATAGCTGACAAACTAAAGGAAAATTTTTCATCTACTTCACTCATGAAGAATTCTGTAGGGAAGTGGAAGACAGAAGCTTATTAAACTCTAAAAGGGCGCTTAATGATTTTGTTATTAATGAGAGCAAAGTGGAGGAGAAATTGTTGAAGTTAAACATAAGAAAGGCACCTGGGGTGGATGAGATCTATTCTGTTATATTAAAGGAGGTGGCAAAGGAAGTAAGCAAATCTTTAACCATAATTACGAAAGTTTCCTTGGAATCAGGAGAGGTCCTCATGGACTTGAGATGTGCAAATATGTCCCCAATTCACAAAGGGTAACGTGAGTAATTACAGAACCTCTTAGTTTAACTTCTGTTCCAGGGCAAATAATGGAGTCACTGGTTAAAGAAGCACTACAGGATCATGTAGACAAGATTGCAGTTATAGTTCAGCAGCATGGATTTGTTAAGGGGAAATCTTGTCTGATTATTTTGATTGGACACTATGATGTGGTCACAAAGGAACTGGATGCAAAAAATAATTTTGATATCATATACTTGGATTTCAGGAAAGCTTTTGATACTGTTGAAAATGGAAGACCACTGTACAAATTGTAACGGTATGGCATTAGGGGCAAGTTATATCTGCTAAAAATCCATCAACCTTAGACTTAACCTCTGTCTTCATTCCAGCTTCTGATTATAATGTCATAATTCAAACAGCATACCATGCACAGTGGACAGAGGTATGGCATAAAGAAACAAATAACAAACTTTTCCAATTGAAACAGGACCCAAAATTATGGCACTCATGCACTCAGACAGTTTGGCGAGAAGTGGTACTCGTACGGATTAGAATTAGGCATACCCATCTGACCCACCTCCATTTACTCACTGGCGATGATCCTCCTCAGTGTTCTCACTGCTCTGAACGTCTAACAGTCAAACATATTTTGATTGACTGGCCACACTATCAACCACATCGTACTTCAACACTGCAAAATCTGACTAATCTTCAAGAACTGTTGACATTACATGATATCATAGGAGAGGAGGCAAATATTAAGGAACTTTTTTGCTTTTTGAAACAAATTGGGGTGTATAATCTTTTATGAATAGGTTTCAGAACTGAAAGGAATTTGAACTGCTGCGTTATTAATTATATTCTGATATAACTATGAACAGGCGCACTATAGCCATAGCAGCTAATGCACCAATAAACAATCATAGCACACGCTACAATGGATGAAAGGATGGTTGAGTGGGAGAGAGAGAGTGGTAATCAGTGGACACAGCTCTTCATGGGCTAATATTACGAGGGCAAAGTGAATCAGCGTTAAGCGAGCACCGTATTCCCATAAGGTAATATATGTATTTGTGAGTTAGCATTAGTAGAGGCATACGAAGCAAGAAAGCAAGCTTATACAGCATCAGCCAAAAAAAAAAAAAAAAGCTCCCATTTCACCTCTTCGTTCATTCCAAATACCTATCCAGCTCTGCCTTGAATCTGTTTAAGCTATCAACTTCTGCAATGACAGATGGAAGTTTGTTCCAGCAATCAACAACCCGCTGTCTAAAGGCAAACTTCCGCACACCTTTCCTACAACTGGCTTTCCTCAATTTGAATTTATGCCCACTCAGGCGATTATTCTGAGGAAGTGGAAGAATCTGATCAGTATCAAGTATTAGTATTATTAATAGCCGCCACATGGTGCAAGAGAACCTGTGGCTTGTGCTGCACCAGCAAAAAAAAAAAAAAAAAAAAAAAAACTAATTATTAATAAAAGAAAAGGAAATTAAACTTACATCCTATAGGTTTCCCTCACCCGAAAGTACTATCAGATGTCCTTTGAATTTCCCCAAACTGTCAGCCTCTACCACCCATGTAGGCTACCAACAAACTTATAAATTATAAGAAACTAAGAGCCAAAGCCCGACACATCAGAAAGAAAGGTAAAAAAAAACTCTTGGATCCGATTTGCAACTTCAGTAAATAAAAATACTGATGTAAGAATAATATGGAAAAAAATAAGACAGCTAAATGGCAAATTTCCTTGATTATCCTCGCCGCCAATATTCAACTGGAATGGACAGGAGCTCTCTACTCCTGTAGAAATTGTGAATACTCTAGGGACAGTATTCTCCCAGTTGTCTGCCTCGACCTCGTATGATCCATCATCTCAGAAGATCAAAGCTTCAGCCGAAAAATCAAAACTTAACTTCAAAACCGCTACTTCTCTACCATACAATCAGACACTTACTATGATCGAATTTCAAAAAGCTATATATTCCTCAAAGAACAGTGCTGCTGGTCCCGACGGAGTATATTACATAATGCTTCAACACTTAGACAATAAATCATTATCCTTGCTGCTGACCTTTTACAACCGTATATTCATTGAACATTCATACCCTACTCGCTGGCATCACTCCTATGTACTGGCAATCCCCAAACCAGGGAAAGATCATTCTATCCCTCACAATTATAGACCCATCTCTCTTACAAGTTGCTTGAGTAAAATATTAGAAAAAATTATACACCGCCGATTAACATGGTATCTGGATTCAAAACATCTAATCTCTGATAACCAGTTTGGTTTCAGAAAAAATCACTCATCCCTAGATCTTATGGTTAAAGCTGAAACAAATATCAGGAATGCATTTATTCGAAATGAACATCTTGTCATGGTCTGCCTTGACATAGAGAAGGCCTTTGACACCACCTGGCGTTTTGGTATCTTAAAAGATCTTCATTCCCTTGACCTGAGAGGTCACTAACCATGCTACATGCAGAACTTCCTTCAGTATAGATCTTTTCAAGTTTGCTATAGACAAGTCTTCTTGCAAATCTATATACAAGAGGAAGGAGTCCCACAGGGTTCAGTTCTATGCTATTTTATTTGCATTGAGAATAAATCATATTACCAAATGTATTCCCAACAGTGTGAACTCATATCTCTATGCCGATGATCTCACTGTTTCCTTTGAAAGGCAACTACAAATCTCACTAAACAATATTGAACTATGGATGACACAGAATGGTTACAGACTATCTCATCAAAAATCTAGTGCCATTCACTTTTCTAACAAACGAGGGATGCACCCTGACCCAGCGCTACACCTGACAAATCCTATCTCAGTTATGAGTAGCATTCGCCTCAGTTATGAGTAGCATTCGCCTCATTTCCTATCAAAAATGAGTAGCATAAATGCTACTCATTTTTGATAGGAAACTTAATTTTTTAGAACATATCAAATATCTCTGGACAACCTGCCAGAAAAAAATGAACATTCTCAGAGTTCTTTCTTCTACGACATGGATGCAGACTGTCACACTTTATTTCACCTGTATAGAACTCTAATTAGATCTCATCTTGATTATGGAGCCCCGGTGTATGACTCTGCTAGGGAGAGTGTGCTAGTACGGCTTGCTCCTGTTCAACATTCTGCCCTCAGGATTGCTACAAGTGCTTATAGAACATCGCCAGTGCAAAGTCTCTACGGTGAAGCCCATGAAGTTCCACTCTGCCTCAGAAGAAAGGTGTTACTTCTGAATTATGCCGCTAAAATTCAAAGCAGGCCTACCCATCCAATTTGGCCTATACTTAGTGATCCACAGTTTAAAATGTTCTACAGAAATAAACCCAGAGCAGTCCAACCTACTGGCATCAGATTACAGGCTCTATCTGAAAGCTGGAATGTACACCTTGAAAAAGTCCTCCAAGATTCTTAGGAGACCGCGGCAGAATTGCTTAACAAGTACAGGTCACTGTTGAAAAAAAGCCGTGAAATAGGGTTGAATTTGAAAGTGTCTGCAATTCTGCCCAGACAGGATAGGAGGGAGTATATGATGAGAGCCTTGTTGATCAATTCGACCCTGGAAAGATTGTGCAAGGCTCAAGGGGTAGAATTTTTTTCAGCCTGGACTGTACTTGTTAACAGGAGAGATTGCTTCTACAGGGGTGGGATACACTTAAATAGAAAGGGTGCAAGAATATTTGCTGATGCTATTGAGGCAGTGTTAGGTGGGTCGGAAAACTGCTAGCTTGGGGGGGGGGAGACAAAGACGAATAGATTAACAGTAGCCACCGGCAGAGGTGAAAGAGATTCTTGCACTGCTTCTATTGGAATGAGCAGAATCCTGAAAAACAAGATGCAGGATATTTCAGAGACTGCTGGGAGTCATTGTGGTACAAGTAAACACATGGGTTGTGTTAGGGTAGCGAAGAATAGAAATAGGTGCATGTATACTTGCGTGTACACCAATGCTAGGAGTTTAGTAAATAAATTTGATGAATTTGAGGTATTGCTCAAAACATCAAAGGCAGATATTGTTGGGATATCAGAGACGTGGTGTCACACAGATATAAGGAATGCAGAACTGGAATTTGGGGAGTACAACATCTACAGAAAGGATAGACTGGATAGGAAGGGAGGAGGGGTTATGCTATTAGTTAAGAAATACATAAAATCCAAGGAAGTGAAGCCAGTGGACATCGCTGGACAGTGCGGTGTCGAGTCAGTTTGGTTTGACATAAGCATTGGGAGATCAAAATTGAGAGTAGGAGTGTGCTATAGGCCTAATGACTCTGATGAGTATAATAAGAAACTGTACAGGGAAATAGAGTGGCCAGTAAATCAGAGAGTCTTATAATGGGAGATTTTAATTTCCCAGATATTGATTGGAATTTCGGGGCTGGTCACTCACACACTATCAAGGCTTTTGTGGATTTATTGGATAATTGTTTTCTACATGAACATGTTCGGGAGGCAACTAGAGGGAGTAATACTCTTGATTTGATTATCAGCAGTGATTTTTCATGCATTAAGAATCTGCAGATAAATGAACCACTAGGTGGCAGTGATCACAGTGTGCTGAAGTGGGATTTACTCAAAGAGGTAACTACCATTAGGGGCAGACGATACAAAGGTTGGCAGGGTTGTCAAGGACACTACTGACACTATGCTGCTGCAACAGGATCTGGAAAGGTTGAGCAGATGGGCTGAGAGGTGGCAAATGAAGTTTAACATTGACAAATGTAAAGTACTACACATGGGAAACAGCAACCCCAGAGCAACGTATCAACTCTGTGGTACTACACTGACAGTGGTAGAGAATGAAAGGGACTTGGGGGTGGTTGTGCAGGCAGATATGAAGTTCTCTGAGCAGTGCAGACGGGCTGCAAGAGTAGCTCATGGAGTATTGTCAATGATATACAGGAATTTTTCCAGCAGGGATAAGGAGGTGATTATTCCATTGTATAAGGCGATGGTCAGGCCACACCTAGAGTACTGTATACAGGTCTGGAGGCCTCATTTCAAGAAGGATGTAGAGCTGCTGGAACGAGTACAGAGAAGGGCAACAAGATTAGTGAATGGAACAAAGGGGTGCTCTTACGAAGAAAGGCTTAAGTTTTGCAAATTACACTGTATGGAGACTAGGCACCAGCGAGGTGATCTGATAGAGGTGTATAAAGCCTTGAATGGTTTAAGCATGCTCAAAGCTGATGGGATTCTTCCTCTAGCTCAGAAAAATCACCTGAGAGGGCATAAATTCAAATTGAGGAAAGACAGATGTAGGATAGACGTGCGGAAATTTGCCTTTAGCCAGCGGGTGGTTGGTTGGTGGAACAGACTTCCATCCCTTGTAGTGGAGGTTGATAGCCTAAATAAGTTTAAGGCTCAGCTGGACAATTATTTTGAACGAACAGAGGGGTGAAGTGGAAGTGGGTTTTTTTTTTTTTTTTTTTTTTTGGCTGATGCTGCATAAGCTTGCTTTCTTGCATCAAATGCCTCTACTAATGCTAATGCTAAAGGGAAGGGTTATTGCTTTCGTAAAGGCGACTACGATGGACTGAGACAGTATTTAATTCTATACAGTGGGACCAACTGATGATGTTAGCAACAGCAAATGCAAAATGGGAAGCATTCAAAGAACTTATCTTGGAAACTACTAGGCTTTACATACCAACCAAGAAATATTGTTCAAGGTTTAGGCCTAAATGGATGTCAGATGAACTGATGAGGCATATGGCAGAGAAGAAACATGCATGGGATACATACAAATTAACACGTGACACAGAAGCCTATGATAGATACAAGTTGATCTGTAACCAAGTTACAAAGGAGGTTAGGCAGGCGAAGGCAGATTACGAGAAATCTTTGGCAAGGGATGCAAAGAAAAACAGCAAAGAGTTCTTTACTTATGTAAACTCTAGAAGGAAGGGGATGAATCAGATTGGACCACTTGATATGGATGGGTCAACTGTTGATGATCCTGCTCAGGTAGCTAACAAACTAAATGAATATTTTGCATCGACATTCACACATGAGGAATTATTTAGTGAGGGGAAAGCCAGAGGTGTATTCAACTCTAGCAGTAAGCTAGAGAATCTTGTAATAACTGAGAGTAAAGTGGAGGAGAAATTGTTGAAGATAAACAAAAGAAAGGCACCTGGGGTGGATGGGATCTATCCAGTTATATTAAAGGAGGCAGCAGAGGAAGTAAGCAAACCCTTAGCCATAATTATGAAAGCTTCCTTGGACTCAGGGGAGGTACCCACAGACTGGAAATGTGCAAATGTGACCCCAGTTCACTAAAGAGGATCAAAGGCTGACAGAAGTAATTATAGACCTGTGAGCTTAACTTCTGTTCCAGGAAAATTAATGGAGGCACTAGTTAAAGAAGCACTGCAGGATCATTTAGACAAGACTTCAGTTATAGCTCGGACACAGCATGGTTTTGTTAAGGGGAAGTCTTGCCTGACCAATTTGATTGGATACTATGATGCAGTCACAAAGGAACTGGATGCAGGGAATAACTTTGATATTATATACTTGGATCTTACAAAGGCTTTTGATACTGTTGTACATGGAAGACTGCTGCACAAATTGGAGCAGTCTGACATTGGAGGTAAATTGCTGATGTGGATAAAGGGGTGGCTGAGGGGGAGAAGACAGAGAGTCGTAATCACTGGACACTGCTCGTCGTGGACTGATGTTATTAGTTGAGTCCCTGAGGGCTCAGTGTTGGGTCCATTATTGTTTTCTGTATTTATAAATGATATTGATGATGGTATATCAAGCTTAATGTCCATGTTTGCAGATGATACAAAGGTTGGCAGCGTTGTCAAGGATACTACTGACACTATGCTGCTGCAACAGGATCTTGAAAGGTTGAGCAGATGGGCTGAGAGGTGGCAAATGAAGTTTAACATTGACAAATGTAAAGTACTACACATGGGAAACAGCAACCCCAGAGCAACGTATCAACTCTGTGGTACTACACTGACAGTGGTAGAGAATAAAAGGGACTTGGGGGTGGTTGTGCAGGCAGATATGAAGTTCTCTGAGCAGTGCTGTTGTTGTTGTTGTTGTTGTTATTTGGTGTTTTAGGAGCATTAGCAACTAAGGCCATATTGCTCCGGGATATGCGGTGGTCATTCCCTGACCTTTCCGTATCTTCCGTATTTGGTGGTGACGGGCTCGAACCCCGGTCTAATCAAGAAGCGTGTGCTACGCACTGCTGCTCCTTCCCACCTGGCTACGGAGGCGCCTGAGCAGTGCAGACGGGCTGCAAGAGTAGCTCATGGAGTATTGTCAATGATATACAGGAATTTTTCCAGCAGGGATAAAGAGGTGATTATTCCATTGTATAAGACAATGGTCAGGCCACACCTAGAGTACTGTATACAGGTCTGGAGGCCTCATTTCAAGAAGGATGTAGAGCTGCTGGAACGAGTACAGAGAAGGGCAACAAGATTAGTTAATGGAACAAAGGGGTGCTCTTACGAAGAAAGGCTTAAGTTTTGCAAATTACAGTGTCTGGAGACTAGGCACCAGCGAGGTGATCTGATAGAGGTGTATAAAGCCTTGAATGGTTTAAGCATGCTCAATGCTGATGGGATTCTTCCTCTAGCTCAGAAAAATCACCTGAGAGGGCATAAATTCAAATTGAGGAAAGACAGATGTAGGATAGACGTGAGGAAATTTGCCTTTAGCCAGCGGGTGGTTGGTTGGTGGAACAGACTTCTATCCCTTGTGGTGGAGGTTGATAGCCTAAATAAGTTTAAGGCTCAGCTGGACAGGTATTTGGAACGAACAGAGGGGTGAAGTGGAAGTGGGTTTTTTTTTTTTTGGCTGATGCTGCATAAGCTTGCTTTCTTGCATCAAATGCCTATGCTAATGCTAAAGATCCAAACACTTCAGTTCCCCCATGGTCCTGTATTAATCCATCCTGTGACAATTACTTCCTGAACTGGGGAAAAGATTCCCTTGCAAATATTAATGTGCGACAACTTCATACTGCTCCCACACAAAATTATCCGCATTTCATGAAAATATACACAGATGGATCAAAGTCTGATAGTGGATTAGGTGCTGCAGCAGTTTTCCCTTCTAACACCATCTCTGTATCTCTGCCTACTGAATGCAGCAGTTATACAGCTGAGTTATTCGCCATTAAACTTGCCCTAGAAAATATTGTCCATAGCTCCATTAAAAAAAGAATAAAAGATACCAACTCGCAGTGTACACTAGTAGCACCACAAAACACCTCTTCACCAACCAATCCTTTAATAAAAACCATAAGAAGTAAGATGATTCTTATTCAGGAACGCCAGCAAGTAGTCATCTTCTGCTGTATCCCAGGTCACACTGGGATCCCAGGAAATGAATGCGCAGACTATGCCGCAAAACATCCATCTAACCCATCATCTTCAGGCTTTTGCGTTCCATATGTCGATTACAGACCTATGATACGAAGGACATGTAAGGAACAATGGACACTTCTATGGCAAGCTCAATGATCAAATGATCCTCCACAGTGTTTTCAATGCAACTGTCAGCTAACAATGAAGCACATTCTTGTTGAATGCACTCTGTACAAACATGCTCGGCAATGTTCATTCAGCTTCCTTCCAAATCTAAAAGAACCTCTAAAACTCTCTCATATCATAGGCAACGATGCTAATACCTTGGAGTTATTCTGCTTTCTTAAACGAATAAAATTATATGATCGTCTCTGACTGTTTCCATAACAGTCACCATTGATAACTTTCATATCACTGATAGGCGCAATATGGTCTAAGCAGCCCTTGTGCCAAAAATAATAATAACAACAACAACAACAAACCCATGTAGGCAACTTATTCCAGTAATTTATAACTCACTGGCTAAAATAAAACTTCCTGCAGTCCAGTCTAAACATTTCCCCCCGTAACTTGAATTTACGTCCCCTAGTTCTAGCATCATTTATAATCTTTAAAATTTCATCCTCATTCATTTTACTGATACCTCTCAGAACTTTAAACACTTCAATCAAATCTCCTCTAAGGTGTCTAGTTTCCAAACTCTGCAACCCACATATTCGAAGTCTTTCTTCATAAGGACGCCCTTTTGCCGATCTCACCATGCGAGTTACCCGTCTTTGCACCCTTTCAGAAAGCTCGATGTCTTTCTTTAGGTGCAGTCTCCATACTTGAACACAGTATTCCAAGTGTGGTCTGACAAAAGCCTTATATAATGGGATTATCACGTCCCAATCTCTACTTGCAAAAGTTCGATGGATCATTGATAGGACACCATGGGCCTTCCTTGCAACCTGTTCACAATGCTCAGAGAATTTCATGCCTGACCGTATCGTACCACCCAAGTCCCTTTCCTCCACTACCTGCTGTAGTTCAACTCCGCCAAGTGTATAAGTTATTTTGGGGTTAATGTTCCCCAGGTGTAATACCTTACACTTTGCTGGATTAAAACATAGCTGCCATTTTTCTGACCATTCCTGAAGTCTATCTAGGTCATTCTGAAGAAGCTCTGCTTGACAGTGATGATTAACTACTCTACCAATTTTAACATCAACTGCAAATTTATACATCACGCCAACTATCCCTTCATCAATGTAGTTTATGAAATTTAAAAACACAGTGGTCCTAATACTGATCCTTGGGGAACCCCACTTCTTACATCAACCCAATCTGAGGAATAGCCATTTATCACAACCCTCTGCCTCCTGTCCTGAAGCCATCCTGCTATCCATCTATGGATTTTCCCAGTGATTCCAACCTGTTCCAGCTTATAAAGCAACCACTTACGTGGGACTGAGTCAAAAGCTTTGCTGAAATCTAAATAAACAATGTCGAATTTATTTCCTGAATCCAGCTCACGAATAACCCTTTCAAAATAGTCAACCAGATTTGTTAAACATGATTTTCCCTTTACAAAGACTTCTGAGCATGCCAAAACCATTCAAGGCTTTATACACCTCAATCAGATCACCTAGCAGGTGCCTAGTCTCCAGATACTGTAATTTGCAAAACTTAAGCCTTTCTTTGTAAGAGCAACCCTTTGTTCTATTCACTAATTTTGTTTCCCTTCTCTGTACTCGTTCCAACAGCTCTACATCATTCTTAAAATGAGGCCTCCAGACCTGTATACTCAATGTATACAGTACTCAAGGTGTGGCCTGACCATTGCCTTATACAAGTGGATAATCACCTCCTTATCCCTTCCAGAAAAATTCCTGTATATCATTGACAAATCACCGTGAGCTGCTCTTGCAGACTGTCTGCACTGGTCAGAGAACTTCATATCTGTCTACACAATTACCCACAGGTCCTTTTCATTCTCTTCAACTGTTAGTGTAGTACCACAGAGTTGATACATTACTCTGGGGTTACTGCTTCACTTATATTTGTCAATGTTAAACTTCAGTTAACACCTCTCAGCCCATCTACTCAACTTTTCTAGATCCTGTTGCAGCAACGTACTGTTAATAGTGTCATTAACAACCTTGCTGACCTTCGTATCGTCTGCAAACGTAGACCTTAAGCCTGATATACCATCATCAAAATCATTAATGAATACAGAAAACGACAATGGACTCAGCACTGAACCCTGGTAGACTCCAATAACATTAGTCCACAAAGAGCAATGTCCATCGATTACCACTCTCTGTCTTCTCCCACTCAACCATCCGTTTATCCATAGCAGCAATTTGCCTCCAATGCTGCACTGCTCCAATTTGTGCAGCATTCTTCCATGTGCAATAGTATCAAAAGCCTTTCTAAGATCCAAATATATGATATCAAAATTAATCTTTGCATCCAGTTCCTTTATGACTACATCATAGTATCCAATCAAATTGGTCAGACAAGACTTCCCCTTAACAAACCCATGCTGTGTCCAAGCTATAACTGAAGTCTTCTCTAGATGATACTGCAGTGAATCTTTAACCAATGCTTGCATTTTCCCTTCATGTTAGTTTAACATGAAGGGAATTTAACAATGCTTCTTTAACAATGCCTTCAAGATAGATTTACCTAAACATAGGTTAAACTAACAAGTCTGTAATTACGTGTGTGTGCCTTTGATCTTCCTTTGTGGATTGGGGTCACATTTGCACATTTCTAGTCTATGGGTACCTCCCCTGGCTCCACAAAAGCTGTCATAATTATGGCTAAGGATTTTCTTACTTCCTTTGCTGCCTCCTTTAATATAACTGGATATATTCCATCCACCCCAGGTTCCTTTCTTATGTTTATCTTCAACAATTTCTCCTCCGCTTTACTCTCAGTTATTATAAGATTATCTAGCTTACTGCCAGAGTTTAATACACTTCTGGCATTCCCCTCTCTGTATAACTTCTCATATGTGAATATAGATGCAAAATATTCATTTAGTTTGTTAGCCACCCAAGCAGGATCATCAACAGTTGAACCATTGATACCAAGTGGACCAATCTGATTCATACTCTTCCTTTTAGAGTTTACATAGGTAAAGAACTCTTTGCTGTTTTTCTTTTTGCTTCTTTTGCCAAAGATTTCTCATAATCTGCCTTTGCCTTCCTGATTTCCTCTGTGGCTTGGTTACCAGCTGGTTATCAACCAGCATATATCAATCATAGGCTTCCATGTCACCCATTAATTTACAGGTATCCCATGCATTTTTCTTTTCTGCCACATGTCTCATTAATTCATATGACATCCATTTAGGCCTAAACCTTGAACAATATTTCATAGTTAGTATGTAAAGCCTAGTAGCTTCCAATATTAATTCTTTGAATGCTTCACATTTTGAATTTGCTGTTGGTAACATCATCAGTTGGTCCCACCGTATGGAATTTAAATATTGTCTTAGACCTCCGTAGTCACCTTTAGAAAAGCAAAAACCCATCCCTTTACCCTTGATGGTAGTTACTCTTTGAGTAAATCCCACTATAGCACACTGTCATCACTGACACCTAGTGGTTCCTTTATCTGCAGATTCTTAATGCATGAAGAATCCACTGATAATCAGAGCAAGAGTATTACTCCCTCTAATTGCCTCCCGAACATGCTGCTGTAGAAAACAATCACCCAATAAATCCACAAAAGCCTTTCTAGTGTGTGAGTGACCAACCCACAAATTCCAGTCAGTCTCTGGGAAATTAAAATCCCCCATTATAATACATACTGATTTATTGCCCCACTCTATTTCACTGCACAATTGCTCATTATGCTCATCAGATTCATTAGGTCTATAACACACACACACACACCTGCTCTCATGTTTCCTTTCCCAGTGCTTATTTCCCACCAAACAGACAACACTGCATTGTCCACCAACATCAATTGGATGCACTTCCTTAGATATTATGTGTTTCTTAACTAACAGTATAATCCAGGAAATTCCAACTTTGCACTGCCTATATCTGTGTGACACCACATCTCTGATATTCCAACAATATCTGCCTTTGATGTCTTGACTAGCACTTCAAGCTCATCAAATTTATTAACTATACTCCTTGCATTGGTGTACACACAAGTATACATGCACCTGTTTCTACTCTTAGTCACACTAATACACCCCTTGTATTTACTTGTTCCACTATGGCTCCCAGCAGTCCTGAAAATCCGCATTGCCTTGCCTTCCAAGCTGCTACTCAATTGCCTTTCAATAGAAGCAGTGCAAGAATCACTTTCACCTCTGCCAGCGGCTACTGTTAATTTATTAGTCTGTGTATCCCCCCCCCCCCCCCCAAACTAGCAGTTTTCTGACCCACTTAACTCTGCCTCGATTCTTGCATCCTTTATATTTAAGTGTATCCCAACCTTGTTGAAGCAGACTCTCCTATTAACAAGCACAGACCAGACAGAAAAATTCTACCCTCAACCTTGCACAATCTCTCCAGGCCCGAATTGATCGACGAGGCTCTCATCATATACTCTCTCCTATCATGTCTGGGCAGAATTGCAGATACTTTCAATTTCAACCCTAACTCACAAATTTTTTTCAACATTGACCTGTACTTGTTAAGTAATTCCGCCGGTCTCCTACTCTTAATATCATTAGAGCCAACATGTACAACAGTATACCCTTTGTGCCCTTAAAAGATGATATCTGCTCTACAATGTCATAAACCTTTTCCCCTGGTAGACATACCCTTATCCTGTTCCACCTATCCTTTTTGCACAATATGTTTCTTTTTTTTTTTCTCTAACAATAGGTTCACCAACAACAACTAGCTCCTTTTGGACCAGTGCATTCTGCCTTGTGCTTGCTGCTGTGCTATGTGATGTTCAAGTGCAAGCTCTGGCACTGATGTGGCCAGCTGAGAGCTTGATGGGTCCATCAATTTGAATCTTTTGATTGCATCCACCCTCTCCTTGAAGCTCTCATATAAGACCTTAACAATGCTGACTGGCGCCTGATTTCCTCACACTCCTTACATCATGCACGCCCACACAAAGACATTCCCCTTGGCAATATCATGTCCCATTCCTGATTGCTCCACAAACATCAAACAAGCAGTGCACTTCAAAAGGCTGTGATTCAGAGGACAACTGTCCCCTCAGTTCTCCCCTGAGCTACAGCACTCCTATTAGTTTGAGCATTTTGCTTTACTGCTCTGGTCTGAGTCATGATTTCTATTCAATTTCAAATAAAATTCCAATACAAAATGTAACCATAAACTTATATCCCAATTTGCAGTTATACACTGTATATATGTATTTCAGTATTGAATATTATTTCTGAGTTGCCTTATATCACTTTCTTATCTCCTGTCAAATGCTGATGTTAATGCTGATAATTTGTTTTGGAAAAACAGAGCGCAAAATGAATCATCGCTAAGCGAGTGCCATATTCCCATAAGGTAATATATGTATTTGTGAGTTGCGGTCTGTGGCATGGGATATTTCCTAATCTTTAATGGAACAACTGTCTTTCTTATCTGCCATTATTAACACTTTTAAAATGTAGTGTTGCTTTAATTATTATACAGCCCTTTTTTTTTTTTTTTTAACATTGATCTGTACCTGTTAATCACTTCTGCCATTCTCCTCTTAATCTCATTAGTGCCAACGTGTACAACAATGTCACGTTTTGTGCCCTTAAAGGATATCTGTTCTACAGCATCATCAACTTTTGTCAAGTTATATGTATTAAGTTTTATATATTAATTTATAATGTATTAAGTTTTATATATTAATTTATAATGTATTACCAAGTTATATGTATTAATTTCTAATATTACTTTTGTAAAAACTAGGTTGTTATATGTATTTAGTTAAAAAAGAGTACAATTTAATTGACAATGAAGTTTAATTAGATTAGTAAATTTTACTGATTAATTTATACTACTGTACTCGCTATCTAGTTTTCTGTTAAACCTTACGCTATCTAGTTTGGGGTACACATAGCATATAACAATGGCGGCAAGTTACGAATGGTAAATCTATGGACATGAGGTATTAATTTAATTGGCAGTGAAAAGTCAGGATTGTCAAAATTGCACTATATAAATTCAAAATAAACCATGGAGCTTGACTTAGGTCTATAATCTACTTATAGATAATAATTTAATCTGACAATTAAGTCAGTAAACCAGCTAAAAGTAATTAAAAACTTAGCATTTGCGGGAGCTGCAAAACTTGTCCAACATGTGGATTAGATACCCTTACTGATGCTAAGTAATAACCTTCAAAATCTCTATCTAAGTTCAAATTAAACTAAAGTATTACTAGGAATATAAAGCAACTCTAGAAAATAAATTAATATGGCAATTTAAGTCAATAAAAAAACAAAAATTTAAGAAAACTTCTTTATTAGCTGGCCGTAAAAACTTTGCCTGTTCACGTATACTCTCGTACCCTGATGAATTCAGGTTTTTATATTAAAATAAGTTTTCACGTATGAATGTTACCATATTTTACAGATAAGTGCAAATGTACCTGTGGACCTGCACAAGGTCAAGGTGTGTTTGTTTTAATTGCGGTCTCCAGGGTTCCCCCTATATGCTGCTGTAGCATTTGAAAAGGAAAAGGCCAGGCAGGCAAGTGTATATATGTAGGTGTGTAAGTATGTGTCTTGTTATGTTGAGTGCTGGCACCTGGTGACTTCGCAGTGAGGGGACAGGGAACACCTGGTCCCCTGCCTCCTGACTCCCAACCTTGGCCATGTGGAGACGCACCAGGTTCCACTTTCTAGCTGAGACTCTTACTGCGGCTATCAGACAAGCCTGGGAGCCCCAAGGTATTTAAAGAAAGGAAAAGGGATATAGAAGGCGTAGTATGTAAAATGGAGGGAGAGGAAAGTGAATAGAAACCAAGGGGACGAGAGAAATAGGCATCCCCGGAAAAGAAGCAAAGTAGGAAGAAAAGAGTAAAGTTATTAGTGGAAATGTGGACCTGCACAATTATCTATAGACAACAGCAGACTATTATTTGAGCCTACACTCATTTAATGGTAACTTGTTGATTGCTGTTCATGGCCCGGCTCGCCAGCGATTGATCGGAAGGGATACCGTATACTAAAAATTAACCCGTGTTTACGAAACAAAAAAAAAAAAAAAACCCTTGCTATATCCACACCTGACGTCAATTAACTCTCAGGCACTGTGTGAAAAAGCCCATAATACTGTGATTTCATTAATCATTTCTCATGTGAATAATCACATTGTATCCATTCCTTGAGTTAATTCAAAGACCTTTCTGAAAAATCACTATTACCTTGCCGATTTTGCTTTTATTTTGCTGAATTTCATGATCTTCTGCAGGAACCTGTAAGTGCCTATGCTGGCCACTCAATTTACTTCTTTATCATCAGATTCGTCTTCCAATTCACCGAAAAAAAAACAAAAAAAACTTGCTTTCTTGCATTGTATGCCTCTACTAATGCTAAACATTCGCTATCGGATTTATTGAATAAATCAGAATTAACAAATGCATGGTGCAAACTAACTCCAACTTCCTATTTGCTTAAAGCCAGTACTTGCAGTGCTGCTCTGCGAAAACTATCATTTTTTCCAGCTATCCTCACCAAAAGTAATACATTCATCCATATTTCAAACTGAAAGAAACCAAATATACGTGCAACACGAATAATCAGTAGTGTTAAAAATTGAAAACAGTGTACCAAGCCACAGGGTTACATTTGTAAAATCGAAGTAGTTATGTGTATTAAGTTAAAACATTACATTAGTAAAATCTAAGTAGTTATAATAGATAATAAATGTAACTATCTAGAGTTCGCACTAGCTATTTGCGATATTATATCTACACGAGATCATTAATTCTGAAGCCCGGTGGGCAGAAACAGCAGTGCATAGCACACGCTTCTTGATCACACCGGGGTTCGAGCCCATGACCACCAAATACGGAGGATGCAGAAAGGTCAGGAAATGACCACCACATATCTCCGGAGCAATATGGCCTTAGTTGCTAATGCTCCTAAGAACCAAATAACAACAACAATGTTGATTCTGAAAGCTCTACAAATATTACTGTCATATGTTACCGCCTACATGTCAAGTTAAATTATTAAAACATGTAAGTAGTGCTATGATTTATAGTTTATAATTCTCTTCTGATGCTGATTACGCTGCTACAAGTTATGTAGACACTTCTAGTATTTGCTGTATCAGTACAAAAACAGTGGTAGCAGAATTTTGAACACTACAATACAGGGCATCTCAAAAATATTGGTATAAACATTTAGGGGAGGTAGGTAACATCTGAAGGAATGTGAATTGCATAGGAACCCGTCGGTAGATGGCATGGTAGTTACCGCACGAGAGCATGCATCGATATACGAACTGTGAGCTGGCAGACATGCACTTAGGGTTATGGATTAGCAGAGGGCAATGGATGAGCCACTCAACGAATATATGGAGAACGCTTCCCAGACAGACATGTACTGGACCACCATTTGTTTGCACGTGTGCATCAAAATTTGTGCGATTATGGGTCATTTAGAGGTAACAGAAGTAGTGCGTGCAGACCACGTTCGATGCGAACTCCCGCCATGGAAGAAAGTGTGTTGAATGCCGTCCAGAATAATCCTACTACCAGCACATGTGCTGTTGCCTTTGGAGTGTCTCATTGCAGTGTACAGTGTATCTGGCACGACGATTCCTTACACCCCTTTTATCTCCAAAAGGTTCAGTTACTGCTCCTCCAAGATCATCCTGCACATGTGGCTTTAGCGCAGTGGTTTCTCCAAGAAAGTGTTTTGAATTTTACAGCCTATGTTTTGTTCATGGTTGAGGCTTATTCAATCAGCACAATTCTCATGTGTGGGCTCACGACAACCCACACGGTGTGCACCCCCATGTGGCACAACATCACTTTGCAATAAATGTGTGGGCAGGTATGGTCAGTGACTGCTTAGTCGGCCCATACCATCCCACATGAACTCCGCTAAATATCGGATCTGTTTTGAACAAGTTCTACCAGGGTTACTTGACGATGATCCAGCAAATGTGAGACGCAACATTTGGTTTCAACATGATGGGGCGCCTGCCCATTATGGAAAGTGTGTTTGTGACCATTTGAACAGGCGTTTTGGGCGTCGATGGATTGACCGTGGTGGACCCATTGCCTGGTCCCTATGCTTACCTGATTTATCAAGCCTTGATTTCTTTCTGTGGGGAGGGCCCTCAAATCTATCGTGTATGAGTCGCCTGTGGAGACGGAAATGGATCTCTTGGCGAGACTCGTCTGCGCTGCTGCTACTGTCAAAGAAACTCCAGGTGTGTTCGACCGTGTCTGCCAATCCATGCTGCGTCGGTGTCACGCATGCATTGCGTCTCATGGTAGAACCTTCGAGCATCTGTTGTAACATCATAAAATGCATCCATCTCGTACTCCATTGTTAATATTATGTTTACCACTAATTATTGTTTTTTTTTTTTTTTTGGTAGTTGTTGGTGCATCGGCTTCTGTGGCCATAGTGCACCTCCCAAGGTTTTTGCAGTACTTCGAACCCGCGACCTTTGGGTTGCCAGGCAGGCACTTTACCCACCTGGCTAGCCCGGTCGGCACTAATTACTGTCTTGTGTCATTTCTGCTTCTTGTGCCTCTGCTACTACTTTCCCATGACATTTCCGGTTATCGGTTCCTATTCGATTCACATTCCTTTAGATCAGTGCGTCTCAAAGTGGGTGATATCGCCCCCTGGGGCCATTAGAATTATCAATGGGGGTGATAGGTATGAAAGGGGGAGAGGGGAGCGATAGGCATTAAAGGGGGTGCCGGGGGGGTGGAGCACCATCAATGATTGGTCATTACAAGGGTTTTATGGCATTATTTAAAAAATGCTGTTTCAAATATTATTATTGTTCATTGTTTCATTCACTGTCAGCATTTAGTTGCACAAAACTTGGTGATCAACTGCACAATTCTCTACAAACTGTTATTACTGCTATAAACAAAATTAAAGCACATTCTTTGAATGATCATATATTTCGAAAGCTTTGTGATCAAAACAGTGAAGATTTTGAACGATTTCTACTTCACTCCGCGGTTCGGTGGCTGGCAAATGGCAACTGTCTCAACAGATTTTATGAACTCTTTGATATTGTTGTCGAGTGTTTTGAAGATAGGAACAACGACCTTAATAATGACCTCAAGAAAATGAAAACTGATATTGCTTATCTTGCAGATATATTTACTAGATTCAACTCAATGAACTTACATTTACAAGGACAAGATGTAACTTTTATTAAGGCAAAAACTGAAATTTCAGCATTTATTTCAAATTAAACCTTTTTATGTGCAACGTAGGATGATGTGAATTGTATCAATTTCCAAATCTGTTGGAAATAGAGAAAAAAAGAAAAAATAGCTGATGAAACTCTACTAACTTTTTGTAATCACCTAGAAATGTTGCGCAGAGATATGCAGGAAAGGTTTGAAGATCTCCTTAATTTGAAAATTCCAGATTGGGTTATAACTCCTTTTTTAAATAATAATGATGGTGAATGTTTTGTTGAAGAAAAATTGATTGAGTTACAAAATGAAGTTGAACTGAAGCCAAAATTTCAAAATTCATATCAGGAATTTTTGTTACAAAAGAAAATCCCTGACCATTATTCTGTATTGTGGGGAATTGTAAAAAAATTACTTGTTTCTTTTCCAACATCATATCTAGTCGAAACCGGTTTCAGTGCTGTATCTCAATTGCTGACAAAACAAAGAAATTGTCTGGATGTTGTTAAACGTGGCGATTTACGACTTCTCCTTACAGATATTAAACCTAATATTGATAAACTAATAAATCTCCACCAAGCTCATCCATCGTATTAAATATTAAAATATAATTAACTATTTCCATTAATGTCATGACTTATTTATGTAATTAACTTTAATTTTTATAACTTAATTTAAGTGACTATAACTGACTTTATTTATGTAGTTGTAATTTTTTACGAAGAAGGAATAAAGTGCAGTAAATAGTTTTCTTTATAGTTCACACGTACATGCAGGGCTGCATTTACGTTTTTGGAGGCAAACTGACAAGTATTCATTTCAGTTAAAGTCTTGGCCAAGGCTTTTTTTTAGGGGGTGGCGATCCAACCAAGGGGAGTGGTGATCCAAAAAAGTTTGAGAAGCACTGCTTTAGATATTACCTACCTCCCCTAAACATTTGTACCAATATTTTTGAGACACCCTGTAGATACTATGATGGCAGAAATCGACTGTGGTTTTCTATGCAATTATAAGGCCAGGTAAAGACTAAATACACCAGATTAATCAGAAAATCACAAAAGAATAATATATTACAAATTTAAATTAAAGGTTAGAGAAAAACAATAACTTCAAATCAATAAATAAAAAAACTACTTAGTGGGTTTGAACACATATGCCTCCAACTAGCCTCGTCAGCAAATTCCCTATGTTGTGTACACATGGCAAGAAAATATACCTTCAAGCTTCTTGACATAACATGGTCTCGACAATGCACCCGCCACTTACACACTACTTGGACCCCTTACAGTGGCTATGACATTAATGGAAATAGTAAATTATATTTAACATAATTAATAACATAACATAATTAATTATAATTAATTAATAAATTAATAGAATCATGACTCAAACCAGAGCAGCAAAGCAAAAGGCTCAAGCTAATGGAAGCGCTGTGGCTCAGAGCAGAACTGAGGGGGGCAGTTGTCCTCTGACTCACAGCCTTATAAAATGCACTGTTTGCTTGATGTTTGCAGACAATCGGGTACGGGACATGATACTGCCAAGGGGGATGTCTTTGTGTGTGCGCGATGCAAGGAGTGTATCGATATCAGGCAACAACTCGGCGTTCTTGTGGGCCTATATGAGAGCTTGAAGGACAGGGTGGATGCCCTCGAAGAAACTAAATTGAGGGGCCCATCAAGCTCTCAGCTGCCCACATCAACGCCAGAGCTTGCACTTGGGCATCGCGTGACACAGAGACAACCCCCAAGGCAGAATGCGCTGGTCCCGAAGGAACTAGTAGTTGTTGGTGACTCTATTGTCAGGGAAACGGGGAACATGCTTTGTAAAAAAGATAGGTGGAACAGGACCAGGGTATGTCTGCCAGGGGCAAAGGTTGATGACGTTGTAGAGCGAATATCATCTTTTAAGGGCACAAAAGGTGATATAGTTGTACACGTTGGCACTAATAATATTAAGAGTAGGAGACCGGCAGAATTACTTAACAAGTACAGGTCACTGTTGAACAAAAGCCGAGAATTAGGGTTGAATTTGAAAGTGTCTGCAATTCTGCCCAGACACGATAGGAGGGAGTATATGATGAGAGCCTTGTCGATCAATTCGGCCCTGGAAAGATTGTGCAAGGCTCAAGGGGTAGAATTTTTTTCAGCCTGGACTGTACTTGTTAACAGGAGAGATTGCTTCTACAGGAATGGGATACACTTAAATAGAAAGGGTGCAAGAATATTTGCTGATGCTATCGAGGCAGTGTTAGGTGGGTCGGAAAACTGCTAGCTTGGGGGGAGACAAAGACCAATAGATTGACAGTAGCCACTGGCAGAGGTGAAAGAGATTCTTGCACTGCTTCTATTAGAATGAGCAGAAGCCTGAAAAACAAGATGCATGGTATTTCAGAGACTGCTGGGAGCCATTGCGGTAAAAGTAAACACATGGGTTGTGTTAGGGTAGCTAAGAATAGAAACAGGTGCAGGTATACTTGCGTGTACACCAATGCTAGGAGTTTAGTAAATAAATTTGATGAATTTGAGGCATTGCTCAAAACATCAAAGGCAGATATTGTTGGGATATCAGAGACGTGGTGTCACACAGATATAAGGGATGCAGAACTGCAATTTGGGGAGTACAACGTCTACAGAAAGGATAGACAGGATAGGAAGGGGGGAGGGGTTATGCTATTAGTTAAGAAACACATAAAAACCAAGGAAGTGAAGCCAGTCGACATCGCTGGACAGTGCAGTGTTGAGTCAGTTTGGTGTGACATAAGCATTGGGAGATCAAAATTGAGAGTAGGAGTGTGCTATAGGCCTAATGACTCTGATGAGTATAATAAGGAACTGTACAGGGAAATAGAGTGGGCCAGTAAATCAGAGAGTCTTATAATGGGAGATTTTAATTTCCCAGATATTGACTGGAATTTGGGGACTGGTTACTCACGCACTAGCAGAGCTTTTGTGGATTTATTGGATGATTGTTTTCTACATCAGCATGTTCAGGAGGCAACTAGAGGGAGTAATACTCTTGATTTGATTATCAGCAGTGATTCTTCATGCATTAAGAATCTGCAGATAAATGAACCACTAGGTGGCAGTGATCACAGTGTGCTGAAGTGGGATTTACTCAAAGAGGTAACTACCATTAGGGGTAAAGGGAAGGGTTATTTCTTCCGTAAAGGCGACTACGATGGACTGAGACAGTATTTAAATTCTATACAGTGGGACCAACTGATGATGTTACCAACAGCAAATTCAAAATGGGAAGCATTCAAAGAACTTATCTTGGAAGCTACTAGGCTTTACATACCAACTAAGAAATATTGTTCAAGGTTTAGGCCAAAATGGATGTCAGATGAACTAATGAGGCATATGGCAGAGAAGAAAAATGCATGGGATACTTACAAATTAACACATGACACAGAAGCCTATGATAGATACAAGTTGATATGCAACCAAGTTACAAAGGAGGTTAGGCAGGCGAAGGCAGATTACGAGAAATCCTTGGCAAGGGATGCAAAGAAAAACAGCAAAGTGTTCTTTACTTATGTAAACTCTAGAAGGAAGGGGATGAATCAGATTGGTCCACTTGATATTGATGGGTCAACTGTTGATGATCCTGCTCAGGTAGCTAACAAACTAAATGAATATTTTGCATCGACATTCACACATGAGGAGTTATTCAGCAAAGGGAATACCAGAGGTGTATTCAACTCTAGCAGTAAGCTACAGAATCTTGAAATAACTGGGAGTAAAGTGGAGGAGAAACTGTTGAAGATAAACACAAGAAAGGCACCCGGGGTGAATGGGATCTATCCAGTTATATTAAAGGAGGCAGCAAAGGAAGTAAGCAAACCCTTAGCCATAATTATGAGAGCTTCCTTGTACTCAGGGGAGGTACCCATAGACTGGAAATGTGCAAATGTGACCCCAATTCACAAAGGAGGATCAAAGGCTGACACAAGTAATTATAGACCTGTGAGCTTAACTTCTGTTCCAGGAAAATTAATGGAGGCACTGGTTAAAGAAGCACTGCAGGATCATTTAGACAAGACTTCAGTTATAGCTCAGACACAGCATGGTTTTGTTAAGGGGAAGTCTTGCCTGACCAATTTGATTGGATACTATGATGCAGTCACAAAAGAACTGGATGCAGGGAATAACTTTGATATTATATACTTGGATCGTAGAAAGGCTTTTGATACTGTTGCACATGGAAGACTGCTACACAAATTGGAGCAGTGTGACATTGGAGGCAAATTGCTGCTATGGATAAAGGGGTGGTTGAGGGGGAGAAGACAGAGAGTGGTAATCAATGGACACTGCTCATCGTGGACTAATGTTATTAGTGGAGTCCCTCAGGGCTCAGTGTTGGGTCCATTGTTGTTTTCTGTATTTATAAATGATATTGATGATGGTATATCAAGCTTAATGTCCAAGTTTGCAGATGATACAAAGGTTGGCAGGGTTGTCAAGGACACTACTGACACTATGCTGCTGCAACAGGATCTGGAAAGGTTGAGCAGATGGGCTGAGAGGTGGCAAATGAAGTTTAACATTGACAAATGTAAAGTACTACACATGGGAAACAGCAACCCCAGAGCAACGTATCAACTCTGTGGTACTACAGTGACAGTGGTAGAGAATGAAAGGGACTTGGGGGTGATTGTGCAGGCAGATATGAAGTTCTCTGAGCAGTGCAGACGGGCTGCAAGAGTAGCTCATGGAGTATTGTCAATGATATACAGGAATTTTTCCAGCAGGGATAAGGAGGTGATTATTCCATTGTATAAGGCGATGGTCAGGCCACACCTAGAGTACTGTATACAGGTCTGGAGGCCTCATTTCAAGAAGGATGTAGAGCTGCTGGAACGAGTACAGAGAAGGGCAGCAAGATTAGTGAATGGAACAGAGGGGTGCTCTTACGAAGAAAGGCTTAAGTTTTGCAAATTACAGTGTCTGGAGACTAGGCACCAGCGAGGTGATCTGATAGAGGTGTATAAAGCCTTGAATGGTTTAAGCATGCTCAATGCTGATGGGATTCTTCCTCTAGCTCAGAAAAATCACCTGAGAGGGCATAAATTCAAATTGAGGAAAGACAGATGTAGGATAGACGTGCGGAAATTTGCCTTTAGCCAGCGGGTGGTTGGTAGGTGGAACAGACTTCCATCCCTTGTCGTGGAAGTTGATAGCCTAAATAAGTTTAAGGCTCAGCTGGACAGGTATTTCGAACGAACAGAGGGGTGAAGAGGAAGTGGTTATTTTTATTTATTTATGTTACTTTTTTTTTTTTTTTTGGCTGATGCTGCATAAGCTTGCTTTCTTGCATCAAATGCCTCTACTAATGCTAATGCTATCTGGCAGAGTAAAGGAAGAGAGAGATATTATTCAATAGCTGATCTGGAAGCCTCCTAGAGAGTTATCAATAGTTTCATTGTGAACATTGTTCCTGTGAACATTGTTCTATAGCCTCGAAATGTAAGGACAATTAGATCTCGCCATGATGTCCATCATAACCTCAAAAGACATCAATCACGCTGCATTATGAAAGAGATGGGCGGGTTGCCAGAGCTTTGCTCTGGAGACTAAACATGGGTTCCACCACTTCAAGCCTCCACTAAGCAAAGAAGTAGTATTGCATCAGATAATTGAGAGTCTATGATGAGATGATGAGAATTTACTACCCAGCATTGCTTGGTTACAGAGGGGCAGCATTCCTCCATGTGGTGTGGGCGTCACACCTCAACCCCTGCTTACGTTGGTTTGCACCTTGGTGGCGACCTCCAGTATGCTAGTAGCCACCTCTATGTGCAAGTCCTGAAATACAGGACTTGCACATGGAGTTATATACAGGGTTACTAACAGTCCAGCCATGGTGAAAGTGGAAGCGGAGGATTTGGCTGGCACAGACAGCCAAATCAGTGAATGTCACCCGAATATGAGTTCCATCAGCGTTTTAGACTTCCAGGTAAAAAGCCGAACTTGGCATACCTGAGAGATGGTCTGTGACAGCCTCAAGGAAAAGTAAAGATGTCTTTGCTGTGTTTCTTTTGAATTCTTTTCAAAAAAATTTCTTGTAATTAGTCTTTGCTTGCCTAACCTCCTTTGTGAGTTGATTAGAGATTAGCTTATATCTACTATAGGCTTTTGTGTTGCCTGATAATTTATATGCATCCCATGCATTTTTCTTCTCTGACATGGGTCTCATTAGTTCATTGGACATCTAGGTTTATACCTTGAAAAAATACACTTCAAGGTTTGTTCCTTGTATATTTCTTAGTTGATATGAACAGCCTAGTAGCTTCTATGATTAATTCCTTGAATGTATTCCATTTAACATTTTCTGATGGTAACTTCATCAGTTGATCCCACTGTATAGAATTTCGTAAAGGCGACAATCGTGGTCTCTGCTGAGACCACGATTGTCACCTTTACGAAAGCAAAAACGAAATTGTCACCTTTACGAAAGCAAAAACCTTTCCATTTACCCCTGATGCTAGTTACACCTTTAAGTAAAGTAAACATCAGCACTCTGTGATCACTACTGCATAGTGAAGCCAGTTGACATCGCTGGACAGTGCAGTGCAGTGTTGAGTCAGTTTGCTGTTGACATAAGCATTGGGAGATCAAAATTGAGAGTAGGAGTGTGCTATAGGCCTAATGGCTCTGATAAGTATAATAAGAAAATGTACAGGGAAATACAGTGGGCCAGTAAATCAGAGAGTCTTATAATGGGGAATTTTAATTTCCCAGATATTGATTGGAGATTGTGGGTTGGTCACTCACACACTAGCAAGGCTTTTGTGGATTTATTGGATGATTGTTTTCTACATCAGCATGTTTGGGAGACAACTAGAGGGAGTAATATACTTGATTTGATTATCAGTAGTGATTCTTCATGCATTAAGAATCTGCAGATAAAGGAACCACTAGGTGGCAGTGACCACAGTGTGCTGAAGTGGGATTTACTCAAAGAGGTAACTACCATCAGAGGTAAAGGGAAGGGTTATTGCTTTCATAAAGGCGACTACGATGGTCTGAGACATTATTTAAATTTGATACAGTGGGACCAACTGATGATGTTACCAACAGTAAATTCAAAATGGGAAGCATTCAAAGAACTTATCTTGGAAGCTACTAGGCTTTACATACCAACTAAGAAATATTGTTCAAGGTTTAGGCCTAAATGAATGTCAGATGAACTAATGAGACACATAGCAGAGAATAAAAATGCATGGGATACATATAAACTAATGGGTGACATGGAAGCCTTTGATAGATATAAGTCTGGTCTGTAACCAAGTCACAAAGGAAGTTAGGCAGACAAAGGCAGATTATGAGAAATCTTTGGCAAAGGATGCAAAGAAGAACAGCAAAGAGTTCTTTACTTATGTAAACTCTAGAAGGAAGGGGATGAATCAGATTGGTCCACTTGATATCGATGGCTCAACTGTTGATGATCCTGCTCAAGTAGCTAACAAACTAAATGAATATTTTGTATCGACATTCACACATGAGGAGTTATTCAGCGAGGGGAATACCAGAGGTGTATACATCTCTGGCAGTAAGCTAGATAATCTTGTAATAACTGAGAGTAAAGCGGAGGAGAAATTGTTGAAGATAAACACAAGAAAGGCACCTGGGGGTGGATGGGATCTATCCAGTTATATTAAAGGAGGCAAAGGAAGTAAGCAAACCCTTAGCCATAATTATGAGAGCTTCCTTTGACTCATGGTAGGTACCCATACACTGGAGATGTGCAAATGTGACCCCAATTCACAAAGGAGGATCAAAGGAGGATCACCCCGACTTTACCCCGTGTCTGCTGACGAGGCTACTAGAGACGGTCGTGGTCAAAGCCGCTGTGGATTTTTCTTATTTATTGATTTGAAATTATTGTTTTTCTAAAACTTTTGATTTAAATTTAGTAGTATAACATTATTTTGTGATTTTCTGATTAATTTGGTGTATTTATTCTTTACTCGGCCTTGTAATTGCATAAAAGTATCGGTAAAGGTTTCCACGTGTTTCAACTCCCGTACCGTTCGTAATTTTCCCGTCTTTGTGATACGATAGTTATATACTGTACTAGATAGCGTTAGTTGAACTTCGTTAGCAGTTAAATTGTATGTTTAAATAAATACATATAACGACTTAGATTACAAACGTAATATAATTAATTATATTTAACATAATTAATAATATAACATAATTAATTATAATTAATTAATAAATTAATAGAATCATGACTCAGACCAGAGCGGCAAAGCAAAAGGCTCAAGCTAATGGAAGTGCTGTGGCTCAGAGCAGAACTGAGGGGGGGGCAGTTGTCCTCTGACTCACAGCCTTATAAAATGCACTGTTTGCTTGATGTTTGCAGAACAATCGGGTACGGGACATGATACTGCCAAGGGGGATGTCTTTGTGTGTGCGCGATGCAAGGAGTGTATCGATATCAAGCAACAACTCGGCGTTCTTGTGGGCCTATATGAGAGCTTGAAGGACAGGGTGGATGCCCTCGAAGAAACTAAATTGAGGGACCCATCAAGCTCTCAGCTGCCCACATCAACGCCAGAGCTTGCACTTGGGCATCGCGTGACACAGAGACAACCCCCAAGGCAGAATGCGCTGGTGCCGAAGGAACTAGTAGTTGTTGGTGACTCAGTTGTTGGTGAACTAGTAGTTGTCAGGGAAACGAGGAACATGCTTTGTAAAAAAGATAGGTGGAACAGGACCAGGGTATGTCTGCCAGGGGGAAAGGTTGATGACATTGTAGAGCGAATATCATCTTTTAAGGGCACTAAAGGTGATATAGTTGTACACGTTGGCACTAATAATATTAAGAGTAGGAGACCGGCAGAATTACTTAACAAGTACAGGTCACTGTTGAACAAAAGCCGAGAATTAGGGTTGAATTTGAAAGTGTCTGCAATTCTGCCCAGACACGATAGGAGGGAGTATATGATGAGAGCCTTGTCGATCAATTCGGCCCTGGAAAGATTGTGCAAGGCTCAAGGGGTAGAATTTTTTTCAGCCTGGACTGTACTTGTTAACAGGAGAGATTGCTTCTACAGGGATGGGATACACTTAAATAGAAAGGGTGCAAGAATATTTGCTTATGCTATCGAGGCAGTGTTAGGTGGGTCGGAAAACTGCTAGCTTGGGGGGGGGGGGAGACAAAGACCAATAGATTGACAGTAGCCACTGGCAGAGGTGAAAGAGATTCTTGCACTGCTTCTATTAGAATGAGCAGAAGCCTGGAAAACAAGATGCATGGTATTTCAGAGACTGCTGGGAGCCATTGCGGTACAAGTAAACACATGGGTTGTGTTAGGGTAGCTAAGAATAGAAACAGGTGCAGGTATACTTGCGTGTACACCAATGCTAGGAGTTTAGTAAATAAATTTGATGAATTTGATGTATTGCTCAAAACATCAAAGGCAGATATTGTTGGGATATCAGAGACTGGTGTCACACAGATATAAGGGATCCAGAACTGCAATTTGGGGAGTACGTCTACAGAAAGGATAGACAGGATAGGAAGGGGGGAGGGGTTATGCTATTAGTTAAGAAACACATAAAAACCAAGGAAGTGAAGCCAGTCGACATCGCCGGACAGTGCAGTGTTGAGTCAGTTTGGTGTGACATAAGCATTGGGAGATCAAAATTGAGAGTAAGAGTGTGCTATAGGCCTAATGACTCTGATGAGTATAATAAGGAACTGTACAGGGAAATAGAGTGGGCTAGTAAATCAGAGAGTCTTATAATGGGAGATTTTAATTTCCCAGATATTGACTGGAATTTGGGGGCTGGTTACTCACACACTAGCAGGGCTTTTGTGGATTTATTGGATGATTGTTTTCTACATCAGCATGTTCGGGAGGCAACTAGAGGGAGTAATACTCTTGATTTGATTATCAGCAGTGATTCTTCATGCATTAAGAATCTGCAGATAAACGAACCACTAGGTGGCAGTGATCACAGTGTGCTGAAGTGGGATTTACTCAAAGAGGTAACTACCATTAGGGGTAAAGGGAAGGGTTATCACTTCCGTAAAGGCGACTACGATGGACTGAGACAGTATTTAAATTCTATACAGTGGGACCAACTGATGATGTTACCAACAGCAAATTCAAAATGGGAAGCATTCAAAGAACTTATCTTGGAAGCTACTAGGCTTTACACACCAACTAAGAAATATTGTTCAAGGTAAGGTTTCCAAAATGGATGTCAGATGAACTAATGAGGCATATGGCAGAGAAGAAAAATGCATGGGATACTTACAAATTAACACACGACACAGAAGCCTATGATAGATACAAGTTGATATGCAGGCAAAGGCAGGTTACGAGAAATCCTTGGCAAGGGATGCAAAGAAAAACAGCAAAGAGTTCTTTACTTATGTTAACTCTAGAAGGAAGGGGATGAATCAGATTGGTCCACTTGATATTGATGGGTCAACTGTTGATGATCCTGCTCAGGTAGCTAACAAACTAAATGAATATTTTGCATCGACATTCACACATGAGGAGTTATTCAGCAAGGGGAATGCCAGAGGTGTATTCAACTCTAGCAGTAAGCTACAGAATCTTGAAATAACTGGGAGTAAAGTGGAGGAGAAACTGTTGAAGATAAACACAAGAAAGGCCCCCGGGGTGGATGGGATCTATCCAGTTATATTAAAGGAGGCAGCAAAGGAAGTAAGTAAACCCTTAGCCATAATTATGAGAGCTTCCTTGGACTCAGGGGAGGTACCCATAGACTGGAAATGTGCAAATGTGACCCCAATTCACAAAGGAGGATCAAAGGCTGACACAAGTAATTATAGACCTGTGAGCTTAACTTCTGTTCCAGGGAAATTAATGGAGGCACTGGTTAAAGAAGCACTGCAGGATCATTTAGACAAGACTTCAGTTATAGCTCAGACACAGCATGCTTTTGTTAAGGGGAAGTCTTGCCTGACCAACTTGATTGGATATTATGATGCAGTCACAAAAGAGCTGGATGCAGGGAATAACTTTGATATTATTTACTTGGATCTTAGAAAGGCTTTTGATACTGTTGCACATGGAAGACTGCTACACAAATTGGAGCAGTGTGACATTGGAGGCAAATTACTGCTATGGTCAAAGGGGTGGTTGAGGGGGAGAAGACGGAGAGTGGTAATCAATGGACACTGCTCATCGTGGACTAATGTTATTAGTGGAGTCCCTCAGGGCTCAGTGTTGGGTCCATTATTGTTTCTGTATTTATAAATGATATTGATGATGGTATATCAAGCTTAATGTCCAAGTTTGCAGATGATACAAAGGTTGGCAGGGTTGTCAAGGACACTACTGACACTATGCTGCTGCAACAGGATCTTGAAAGGTTGAGCAGATGGGCTGAGAGGTGGAAAATGAAGTTTAACATTGACAAATGTAAAGTACTACACATGGGAAACAGCAACCCCAGAGCAACGTATCAACTCAGTGGTACTACACTGACAGTGGTAGAGAATGAAAGGGTACTTGGGGGTGGTTGTGCAGGCAGATATGAAGTTCTCTGAGCAGTGCAGACGGGCTGCAAGAATAGCTCATGGAGTATTGTCAATGATATACAGGAATTTTTCCAGCAGGGATAAGGAGGTGATTATTCCATTGTATAAGGCAATGGTCAGGCCACCCCTAGAGTACTGTATACAGGTCTGGAGGCCTCATTTCAAGAAGGATGTAGAGCTGCTGGAACGAGTACAGAGAAGGGCAGCAAGATTAGTGAATGGAACAGAGGGGTGCTCTTACGAAGAAAGGCTTAAGTTTTGCAAATTACAGTGTCTGGAGACTAGGCACCAGCGAGGTGATCTGATAGAGGTGTATAAAGCCTTGAATGGTTTAAACATGCTCA
This sequence comes from Mastigoproctus giganteus, assembly GCF_048544385.1. NCBI lineage: Eukaryota > Metazoa > Arthropoda > Arachnida > Uropygi > Thelyphonidae > Mastigoproctus > Mastigoproctus giganteus. The sequence goes on from NC_143581.1 coordinate 233,536,341, forward strand.
ATGCTGATGGGATTCTTCCTCTAGCTCAGAAAAATCACCTGAGAGGGCATAAATTCAAATTGAGGAAAGACAGATGTAGGATAGACGTGAGGAAATTTGCCTTTAGCCAGCGGTGGTTGGTTGGTGGAACAGACTTCCATCCCTTGTGGTGGAGGTTGATAGCCTAAATAAGTTTAAGGCTCAGCTGGACAGGTATTTGGAACGAACAGAGGGGTGAAGTGGAAGTGGTGTTTTTTTTTTTTTGGCTGATGCTGCATAAGCTTGCTTTCTTGCATCAAATGCCTCTACTAATGCTAATGCTAAAAGGCTGACACAAGTAATTATTGACCTGTGAGCTTAACTTCTGTTTCAGGAAAATTAATGGAGGCACTGGTTAAAGAAGCACTGCAGGATCATCTAGACAAGACTTCAGTTATAGCTCAGACACAGAATGGTTTTGTTAAGGGAAAGTCTTGCCTGACCAATTTGATTGGATACTCTGATGCAGTCACAAAAGAGCTGGATGCAGGGAATAACTTTGATATTATTTACTTGGATCTTAGAAAGGCTTTTGATACTGTTGCACATGGAAGACTGCTGCACAAATTGGAGCAGTGTGGCATTGGAGGCAAATTTCTGCTATGGATAAAGGGGTGATTGAGGGGGGAGAAGACACAGAGTGGTAATCAATGGACACTGCTCATCGTGGACTAATGTTATTAGTGGCGTCCCTGAGGGTTCAGTGTTGGGTCCATTATTGTTTTCTGTATTTATAAATAATATTGATGATAGTATATCAAGCTTAATGTCCAAGTTTGCAGACGATACAAAAGTTGGCAGGGTTGTTAAGGACACTACTGATGCTATGCTGCTGTAACAGGATCTGGAAAGGTTGAGCAGATGTGCTGAGAGGTGGCAAATGAAGTTTAACATTGACAAATGTAAAGTACTACATATGGGAAACAGCAACCCTAGAGCAACGTATCAACTCTGTGGTACTACACTGACAGTGGTAGAGAATGAAAGGGACCTGGGGGTGGTTGTACAGGCAGATATGAAGTTCTCTGAACAGTGCAGACAGGCTGCAAGAGTAGCTCATGGTGTCTTGTCAATGATATACTGGAATTTTTCTAGCAGGGATAAGGAGGTGATTATTCCCTTGTATAAGGCAATGGTCAGGCCACACCTTGAGTACTGTATACAGGTCTGGAGGCCTCATTTATTTCAAGAAGGATGCGGAGCTGCTGGAACGAGTACAAAAAAGGGCAACAAGGTTAGTGAATGGAACAAAGGGTTGCTCTTGCGAAGAAAGGCTTAAGTTTTGCAAGTTACAGTGTCTGGAGACTAGGCACCGGTGAGGTGATCTGATAGAGGTGTATAAAGCCTTGAATGGTTTGAGCATGCTCAATGCTGATGGAATTCTGCCTCTTGCTCAGAATAATCACCTGAGAGGGCATAAATTGAAATTGAGGAAAGACAGATGTAGGATAGATGTCCGGAAATTTGCTTTCAGCCAGCGGGTGGTTGGTTGCTGGAAGAGACGTCCATCCCTTGTTGTGGAAGTTGATAGTTTAAATAAATTTAAGGCTGAGCTGGACAGGTATTTCGAACGTACGGAGAGGTAAAGTGGAAGTTTTTTTTTTTTTTTTTCTGGCTTATGCTGCATAAGCTTGCTTTCTAGTATCACTTGCCCCTACTAATGCTAACTTTTCTAGATCCTGTTAAAAAAAAAATATTGTCATTACTGCCATTAATGGCCCTACCAACCTTTGTATCATCTCAAACTTGGACATTAAACCTGATATGCTTTCATCAACAGAAAACAACACTGGGTCCAACACTGAACCATGGGGGGGCTCCACTAATAACATTAGTCCACAAAGAGCAGTGTCCATTGATTACCACTCTCTGTCTTTTCCTGCTCAACCATCCTTTTATCCATTACAGCAATTTGCCCTCTCCAATTTGTATAGTTGTCTTCTTTCTGTGTGCAGCTGCACAGTATCAATAGCTTTCCTAAAATCCTAGGTGCCTCCGTAGCCAGGTGAGCAGGAGCAGCAGTGCGTAGCACGCTTCTTGATTAGACCGGTGTTTGAGCCCATGACCACCAAACATGGAGGATGCAGAAAGGTCAGGGAATGACCACCGCATACCCCCAGAGCAATATGGCTTTAGTTGCTAATGCTCCTAAAAACAAAATAACAACAACCTAAAATCCAAGTGTATGATCTCAAAATTATTTCTCAAAATTATTTTTCAGCTAGTTCCTTTGTGACCACATCATAGAATCCAATCAGATTTGTCAGACAAGAGTTATCCTTAACAAATCCATGCTGTGTCTGAACTATAACTACAGTCTTGTTTAGATGATCCTGCAGTGCTTCTTTAACCAGTGACTCCATTATTTTCCCTGCAACAGAAGTTAAACTAACAGTTCTGTAATTACTCAGATTACCCTTTGTTCCCCATTTGTGAATTGGATACACATTTGCACATCTCCCGTCCATGAGGATTTGAACACCTCCAGTCTCTGATTCCAAGGAAACTTTCATATTTATGATTAAGTGCTTGCTTACTTCCTTTGCTGTCTCTTTTAATATAACTGGATAGATCCCATCCACCCAAGGTGCCTTCCTTGTATTTAACTTCAAAACGTTTTCTCCACTTTACCCTCAGTTATTACCAAATCTCTTTTTTTGTTAGAGTTTGATAAGCTTCTGGCCTCCACTTCCCTACAGGATTCCTCATGTGTGTGAATGTAGAAGCAATATACTCATTCAGTTTGGCAGCTACCTCAGCAGGTTCAACAGCAATCAAAACGTCCATATCAAGTGGACCAGTCTGATTCATCCCCTTCCTTCTAGAGTTTGCATAAGTAATGAAGTCTTTGCTGTTTTTCTTTGCATCTTTTGCCAATGATTTCTCATAATATGCCTTCGCTTAGCCTAACCTCCATTGTAACTTAATTGCAGACTAGCTTATATCTACCATATTCTTCTGTGTCACCTGATAATTTATATGCATCCAATGCATTTTTCTTCTCTACCACCAGTCTCATTAGTTCATTTGCCATCCATTTGGGCCTAAACCTTGAACAGTATTTCTTAGTTGGGACAAAAAGCCTAGTAGCTTCCAAGAACCTCTTTGAATGCTTCTCATTTAACTGTCTGAGACCACTGTAATCACCTTTTTGAAAGCAAAAACATTTCCTTTTACCCTCTAATGGTAGTTACATCTTTAATTAAATTCCACATCAGCCACTGTCGTCACTGCCACCTAGTGGTTCCTTTAGCCGCAGATTCTTAATATATGAAGAATCACTGCTGATAATCAGATCAAAAGTATTAATCCTTCTAGTTGCCTCCCTTATATATATATAAGGTAATTTAAATTGAAAAAGGACGGATGTCAGACAGATAGGTAAAAGGAAGATGCAAATATTTGTTTTCAAACTCCGAGTATTTGATCATTTTAAGAACTATAGTTTAAATAAATATAAGGAAGGATTAGACAGTTACTAGAGTGGGTAATGTTTTTTTTTTTTTTTTTTTTTTTTTTTGTCCTTTGTCAGAGAGGGCATTATTCAGAGACAGGTCAATTAATGGTGTTTCTCTTACAAAATCTGCCAAGTCTATCTCATAAATATTCAGTTTCTTCTACATGTGTTTTCTGTACAGAACCCAAACTACTGTGGAGCGAAGGATGCCCCAGCCTCTCAGGCACAGCATTTTAAGGATGCTCTTGACCTGTTATGTGTTTTAAAATTGCTTCCTTTTTGACTTAATTACAGTTGGATCTATGTTTAACAAACTTATTTATTTCGAATTTTCCTGACTTCCTTTTGGTAATTACATTTAAAATATGTTCCATACAACAAAGAAAAATTTCCATCTAACGGATTACAAGAGGCTTAACTTTGTACGCATTGTTCCCACCTGCAAGGCAATCTGATTTAGGTGCATAAGGCCTTGAATGGATTGAGCAGGTTGAATACTGATGGGATTCTTCCTCTTGCTCAGATTAGAAACCTGAGAGGACTTAAACTGAAATTGAGGAAAGACAGTTGTCGAATAGATGTACGGAAATTTTCCTTTAGCCAGCGGTAGTTGATTGTTAGAACAAACTTCCATCTGTCATTGTGGAAGTTGATAGCTTAAATAAATTCAAGGCAGAACTAGACAAACATTTGGAACAAATGGATTGGTGAAATAGGAAGGTGTTTTTTTTTTTTTTTTTTTGGCTGATGCTGTATAAGCTTGCTTTCTTGCACCATATGCCTCTACTAATGTTAATACCCAGAATAATGGAGTCACTGGTTAAAGAAGCAATATCATCTAGACAAGACTACAGTAATAATTCAGACGGATTCAGACTTTTGATACTGTTGCACATTTAAGATTACTGTACAAATTAGAGCAGTATGGTATTAAGGGCAAGTTGCTAGAATGGATAAGAGTGTGATTGAGTGGGAGAAGGCATAGATTGGTAATCAATGGATGCTGCTCTTCGTGAACTGATGTTATTAGTGCAGTACTCTAGGGTTCTGTGTTGGGCCCTGTTGTTTTGTTTATTTATCAATGATAATTATGAAGGTATATCAGGCTTAATGTCCAAGTATGCAAATGATGCAAAGTTTGGCAGGGTTGTTAATAAGAGTAATGGCAGTGTGCTACTACAACAGGATCTAGAAAAGTTGGGCAGATGGGCTGAGAAGTGGAAACTGAAGTTTAATATTGACAAATGCAAAGTAATTGGGTAGAGGTAACTCCAGAGAAATGTACTAACTCTGTGGTACTACACTTAGGATGGTAGAAAATGAAAAAGACCTGGGAGTAGTTGTGCAGTCAGATATGAAGTTTTTTGAACAGTGCAGACAGGCTTCCAGAGCAGGTCGTGGTATATTGATAATGATATACAGGAATTTTGCTAGTAGTAGGGAAAAGGAGGCAATATCCTTTTGTATAAGGCAATGGTCAAGCCATGCTTTGAGTACTGTGTACAGGTCTGAAGTTTTCATTTCAGGAAGGATGTAGAGTTGCTTGAGTGAGAATAGAGAAGGGCAACATGATTGGTGAGGGGAAACAAGGGCTTAAGTTCTGCAAATTGCAGTGTTTGCAGACTAGGCACCTGTGAGGTGATCTTTTTAAAGTGCATTAGGCCTTTGATATGGGTGGCAGGTTCAATTCTAATGGGATTCTTCTGCTTGCTAAAAATTACGAACCTGTAGGGGCATATATTCAAATTGAGGGAAGACAGTTCTAGAATAAATGTGCAGAAATTTGCCTTTAGCCAGCAGGTAGTTGATTGCTGGAACAAACATTTATCTGTCGTTGTGGAAGTTGATAGCTTAAATAAATTCAAGGAGGGACTGGACAAACTTTTAGAGGAAATGATTATGTTAAATTTTTATTTATTTATTTATTTGTTTTGACTGATGGTTCATAAATAACTTCATACACTTGCTTTCTTGCATCACAGTGCCTCTACTACTACTACCTCTGGCCTTAAGACAATTTAGGCAGTTAGAAAGCATGAGTTAAGGATTAAAGGCATTACTGGTCCGCAATGAAGTCGTGCTAGTCAATATGCTTTCCATAGCCAGTCAGCAGATTAAGTTGTATTCCCAACATGGATAATAGCCTCTGGTCAACCTGTGTTGTGGTTCCCCTTTACTCGCAAGCAGTCATCTGTTTTTCAGAGAAGTGAGTGATCCACGCCTTTCAACAGATTTCTTCGTATATTTTTACATTGTCACAATAGATGAATATCTGATAGATTCCATTTTTGGAGAGTATTCAAAGAACTAGTGACAGTAAAAACATCGTGGGAGGGGGAGCATTAGGGCAACTAAGATGTTAAATCAACTTTCCGAAGATGAAATGGCAGATTTTGAAACTGCGTCGAGACCTTCACTGTTAAAAAAAATGTTCCAAAATATAATGCCATACAGACAATTTTAAAAAAATAATAATAAAAATAATTTGCAATATTTGTACCATGGTCTTAATTTAGCTGGTGTACATGCTGCATCAATAACGTCTGGAATGATAAATTTTTTTTGGCGGTGTTCAAAGAATATTTATTTTACTTTTTTTTTTTTTTTGTACCACTAGTCGGGAAATTGTAATGAATACTTTTAAAATTTCACTTAAAGGGCATACGGACACAAGATAGTCATCCAAAGATCGAGCTATAAAATCTTTGTTCTTGTAAATAAAAAAAAGTCATGATGTCGTAATTAATATTGAAGGTACTTCTGCAAATGCAAAAGCTATCAGTATTGCTCAAAGTCTGCTTGTATAAATGGACTATCCATTTTTATGCAGATTGGCTGTATGGAATAATATTCTTCATAATATTATATTGACTGTGTAAATAAACCATTGCAAGCTAAAAGCTCTGCATATGTAACTCTTAACAATTAATACCAGGGTCTTGAGCTGGATATCATAATTCTTCTCTTTCTTGGTGATTCCTTTCTACTTCTGACTCTTGTTTTCTCTGTCTCTCTCTCTCTCTCTCTCTCTCTCTCTCAAGGTAATTCAGAAACTTTTTTTTTTGGCTGGTGTAGCATAAGTCTCAGGCTTCCTTGCACAATATGGCTAATAATAATAAGCAGGTTGATTTAAAAAAAAAAAAAAAAAAAAAATCTCCAAAAAATACAGGAAAGTGAATGTAATGACACTTTACGAACCTTCAGATGATTTCAATTTATCTGCTAGCAAACAACAATTTTGTATTGAAACTAAATACATTTCGAATGTTCTTATCAATGATTTAAACACTAGATTTGAAAAACTGAATACTATTTCTTCAGATTTTGATTTTCTATTTGGAACTTCACTCACATGGATTGCTTAACCAGCACTTCAAATTTATCAAATTTGTTTACTATACTCCTTGCACTGGTGTACATGCAAGTATACATGCACCTGTTCTTACTCTCAGTTACTCTAATAGCTCATGTATTTACTTGTTTCATGACCCCGAACAGTTCCTGAAATCCCCAGCAACTAGCTTTCTGGACTGCTGCTCATTTCAATAGAAGCACATTAATTAATAAAGAAATTAGTGAAGAAATTAGATGCCAACTCTGATGGGCATTTATGAGAGTTTGAGGTGTAGGGTAAATGCCCTCGAGGAAATTAATATGAGGGGCTCATCAAGCTGTCAGCTGCCCAGCTCAACACCAGAGCTCACTCCTCTGCATCAGTAACACAGCAGCAATCTCAAAGGCAGAATGCGCTGGTCCCACAGAAACTAGTTATTGTCAGTGACTCTGTTGTCAGGGTACCGGGGAATATATTATGCAAAAAGGATAGGTGGAACAGGACTTCAGATATGTCTGCCAGAGGCAAAAGTTGAGGACGTTGTGTAGGGCAGATATCTTTTAAGGGCACAAAAGGTGATATTGTTGTACCCATTGGCATTAATGACGTTAAGAGTAAGATATCTGCAGATTTACTTAACAAGTACAGGTCAATGCTGAAAAAAAGCCGCAAGTTAGGGTTAAATTTGAAAGTGTCTGTAATTCTTCCCAGACATGATAGGAGGGAGTATATGATGAGTGCCTTGTCAATCACTTCGGCCCTGGAGAGATTGTGCAAGACTCACGGGGTAGAATTTTTTTAGCATGTTCTGTGCTTGCTAACAAAAGAGACTGCTTCTACAGGGATGGGATACACTTAAATAGAAAGGGTGGAACAATATTTGCTGATGCTATCAAGCCAGTGTTAGTTGGGTCGGAAAACTGCTAGATTGGGGAGATTCACAGATTAAAAGATTAACTTTAGCTGCAGACAGAGGCAAAAGTGATTCTTGCACTGCTTCTATTGTAATGAGCAGCAGTCTAGAGAGCAAGTTGCTGGGGACTTCAAGAGCTGCTGGGTGTCATCATGGAACAAGTAAATACATGGCCTGTGTTAGGGTAACTAAGAGTAAGAAAAAGTTGTTGTTGTTATTTGGTTTTTAGTAGCATTATCAACTAAGGCCATATTGCTCCAGGTGGATATGCGGTGGTCATTCCCCGACCTTTCCATATCTTCTGTATTTGGTGGTCACGGGCTCGAACCCCTGTCTAATCAAGAAGCGTGTACTACACACTGCTGCTCCTGCCCATCAGGCTACAGAGGCACTGCCAATTAAGAAAAAGTGCATGTATATTTGCATGTACACTAATGCATATAGTAAATAAATTGACAAATTTGAAGTATTGATCAAGACAACAAAGGTAGATAACGTTGGGATATCAGAGACATGGTGTCACACAGATATAAGCAGTGCAGAATAGGAATTTGGGGAGTACAGTGTACAGAAAGGAAGATAAGGTAGGAAGGGAGGAGGGGTTATGCTGTTAGTTAAGAAACACCCAAGATATAAGGAAGTGCATCCAGTTGACATGGGTGGACAATGCAATGTTGAGCCTGTTTGGTATGACATAAACACTGGGAAAGGGAAAATGTGAGTAGGAGTAAGTTATATTGCTGCTTAAGCTTGCATCATTTTGCTGCTACTAATACTACACAGGTTGAATTCCGTGAGGCCTGAGCCATCTGCAAAAATTTGCTGCTAAGTGGTCAAGCGTGTGAATGCCTAAGCACACAAATTTGAGTGAATCATGGTTAAAGCTCATGTGATTGCTAAATATGGTTGGTAATTATATTCATTGATTGCCACCTCTCAGCCCAATCTCAGCCCATTGATTGCCACCTCTCAGCCCAATATGCAGTACAATCTGACTGATTGAGATGTATAAGGCCTTGAATGGTTTGAGATTGCTTATTGCTAATGGGATTCTTCCTCATGCTCAGAATAATCGCCTGAGGGGGCATAAATTCAAATTGAGGAAAGACAGTTGTAGGATAGATGTGCAGAAGTTTGCCTTTAGCCAGCAGGTGGTTGATTGTGGGACCAAACTTCCATCTGTCATTGTAGTTGAGAGCTTAAATAGATTCAAGACAGAACTAGACAAACATTTGGAGTTAGCAGATAGGTGAAATGGGAAGGGTTTTTTTTTTTTTTTTTTGGCTGATGCTGTAAGATGCAAGAAATGATGTATGATGCAAGAAAGCTCACTTTCTTGCATCATACGCCTGTGCTAATGCTAAACAGCATTGTTAACTCCGCTGACCTAGTGGTTATCCTGGAGTATAAGTATCCATGAGAAATACACCAAATGGTGTAAGCACTGAATCACACTTTGACACCAACAATTTTATAGGTGTGTGAATGGGCAGAAAATTCACAGGTTAGTGAAATTATGAGACAGTTGCTAAGCCTTTCAAGAAACATGGAATCAACAGTGTCTTTGATGGTACTGAAGATGGCACACTCTTTGATAAATACATAAATGTTTAGACCCTAACATCATTAATGATAATTTTTTGACATTCTATGTTAGGTGTATACTTTGTTCTCTACTCACATTTTGTTTAGTAAGCAATTGGAAATTTGTGTTTCTAATATGTACTATAAAATATTTTTTTCCCAAAATTTGCTTTCTAAAATGTGGGTGCATCTTATCTCCAGAAAATATGGCCATCTCTCACTATAGTAACTGTATTCACATGAACTGCACAATTGTTTCGTTGTTCTGCTGCATCCTGTTTATCCTTCATAGCATATAATCCTTTTTAAGACCAGAAGAAAGCTTATCAAGGCTTTCTTAGCAGATTGACCTCTAAATACCCATTTGTGTATACATAAATAATACAGACACCATATGAACTACTATACGAGAATCAAAGTTGCCAATTCACCCTCTCCACGAGCTGTCTGTGTAGCATTATTGCTTTAGTGCAGCTATAAGTGACTTTGTTTGCAACTTTATACCCCAACTTGTACAAGGTATACACTTGAGTTTTTAACCCAGTTAACCTTGAGTCATTTTTAAGAGTCTGTTCTAGTGTCTGCATTTGTTTTACTCTATTTGTATATGAAACTTCTTACGCAAAAATTTCTTTGCAAATTAAGCACTAATTGGTAGTTCTCCCATAAAAATCCAAAGCCTGTGGGAGCCAGGCTTTGGATTTGGAGTTACAGAATACTGTGAAAATATGTCAACAAGAAGAAAAAATATTCTTGAAAAATGCAAGTAAAGGATGGTTGTTATCCATGGATTTGAACTATTTTGATATTTATTCATAGTCGATCATAGACAGAAATAGTGGTATCTTTTTGGTATTTACTAAAAGTGTTTTTCTTAGAAGTATGTATTAATAGAAATGAAATAAATGTGAATTTTAGGAAGAAGAGTACTCTCTCAATTTGAACACCATGCATTCCTCAGAAAAGGGGTTCTCTCTCTCTCTCTCTCTCTCTCTCTCTCTCTCTCTCTCTCTCTCTCTCTCTCTCTCTCTCTCTCTCTCTCTCTCTCTCAGGGTAACTCAGAATTTTTTTTTTTTTTTTTTTTTGGCTGGTGCAGCAAAAGCCTCGGCTTCCTTGTACCATATGGCTAATTGTAATAATAATAATATGACTAATGACGCTGATAAGTACAATGAACAGTTGTGCAGAGAAATAGAATGTCTTGTAATGGGAAATTTTAACTTTCCAGATATCGACTGGAACTTGTGGATTGGTCACTCACATGCTAGCAAGACTTTTGTGGATTTATTGGAGGATTGTTTTCTACAGCAACATATTCAAGGGGCAACCAGAGGGATTAATACCCTTGATCTGATTATCAACAGCGATTATTCATGCATTAAGAATTTGCAGATAAAGGACCCACTAGGTGACAGTGATCACAGTTTACTGATGTGGAATTTACTTAAAGATGTAACTACCATCAAGAGTAAAGGGAAGGTATTTTGTTTTCGTAAAGGTGACTACAGTGGTCTCAGACAGTTTTTAAATTCTCTACAGTGGGATGAACTGATGTTACTAATGGTGAATTCTAAATGGGAAGCCTTCAGGGACTTAATCTTGGAGGCTACTGGCTTTTCATACCAACTAAGAAATACTATTCAATACTACTACTACTATAAAATACTACTAAATACTACTACGAAATACTACTAAATGGATGCTGGATGAATTAATGAGGCTCGTGGCAGAGAATAAAAATGCATGGTATGCATATAAATTATCTGGCAACACAGAAGCTTATGGCAATTAAAAGCTAGTCTGTTATCAAGTCAGAAAGGAAATTAGGCAGGTGAAGACAGATTACAATAAATCATTGGCAAAGTATGCAAAGAAAAATATCCAAGAGTTCTTCGTTATTTAAACTCTAGAAGGAAGGGGGATGAATCAGATTGGTCCACTTAACATAGATGGTTTGACTATTGATGTTCCTACTCAAGTAGCTGATAAACTGAATGAGTATTTTGCTTCTACATTCACACATCCAGAGTTATTCAAAGAGAGGAATACCAGAAGTTTATCACACTCTAACAGGGAGCTGAATGATTTTGTAATAACTGAGAGCAAAGTGGAGAAGAAATTGTTGAAGTTAATCATAAAAAAATGACATTGTACAGAAATTTAAGTCCGGAGTCAGCAGGAACTTATATGTTCTCAATCTACTCATAGTCCTAGAATACTATAGGTTTTTAATACTTTTTGTATTTGGTGTCACCATATATAAAAAAAAAAATCCATAAGGAAGATGGATCAGTGTGTAGAAGCAATTATTTGAAGAAAGTTGACTTACTCACACTTCTAAGGCTAAAGATCTAACAGAAAATAGTAAATGGAAGTTTTATTGACCAGGAGCACTGATTTGTACTTATCATACCGACCTTATAAACCTACTTTGTATATAACAGCTGTGGATGATGATGATCACCATCAGAGCCGAATTTAAATTGTTGCAGTCCTAAGCTACAATATGTGAGGCCCTTCACCAGATCATCCTGACAATATTAAAAAAAGAATTTCTAAGATGGATTGAGACCCCTTGTAATATGAGGTCCTAAGGTGTAGCTTGTTTAGCTTATTGTGCAAAGCTGGCCCTGATGATCATGTGCATTTTTTGCATGCACAAAAAAAATACGAACTAGAGGGTTCATTTACAGACATTGGATGCTGGTGCCTGATGGCCTTAGTTGCATTTTTGAAAATTAGACAAACAGATCTTAGGATTTGTGCATAATTTTTTGACTGCTTTAAAAAAATGGAATTCTCATTTGTATCTTTTCTATATTGTATATTTTATTTTATATTTTACTGCAGTACTTTTGATTAATAGCATATCATTTGTTAGTGATTCATACTAAGGACCTTATATATAATATTATTTTTTAAAATAATAATTGAGTTTCATATATTGAGTTTCTTATACTAATAGTTTTTTAAACACTTAGTTATTTGGCATGTTTTCCATGTATTATTTATGTAAAATATAACTATTTATTTCTAGGTTTTGCTGGTACTCCAGGTTATTTATCTCCTGAAGTTTTAAAGAAAGATCCGTATGGAAAGCCAGTTGACATATGGGCTTGTGGTAAGACTGTCACTGAATATATCAGTAATTTTAACTTTAATAAACGATATGAACCAAGACATTATTATTATGTGGTTAAGAAAAGTTTTAATAAAATGTATTTTAATCATCATCATCATCATCCATTTTCAATCCACTGCAAGATGAAGCCCTCTCCAGCAACTTTCCAGTTCCTTCTGTTTTGAGCACTGGCCATCCATTTACTACCCAAAAACTCATGAATTTCATCTATCCATCTCTGCCTTTGTCTTCCAGGTTTTGTTCTAGCTCCTCTTGGGTACCATTTTGTTATTTTCTTAGTCCATCTGTCATCATGCCTTCGAGCTATGTGTCCTACCCAAGACCATTTTAGTTCTTTAGTTTTGATAAGAATGTCCTTTACTTGAGTTTGCTGCCTAATCCATGTGTTTCTCTTCTTATCTGACAGTCTGATTCCCAATATAATTCGTTCCATTCTTCGCTGTGTACTTCTCAGCTTCTCTTCCATTCTTTTGGTGAGTGCACAAGTTTCACTTCCATAAGTCATGGTGGGGAGTATACATTGGTTCATTATTTTATGTTTCAGACAAACTGGGATATTGCTCTTCAGTATTTATATTTCCTAAATGCTATCCATCCAAAATTTATTCTTCTCTTGACTTCCAGCCATTTATCATTATTACAGCTAATAACTTGTCCCAGATAAGTATATGACTCCACCTTTTCAATTACTGCTCCTTCAATCATTATTTCTCTTTCTGTGGCATACTTGTTCATCATTACTTTTGTTTTAGCCATATTCATCTTTAGTCCAAAATCCTTACTAACTGTGCATAACTGATTAAGATTTTCCTCTAATTCTTTGGGATCGTGGCTTATGACCACAATGTCATCTGCAAATCGTAAATGGTTTAGGTACTCTCCATTCATATTGACTCCTTTCTGCGACCAGTCTAATCTTCTGAAAGCTTCCTCAAGGGCAACAGTAAACAGCTTCGGAGATATCGTGTTTCCTTGTTGAACTCCTTTCTCAATTTTAATAATTGAGTCTAATTATTAACAAAGTCTAATAAAGGAGGTAGTACTCTCATATATTTTCTTCAAAATCATAATATATGGGGTATCTATGCCTTGTCTTTCCAGTGCCCGAAACATTGCCTTATGCTGTATGGAGTCAAATGCCTTTTCATAATCCACAAATGCCAGGCATAATGGTGTTTTATATTCATTTGCTTTCTCCATTAGCTGTGATATTACGTGAAGGTGATCCATAGTTGAGAATCCTGTCCTAAAGCCAGCTTGCTCTTTCGGTTAGTTCTCATCAAGTATTCTTTCTAATCTGTTAGTAATGACCCTTGTGAACAACTTGTAGATGTGGGATAACAAGCTAATTGGTCTATAATTTCCAATTTCTGATTTATCTCCTTTCTTATACAGCAAAACTATGATTGCATTATTCCACTGCTTAGGTGTCACACCTTTTGTAATGCACTTTGTGAAGAGCCTTGCCAGTTTTTGTGTTATGTCTCTTCCTCCCAATTTTAACAACTCTACAGTAACTTTATCTTCCCCCAGGGCTTTCTGATTCTTCAATGCATGTTCTACCTCATCAGGAAGAATATCGGGTATGTTGTATGTGTTGCTACTTTGCAATCCATCTTCCCCACTGCTGGCATCATTCCCTCGTTCCTTGTATAATTCTCTATAGTAGTCTTCTGCTATTTGAATTATGCCTTCTCTGCTGTTTATAAGTACACCATCGCTATTCTTCAGTTTCAGTATCATTTGTCTTTCTGTATTACTGCTCATGGCTGCTGATTTAAATCCTTTGTTTTCCCTTAATGTTTGTTCTACTTTTCTTGTGTTAAATCTTTCTAATGTCTCTTTCTAAATGGCTTTGCATAACTCAGTATACTCAATTTTCTCCCTGTCAGTGTTTTTCTTGCTCTTCATTTGTCGTCTTCGGTTCATCATGACAAGTGTTTCTGACTAATTTTTTCTTCTTTGGATTTCTTTTTACCTATAGGTTTCTAGGCCTTTATCACTTTCAGAAAGTTGTAGTATTCCTCGTCGATATCTTGGTCCTGAGCAGTCTGCAGAAGCTCAAACTTGTTCTTAAGTTCCAGTACATACTGCTTTTTCTCCTCCTCTGTTATCTCAAAGACCTTTGTATTATTTACTTGAGTCAATTTTTTCCTTTCCTTTCCTACATCTATATCAAGTGTACATCTTACCATTCTGTGATCACTTCCAACATTTACCTTGTTCAGGACGGTAACATCATTCACAATATATCTTCTGTTAGTGAGGATGAAGTCGATTTTATTAGTTGTTAATCCATTTGGACTCTTCCATGTCCACTTTCTGTTCACCCTTTTCTTGAAAAAAGTGTTCATTACTGACAGTCCTTGAGATTCTGCAAATTCCACAAGTCTTTCACCTCTTTTATTTCTTTCACCAATTCCAAAATTTTCTACAGTTCCTCTTTCTGCCCTGTTTTGCCTTTATCCAACCTTAGCTTTGAAATCCCCCATAATAATAGTGTAGTGGGTTTTCTGCTCATCTAGAGGACTCTCACTTTTGGTGTACATTTCTTCAACCTCTTCATCATCATGGCTCGATGTTGGTGCATAAATCATTATAATCTTTAGCTTGTACCTCTTAGAAATCTTGAGTATTAGTCTTCACACCCTTGGTGATGTACTTTTGAATTCCAAAATGTTGTTTTTAAAATCTTTATGGATCAGAAACCCAACTCCACCTTCACTCCTATCACTGTTTCCATTGGTTTACAGCAGATTTCCACTTGATAAACTTATAAGTGATTCATTTCTTCTTCTTGTTTCAGCCAAACCGATGATATTCCAATTCACATTTTCTAATTCCTTTTTCCGCTCTAATATCCTGTCTTCACCGATGAGTGATCTTACGTTATAACAGGCCAAGTTCAGTTTCCGTGCATGGCAGCCTGGTCGTACCCAGAGATTCTTAGCACCCTCTGCTTCCACTCTGATCCTCTCGCTGCTGTAAGAGCGAGAGTGAAAGCTGCTGGGGACTGAGGGCCATTTCTTTTGTTGTGCTGTCATATGCTGGAGGGTTTGGTCTTTTCCTCTTTACACTGAACAGGCGTCGTGAAGAGAACCACTCTACACGTTCGTTGCCACCTAAGTGATGTAACAGGGCTCACCATCAAGAAGGTGTGCATGAGTGGATTTTAGGGAGGCAGGCCAACCGGACTTCTCCTAAATCTTCTGTAATAGAGAGATATTGGATCCATCAGTGTTTTAGGCTGTGTGTCTGATAACACACAGGATACCTGTTCACCTCTAAGCCCCCCCTTATTAAAATGTATTTTAATAGGTGTCCTAATTAAATCAAAATTTATTTTATCAAAAGAAAAAAAAATTAACATATGACTCTACCCAATAAAAAGCATTCTGTTATTGATAAAAGTAGATAATCTTCTTTAAAAAGACTATATCCAGAATATCCAGAGCAGATGCAATCTTTAAAAATCCATCCAGGTATTCATAACATGGGTCCTCAACATTTTTGTGGACTGTACACCCAAAATCATTAGTTTTGAAACATCACTGTATAACCGCAGATGTAATTGATGTTTTGAATATCAGAACATCACTATATCTGTTTATCTTGAACCTTGTGCAAGTACCAACCTATTTACTCTCTCTCTCTCTCTCTCTCTCTCTCTCTCTCTCTCTCTCTCTCTCTCTCTCTCTCTCTCTCTCTGTTCATCTGAATATAATCTATCTAGAACTGGTACATTCAGAGTAGTGTGATAGTTGGCCCTAGGAGAACTGCTGGTACCTACTTCACTCTGAATAGACTATACACACCATATGCAACTTTCTATTTATTGTTGTGAAGGGCATCATCTACCTCTTCCACTTTAAATACACAAGAAGAAGGGACGACATACCTCCTCTTGACAGTTTATTCCAAGACCTCATGTGGGGTCTGCAAAGGAAACTACAGAGCAAAATTCTGTTCAGACTCCCCACTAAAGATCCAAAGGAAGCTTCTCCCATCTCAACAGAGAATGGAATAATACAGGTTACCTCTTCACTGTCGGTGAAGGTTCCATAATCTTCAACATGCAAACTTACAAAGAAACTACATAAATGCAGTGCATCCCTTTATATCTTGAAAAAGAAAAAAGTGAGTGTAAAAGAAACTGTATAAATATATTACACTGTGCACAGATTGTCTTAATGTTTTAACATATTTTCTCCTATATTTGAATTACCTTTATTTTTGTAATTCTCATATATAGAATATAAATAGATGTCTATATTTTGAAAATGTAATTGCTGTTGGTGTTTAAATAATAATAATAATAAAAAAAGCAAGATTTTATTATATTTTTTAGGTATTGTTTTTTTAAAGTTAAATTTGGATTCAAATACAAAATTAATTTCATCTGTCTTTACATAATCTTAAAATTTGATTGCAATTAAAAGGCTTTTGAAGGAATCTAATATCTAACATAGTCTCCCCACCTGCTGTACCCCTCTGTGTTAACTGTATATTTAAACAGTTTTTTTCCTGTCTTTCCATGGTCATCAAAGAGACACCCAAAATTTGATTTGTATATGCAGTCCATTAACTCCACTAGATTTAGACCACCAGCAGTCTAGCTTCAGGAACAGATTTGTAGAAAGAACAGGCTTCTTATTAATGAACAACTGCAACTGCTGTGTGCTGTTTTAAAGGTTGTGGGAGAGAAAAATGGAATCCATGAAGAAAAACCCTTTTTATTTGATGTCATATTTGTTCCAATGTTATTGGAACTTTAGCCCAAATAAATGTAACACCTCTTCAACAGCCTAATCACTATTTTGAAATACCTCCTCAACCTCAACTTCATTATTAGTTTTACTAAAAGCATATGTGCCATTTTTTTCAGAGCTTTATTTTGTGAATAGAATTTTTATTGAAAAGGTATGCTTACTTTGCAGAGCAAAGTAAGCATACCTTTTCAATAAAAATTCTATTCACAAAGTTAGAAGAGTCTCTCTCTCTCTCATCACTGAATTATGATCACCTACCTAATACCACATTGGGCTACTATTTGTCTAGGCATTAACTCCAGTAGATGTCTGAAGATGTCCGGTAGGTATCTGCAGCCATGCTGCCTGCAAGACTTTTCACAGAATAGATGACAATTGTGTATCCATACACCTCACTTCCCATTCCAAAACATCCCATGGGCATTCAATTGGATTGAAGTGAGGCCAATCAAGATGGGTGATATCTTCACTTCACGTCATGCAGTGGTTAAAGCGTTCCTTGAACCACTGCATGGTGTGGGCCTGATGATGCAACATATTATTTTTTTGGAAGATCCTGTTTCTGCCTGGAAAAAAATGCATTGTGGCAGGATGCACATAGTTTTCTAAGGGCTACCAGTAAACCACACCAGTGAAACATTGGTTCATACACACCACGAGTCATAGTTCTTGCCAAAAAAAAATCCCTCATATTAAGCAACCACTGCCTCTTACCTGATTGTGGGCATTGTGTACAATGGGTTCATGGGCTTGTGTTGCTTGTGCCACATATGAATGCATCCATTGGTGTGTTGCTCCAGGTATTTGAGCTCATCCAACCAGCACACTCATTTCCTATAGTGTCCAACCACCCTCGGGACGGCCCACCCCTGACTTCCATAACAACAACAGATGGAAACCTTTTACTGTAATCAACCACCCACTTGCTTCCACATATCTATCCTACTGGTAGGCAAATCTATCCGTTTGGAAGGCAAACTTCCACATATCTATCCTACAGCATCCTTCTTCAACTTGAATTTATGCCCTCTATGTGTATAGTCTCAGCAAGTGGAAGAATGTCATTAACATTCAGCTTATGCAAACCATTCAAGGCTTTAAACTCAGTCAGATCACTGTAATTTGCAGAATCAAAGCTTTTCCAGGTAAGAAAACCCTTTTGTTCCTTTCACAAATCTGGTTGCCATTCTCTGCACCCATTCCAACGTCTACATCCTTCCTAAAGTGGGGCCTCCAGACCTGTATACAGTATTCAAGATGTGGCCTAACCATGGCCTTATACAAAGGGATAATCGTCTCTTTATCCCTGCTGGCAAAGTTTCGAATAACATTGACAAAACCTTATGAGCTGTCCTGGCAGCATGTCTGCACCACTGCTCAGAGAATTTCTTGTCAGACTGCACAATTACCCCCATGTCTTTTTCATTCTCCACTACCCTGAGTGTAATACCACACAGTTGATAAGTTACTCTGGGGTTACTGCTACCAATGTGTAGTACCTTTCATTTGTTAATGTTAAAATTCCTCTGCCATTTCTCAGTCCATCGACACAATTCTCTAGATCTTGTTGCAGTAGCTGACCCTGAAGACTGTCGTTAACCACCTTGCCAACCTTTGTGTAATCTGCAAACTTAGATATTAAGCCTAATATGCATTCATCAATATCATTGATAAATATTGTAAACAACAGCAGACTCACCAGTGAACAAATGTTTTTGTGTAGTTCCAGGGGAACTACACTGATAACATTTGGCCACAAAGAACAGTGAACATCGATAACCACTCTCTGTCTTTATCCACTTAACCATCCTTCTTAACCATCATCCATGCTCTTAATGCCCCATTGCTCTAGTTTGTACAGCATTCTTTTATGTGCAACAGTATTTAAAGCCTTCCTGAAATCCACGTATATGATATAAAAATCATTTTTTGCATCCACTTTCTTGGTCACTGTATCATAGTAACCTATCATCGTAGTAATTATACTGCAATCATTTTGTGATTGCAGTATAAATACATGCCTGTCCAAATGGTCCTGCATTACTTCTTTAACCAGAGATTCCATTTTTTTCCCTGGAACAGATGTTAAGCTAACAGGTCTGTAATTATTCATGTTGCCTCTTACTCTGCTTTATGAATTGGGGATATATTTGCACTTCTATAGTCCATAGGGTCTCCCCTGAATACAATGATCATAATTATGGCTACGGGTTTGCTTACCTCCTTTGCTGCTTCCCACAATATAATTGGATAGATTCCATATGCCCTAGGTGCCTTTTTGTGTCAGTCCTCAATGGTTTCTCCTCCACTTTTCTTTCAGTTATCACAAAGTCATTTAGCTCTTCATTAAAGAGTTTGATAAACCTCTGTCATCCCATTCCCTAAAGAATTCCTCACATGTAAATGTAGATGTAAAATACTTATTCAATTTGTCTGCAACTGGATCAGCTTCATCAACATTAAACCCACAAACATCGTGCCCAATGTGATTCAACTCCTTCCTTCTACTGTTAATATAAGCATAAAGTCTTTGCTGTTTTTCTTTGCCAGATAGTTATCACCTATCATAATCTCTTTAGCTGGCCTAACCTCCTTTTTGACTTGATTACAGACTAATTTATATCTACCATAGGCTTCTGTATTACCTGATGATTTATTTGGATCCCATGCACTTTTTTTCAATGCCGCATGTCTCAGTTGTTCATCTGACATTCATTTAGGTCTATGCCTTGATGAGTATTGTTGGTATGAAAAGCATAGTAGTAACTTCTCTGATTACTTCCTTGAATAACTTCCATTTAGAATTTACTGTTGGTAGCATCATCAGTTGGTCCCACTGCACATATTTTAAAAACTGTGTTGAGACCTCTGCAGCCACCTTTACGAAAGCAGAAATCTTTCCCTTTACCCTTGACAGTAGTTATGTCTTTAATTAAATTCCACATTAGTACACTGTGGTCACTGTCATTTTGGTCACTGTGGTCATTGGGTCTTTTACTGCAGATTCTATGAATTATCACTGCTGATTACCAGATCAAGAGTATTGCTTCCTCTTATCGCCTCTCTTACATGCTGCTGTAGAAAACGGTCATCCAAAAAATCCACAGAAGCCTTGCTAGTGTGTTGAGTGACAAACCCACAAATTCCAGTCAGCATCTGGAAAGATAAAATCCACAATTATGAGACATTCTGATTTGCTGGCCCATTCTATTTCTTTGTTTGGTATACTCATCAGCATCATTAGGCCTGTAACACACTCCTACTCTCAATTTTGTTTTTACAGTGCTTATGTCACACCAAACTGACTCAACATTGCACTTGTTAGCCAACTGCATGCATTGCCTTAGATTTAATATTCTTCTTAACTAAAAGAATACCATCTCCACCTCTCCTATCCTATCTGTGCTTCCTGTATACATTGTACTCCCCATATTCAAATTCAACCTTAACCACAGGTTGTTTGCATCTGACAAGACATGCCATTTCTAATACAGATGAACCTGATTAGCAAGCACCGACAATTATGCCCTTTTGTCTTATAAAACTTTATCATTTTGACTTGCATAGCATGACCAGATGCAAATTACCACTGCTCTAGCATATGAAGCTGTTCGGCTTTTTTATTGCGAAGTATACAGCATAGTCCATTACTCATTGGGTAGTCTTAATTCAGTGAACACAAGTGTGTGTGTGTGTGTGTGTGTGTGTGTGTGTGTGTGTGTGTGTGTGTGTGTGTGTGTGTGTGTGTGTGTGTGTGTGTGAGTGAGTGAGTGAGTGAGTGAGTTAGTAGAGGCATATGATGCAAGAAAGAAAGCTTTATACACCTTCAGCCAAAAAAAAAAAAAAAAAAACCCCTGTTCCACCCATCAATTCCCTCTAAAAGTTTGTCCAGTTCCTCCTTGATTTTATATAAGCTATCAACTTCCACAACAAAAGAGAGAAGTTTGTTCCAGCAATTAATGACCCACTAGCTAAAGGCAAATTCCTGCACATCTGTTCTACAACTGTGTTTCCTCAATTTGAATTTATGCCCCCTCAAGTTTTTAATCTGAGCAAACGTAAGAATCCCATTAGAATTCAGTGTGCTCAATCCATTCAAGACCTTGTACACCTCAATTAGATCACCTCACAGGTGCCTAGTCTCCAGCTGCTGCAATTTAGCATTAGCATTAGTTGAGAGATACAATGCAAGAAAGCAAGCTTATTCAGCAGCACCCAAAATAAAAAAAATAATAAAAAAACACACCTCCATTTCACCCATCTGTTGGCTCCAAATGCTTGTCCAGCTCAGCTTTAAATTTATTTAAGCTATCAACTTCCATGAGAACAGATGGAAGTCTGTTCCAGCAATCAACTAACTGCTGGCTAAAGGAAAATTTCCACACATCTGTTCTACAATTGTCTTTCCTCAAGTTGAATCTATGTCCCCATCAGGTTCTTAATCTGAGCAAGAGAAAGAATCCCATCAGCATTGATCTTGCTCATCTCAGTCAAGGCCTTATACGTCTCAAATCAGATCACTTTGCATGTGCCTAGTCTCCAGGTAGTGCAATTTGCAGAACTTAAGCCTTTCTTAGTAAGATCATCCCTTTGTTCTCCTCACTAATTTTTTTTGCCCTTCTTTGTACTCGTTCCAGCAAACACTACATCCTTCCTAAAATGAGGTCCCCAGACCTGTACACAGTATTCAAGGTGTGGCCTAACCCATTGCCTTGTACAGTGGGATAATCACCTCCTTGTCCCTGCTAGCAAAATTCCAATATATCATTGACAAGACTCCATGATGTGCTCTGTCAGCCCGTCTGCACTGCATAGCAAACTTCATATCTGACTGCACAATTACCCGCAGATCTTTTTCACTCTCTAATTCCCTGAGTGTAGTACCACACAGTTAGCATTAGTAGAGGCATATGATGCAAGAAAGCAAGCTTATTCAGCATCAGCCAAAAAAAAAAAAAAAACACAACCACTACTCCCATTTCACCCCTCCGTTCGTTCGAAATACCTGTCCAGCTGAGCCTTAAATTTGTTTAGGCTATCAACTTCAACAACAAGTGATGGAAGTGTATTCCACAAACCAACTGCCTGCTGGCTAAAGGCAAATTTCCGCAAATCTATCCGACATCCGTCCTTCCTCAATTTGAATTTATGCCCTCTCAGGTGATTATTCTGAGCAAGAGGAAGAATCCCATCAGCATTGAGCATGCTCAAGCCCTTCAAAGCCTTATGCACCTCTATCAGATCACCTCGCCGATGCTTAGTCTCCAGACTCTGTAATTTGCAAAACTTAAGCCTTTCTTCGTAAGAGCAACCCTTTGTTCCATTCACAAATCTTGTTGCCCTTCTCTGTACTCGTTCCAGCAGCTCTACATCCTTCTTGAAATGAGGCCTCCAGACCTGTATACAGTACTCAAGGTGTGGCTGACCAATGCCTTATACAAGGGAATAATCACCTCCTTATCCCTGCTAGAAAAATTCCTATATATCATTGACAATACACCATGAGCTACTCTTGCAGCCCGTCTGCACTGATCAGAGAACTTCATATCTGCCTGCACAATTACCCCCAGGTCCTTTTCATTCTCTACCACTGTCAGTGTAGTACCACAGAGTTGATACGTTGATCTGGGGTTACTGTTTCCCATATGTAGTATTTTACATTTGTCAATGTTAAACTTCATTTGCCACCTCTCAGCCCATCTGCTCAACCTTTCCAGATCCTGTTGCAGCAGCATAGCACCAGTAGCGTCCTTAACAACCCTGCCAACCTTTGTATTGTCTGCAAACTTGGACATTAAACTTGATATACCATCATCAATATCATTTATAAATACAGAAAACAACAATAGACCCAACACTGAACCCTGAGGAACTCCACTAATAACATTAGTCCACGTTGAGCAGTGTCCATTGATTACCACTCTCTATCTTCTGCCACTCAACCATCCCTGTATCCCTAGCAGCAATTTGCCTCCAATACCACACTGCTCCAATTTGTGCAGCAGTCTTCCATGCGCAACAGTATCAAAAGCCTTTCTAAGATCCAAATATATAATATCAAAGTTATTCCCTGCATCCAGTTCTTTTGTGACTACATCATAGTATCCAATCAAATTGGTCAGACAAGACCTGCCCTTGACAAAACCATGCTGTGTCTGAGCTATAACTGAATTTTTGTCTAGATGATCCTGCAGTGCTTCTATAACCAGTGCCTCCATTAATTTTCCTGGAACCTAAGTTAAACTAGCAGGTCTATAATTACTTGTGTCAGCCTTTGATCCTCCTTTGTGAATTGGGGGTTACATTTGCACATCTCCAGTCTATGGGTACATCCCCTGAGTCCAAAGAAGCTCTCATAATTATGGCTAGGGGGTTTGCTTACTTCCTTTGCTGCTTCCTTTAATATAACTGGATAGATCCCATCAACCCCAGGTGACTTTTTTATGTTTATCCTCAACAATTTCTCCTCCACTTTCCTCTCAGTTATTAGAAAATCATCTAGCTCACTGCCAATGTTTACTTCACCTACGACATTCCCCTTCCTGAATAACTCCTTATGTGTGAATGTAGATGCAAAATACTTGTTTAGATTGTTAGCCATCTGAGCAGGATCCTCAACTGTTGAACCATCAACATCCAGTAGACCAATCTGATTCATCCCTTTCCTTCTAGAGTTTAAATAGGTAAAGAACTCTTTTCTGTTTTTCTTTGCATCCTTTGCCAAGGATTTCTCATAATCTGCCTTTGCCTGCCTAATCTCCTTTGTGACTTGGTTATAGACCAACTCATATCTGTCATAGGCTTCCATGTCACCCATTAATTTGTATGTATCCCATGCATTTTTCTTCTCTGCCATATGTCTCATTAGTTCATCTGACAACTATTTAGGCCTGAACGTTGAACAATATTTCTTGGTTGGTATGTGAAGCCTGGTAGCTTCCAAGATTAGTTCCTTGAATGCTTCCCATTTTGAATTTGCTATTGGTAACATCATCAGTTGGTCCACTGTATAGAATTTAAATGCTGTCTCAGACCATCATAGTCGCCTTTACGAAACAAAAACCCTTCCCTTCACCTCTAATGGTAGTTACCTCCTTGAGTAAATCCCACTTCAGCACACTGTGATCACTGCCACCTAGTGGTTCCTTTATCTGCAGATTCTTAATGCATGAAGAATCACTACTGATAATCAGATCAAGAGAATTACTCCCTCTAGTTGCCTCCCGAACATGCTGGTGTAGAAAACAATCATCCAATAAATCCACAAAAGCCTTGCTGGTGTGTGAGTGACCAACCAAATTCCAGTCAATATGTGGGAAATTAAAATCCCCCATTATAAGAATCTCTGATTTACTGGTCCATTCTATTTCCCTGTACAGTTCCTTTTTATACTCATCAGAGTCATTAGGCCTATAGCACACTCCTACTCTCAATTTTGATTTACCTATGCTTATGTCACACCAAACTGACTCGACACTGCCCTGTCCATCGATGTCAACTGGTTTCACTTCCTTGGATTTTGTGTTTTTTAACTAATAGCATAACCCCTCCTCCCTTCCTATCCTGTCTATCCTTTCTGTAGACGTTGTACTCCCCAAATTCCAGTTCTGCATTCCTTATATATGTGTGACACCACGTCTCTGAAATCCCCACAATATCTGCCTTTCATGTTTTGAGCAATACCTCAAATTCATCAAATTTATTTACTAAACTCCTAGCATTGGTGTACACGAAAGTATACATGCACCTGTTCTTTTTCTTAGCTACCCTAACACAACCCATGTATTTACTTGTACCGCAGTGACTTCCAGCAGTCTCTAAAATATCCTGCATCTTGTTTTTCAGGCTTCTGCTCATTCGAATAGAAGCAGTGCAAGAATCTCTTTCACCTCTGCCAGTGGCTACTGTTAATCTATTAGTCTTTGTAGCCCCCCAAGCTAGCAGTTTTCCAACCCACCTAACTCTTCCTCGATAGCATCAGCAAATATTCTTGCACCCTTTCTATTTAAGTGTATCCCATCCCTGTAGAAGCAATCTCTCCTGTTAACAAATACAGTCCAGGCTGAAAAAAATTCTACCCCTTGAAC
Organism: Mastigoproctus giganteus; assembly: GCF_048544385.1. NCBI lineage: Eukaryota > Metazoa > Arthropoda > Arachnida > Uropygi > Thelyphonidae > Mastigoproctus > Mastigoproctus giganteus. Next base: position 233,561,645 of record NC_143581.1, read on the forward strand.
CTTGCACAATCTTTCCAGGGCTGAATTGATTGACAAGACTCTCATCATATACTCCCTTCTATCGTGTCTGGGCAGAATTGCAGACACTTTCAAATTCAACCCTACTTCACAGCTTATTTTCAACAGTGACCTGTACTTGTTAAGTAATCCCGCTGGTCTCCTACTCTTGATATCATTAGTGCCAATGTGTACAACTATATCACCTTTTGTGCCCTTAAAAGATGATATCCACTCTACAACGTCATCAACCTTTGCCCCTGGCAGACATACCCTTGTCCTGTTCCACCTATCCTTTTTACAAAGTATGCCCTGTTTCCCTGACAATAGAGTCACCAACAACTACCAGTTGGTATTTTCCTCTAGGATTACTGCTACCCATATGCATTACTTTGCATTTGTCAATGTTAAACTTCAGGTGTCACTTCTCAGCCCATTTGCTCAACTTATCTAAATCCAGTTGCAGTAACACATTGTTTTTGCTGTAGTTAACAACCCTGCCAACCTTTGTATAATCTACAAACTTGGACATTAAGCCTGATATACCTACATCAGTATCATTGATGAATACATAAAATAACAATGAAGAGCTGTGTCCACGCTCTATCAGCTCTCACTCAACCATCCCTTTATCCGTTGTAGCAACTTGCCATTAATGCCATACTGCTCCAATTTGTACAGCAGTCTTCCCTGTGCAACAGTATCAAAAGCTTTCTTGAAATTAAAAATTTAATTTTTGCATCCATCTAAAAAATTAATTTTTACATCCAGTTCCTTTGCATCCACATCATAGTATCCAATCAAATTGGTCAGACAAGACCTCCCTTTAACAAACCCATGCTGTGTCTTAACTACTACTGCAGTCTTGTGGACAGATGGTCCTGCAATGCTTCTTTAATGGGTGACTCCATTATTTTCCCTGCAACGCAAGTTAAACTAACAGGTCTATAGTCATGTGTCATCTTTTGAACTCCCTTTGTGAATTAGGAATACATTTGCACACTTCCAGTCCATGCAGACCTCCCCTGAGTCCAAGAAAGCTCTCATAATTATGGCTAAGCGTTTGCTTACTTCCTTTGCTGCCTCCTTTATTATAACTGGATAGATTGTACAGGTGGGAACTATCCAGTTATATTAACCCCAAGTGCCTTCCTTATGTTTAACTTCATTTTTTCCTCCACTTTGCTCTCAGTTATTACAAAATCACTTAGCTCCCTCTTAGTTTTTGATAAACATCTGGCATTCCCCTCCTTGTATATACTCATGTGTGAATGTAGATGCAAAATACTCATTCAATTTATCAGCTATCTCAGCATGATCATCAATAGTCAAACCATCTATGTTAAGTGGACCAATCTGTTTCATCTCTTTCCTTCAAGAGTTTACATAAGTAAAGAACTCTTTGCATCCTTTGCCAAACATTTCTCGTAATCTGCTTTCGTCTGTCTAACCTCCTTTGTGACTTGATTACATACTAGCTTATATCTGCCATAGGCTTCTGTGTTGCCTGATAATTTATATACAACCCATGCATTTTTCTTCTCTGCCGTGAGCCTCATTTATTCATCTGACATCCATTTAGGCCTATACTTTGAACAGTATTTTTTAGTCAGTGTGACTTAGTCAGTACAAAATGCCTAGTCACCTCCAAGATTAAGTTCCTGAAGGTTTCCCATTTAGAATTCATATTGAATGCAGGAATTTTTCTAGCAGGGATAAGGAAGTGATTATCCCCTTGTATAAGGCAATTGTCAGGCCACACCTTGAGTACTGTATACAGGTCTGGAGGCTTCATTTTAAGAAGGATGTAGAACTTTTTGGGATGAGTACAGAGAAGGACATCAAGATTAGTGAATGGAACAAAGGGTTGTTCTTACGAAGAGAGGTTTAAAAAATTAAGTTTTGCAAATTACAGTGTCTGGAGACTAGGCACCTGCGAGGTGATCTGATTGAGGTGTATAAAGCCTTGAATCGTTTGAGACCTGCTCAGTGCTGATGGGATTCTTCCTCTTTCTCAGAATAATCACCTGACAGGGCATATATTCAAATTGAGGAAAGATGGATGTATGATAGATGTGTGGAAGTTTGCCTTTAGCCAGCGGGTAGTTGGTTGGTGGAACAGACTATCATCCTTTGTTGTGTAAGTTGATAGCCTAAATAAATTTATTACTGAGCTGGATAGGTATTTGGAACGAATGGAGGAGTGAAATGGGAGCATTCCCTTCCCTGCATAAGCTTGCTTTCTTGCATCATATGCCTCTACTAATGCTAATGTTCAGCACAGCATGGTTTTGTTAAGGAAAAGTCTTGCCCAACCAATTTGATTGGATACTATGATGCAGTCACAAAATAACTGGATGCAGGGAATAACTTTGATATTATATATTTGGATCTTAGAAAGGCTTTTGATACTGCTGCACATGGAAGACTACTGCACAAATTGGAACAGTGTGACATTGGAGGCAAATTGCTGCTATGGATAAAGGGATGGTTGAGGGAGAGAAGACAGAGAGTGGTAATCAGTGTACACTGCTCATCGTGGACTAATGTTATTAGTGGAGTTCCTCAGGGTTCAGTATTGGGTCCATTATTGTTTTCTGTATATATAAATGATATTGATGTTGTTGTTGTTGTTTTTTGGTTTTTAGGAGCATTAGCAACTAAGGCCATATTGCTCTGGAATATGCGGTGGTCATTCCCTGACCTTTCCGCATCCTCCATATTTGGTGGTGACGGGCTCGAACCCCGGTCTAATCAAGAAGCGTGTGGTACGCACTGCTGCTCCTTCCCACCTGGCTACGTGATATTGATGATGGTATATGAAGCTTAATGTCCAAGTTTGCATACGATACAATGGTTGGCAGGGTTCTTAAGGACACCACTGATGCTATGCTGCTGCAACAGAAAGGTTGAGCAGATGGGCTGAGAGGTGGCAAATGAAGTTTAACATTGACAAACTACATATCGGAAGCAACAACCTCAGAGTGATGTATCAACTCTGTTGTACTACACTGACAGTGGTAGAGAATGAAAAGGACCTTGGGTAATTGTGCAGGCAATGACATTCTCTGAGCAGTGCAGATGGGCTGCAAGAGTAGCTCATGGTGTCTTGTCAATGATATACAGGAATTTTTCTAGCAGGGATAAGGAGGTGATTATTCCCTTGTATAAGGCAATGGTTAGGCGACATCTTGAGTACTGTATACAGGTCTGGAGGCCTCACTTCAAGAAGGATGTAGAGCTGCTGAAACGAGTACAGAGAAGGGCAACGAGATTAGTGAATGGAACAAAGGGTTGCTCTTACGAAGAACTGCTTAAGTTTTGCAGATTACAGTGTCTGGAGACTAGGCACCAGCGAGGTGATCTGATAGAGGTGTATAAAGCCTTGAATGGTTTGAGCATGCTCAGTGCCGATGGGATTCTTCCTCTTGCTCAGAATAATCACCTGAGAGGACACAAATTCAAATTAAGGAAAGACAGATGTAGGATAGATGTGCAGAAATTTGCCTTTAGCCAGCGGGTTGTTTGGTGGAACAGACTTCCATCCCTTGTTGTGGAAGTTGATAGCATAAATAAATTTAAAGCTGAGCTGTACAGGTATTTCGAACGAATGGAGGGGTGAAGTGGAAGTGTTTTTTTTTTTTTTTTTTTTTTTGCTGATGCTGCATAAGCTTGCTTTCTTGCATCATATGCCTCTACTAATGCTAACAATCACTGCTGATAATGATATCAAGAGTATTACTTCCTTTGCGTACCTTGAATATGTTGCTGTAGGAAACAGTCATCGAATACATCCACAAAAGTCTTGCTAGTTTGCATGTTGCCATCCCACAAGTTCCAGTGAATATCTGGGAAGTTAAAAATCCCCTATTATAACACAGTCTGATTTGCTGGTCCAATCTATTTCTCTGTACAATTTTTCATTTTACTCATTAGTCCGATAACATACTGCTACACTCATTTTTGCTTTCCCAGTGCTTATGTCACACCAAACTGACTCATCATTGCACGATTCATCTATGTCAACTGGATGCCCTTCGTTATATTTTATGTTTTTCTTAATTAACAGCATAAACCCTCCTCCCTTGCTATGCTCATTTTTGTTGCTGTAGGAAATCCTTTCTGTACACATTGTGCTTCTCAAATTCCAATTATGCATTGCTTATATCTGTGTGACACCATACCTCTGATATTCCAACAATATCTGCCTTTGATGTCTTGACCAGCACTTCAAATTCATGAAATTTATTTACTGTACTTCTAGCATTGGCATATTTGCAAGTATTCTTATTTTTACTTCCCTAACATAGCCCATGTATTTATTTATTTTTTTCATGAAACAAACAAATAAATACAGCCCCATGTATTTATTTGTTTCATGATAATTGCCTCCATTCCCTGAACCCCCAGCACCCTGCCCTCCTGGCTGCTGCTCATTCTAATATTATCAGAATTGACAGTATTGTACAAATTGCAATATGACAATATTGTAATTTGTACACACTCTGGCTTGGTCTTTCTGTCTACAATGTATGTAATGTCATCTATTTTTTTGTGTGATTTATAGTCAGTCCATTTATCTTGACTCCTTCCTCTTCTTGTATGGCTATATTGACCACTTAATCTAAGTAAATATTGAAGAGACAGTGTGACATCAGAAAGCCTTGCATGACATCCTCTTTAGTTTTAATTTTGTCTATTGTTATATTTCACTTTTTGACTACTGCTGTGGTATCTTTATAAATAATGGTTCAGAAAATTTGTTTCTTTGTTTATTCCAGTTTGGTTTAGGATTTTACAGCACACTTCTTTCAGTTGAAAATGGAAGTTTATTGGTGGTGCTGAAGCCATCGAATAAGATGTTGATACTGGTGTATTTTTTTTAAACTGAAATTTTAATTGAAATACAAAATGAATTTCATGTGTTTTACATAATCTGAAATTTTGGTCAGAATTAAAAGGCATTTGATTGAACCTCCCAACACAATTCTTCTCCCTGCCCTCCAAAACTTTTCTTTAAAGTCCCCCCCCCCCCAGGTGCCTCCATAGCCAGGTGGGAAGGAGCCGCAGTGCATAGCACACGCTTCTTGATTAGACCAGGGTTCGAGCCCGTCACCACCAAATACGGAGGATGCGGAAAGGTCAGGAAATGACCACCACATATCCTGGAGCAATATGGCCTTAGTTGCTAATGCTCCTAAAAACCAAATAAATAAATATCTCTGCCCCCCCCCCCATTGGTCATCAAAGTGGCAAAATTTAATCTACTCTTACATCTGTAGTCAAAATGATTAGATGTCCTACTCTATTGTTTAAAATCAGTAAAAGAAGAGAATAAATCTTTAACTTTTTCCCATTTTGTTTTGCTCTCTTAGTATTTTAAGTAATTGTTTTAATGGTTAATCTGTTTTTCCTGAATCCTGCTTGAAATCTCCCACTGAAATTTCTTCATAAATTCTTCTTATTCTGTTTTTAAGGATACATATGAACATTTTATATGCTTGACTGAGGTCTTTGGTTGTAGGTTTTTGGAAAATTTTGCAGTCTTTTAATTACATTTTGTGTATTGGGATTATGTTGCCAGGTTTTTCAGTCCTCTGGCACGTCACTTGTGTCAAGGATTCCATTGTAGTGAACAGTTAGAAAATTTAATTTTATTTTCTCTCCATCCCTCCAATATTCTTTTGGTATGTTACCTAGTCCTATGGCTTTACCTTGTTTTGTTTAGTCTGTATTGCACATTTTACTTCTCACAGTACCTTGTGTTTCTAACTGTATGTCTTTGCCAACTGTGTGTTGTTTTTAGTGGTTATTATCTTCAGACAATAGGCTTCTGAAATGTTCTGCCCACATTCTCCTAATTTTGTCTAGGTTTGATGCTTTTCCCTCATGATCTAATTTTGTTTAGAAGCCTGATACACAGTTTGTGGGAATGTCCTTAGTTGTAAAGTATGTTGTTTTGGTGTCATGTCACTCGTATAATCTGTGGAATTGTTCGGTTTTGCAATTCAACCATTCTTGTTTAGCTTTTTGCATAACGTGTCCACTAAATTTTTCAACAGTTTGTATCTTAGTTTTTTTTGAGTTTTTCTCTATTAAGATAATTTTTTTCCTTTCTATTTCCTTCACATTTGTTTAAAATTTCAAGGGTTATCCATTCATTGCTAGGTCTGTGGTATTTATTAGTTGTATATTTTTTGCTATTCTCTGAAACTGTTTCCTTTCCCTTTCCCCTGTAATCTTTAGTGCTTTCTTTTGTTAACATTGAAATTTCTCTAGTGGATAAGTAAAATGAAAACATGTCATCAGCATAAGAAAAAGCTTATAGTTAATTGAAAAAATAGAAAAAAAATGCAGAAAATAAAAAAAGCAAATAAGGATTCCCTTTGAATACATTATTAAAGTAATACATTATTTAATTTTATAGTTTAAATGAAAAACTAAAGTTTACTCCAATAACAAAAAAATTTTTTTTAAAACTGACAAAATTATAATTGTAATAACAGACTGTCAACAGAAAAATAATACTTCAACAATTTTAACAGAGTGGAGATTACAACTATATCAAAGCAGTGCAAATGTCTAAAACGTGTTTATTATTATTACAAGCTGGCAAAATTTTTTAATGAGACCAGGTTAATAAGGCAAGCATCAGTGAATCTAACTGGGATACCATAATGCAACAAATATGGCTTTAACGAAAAACAGTATGGGAACAAGGACAATAAGCATAATTTTATCCATTATCTTTAAGAGAGGTGAACAGATACATCAGTGTCAAAAATCAGCAGTAAAATTAAGAATCTATGTTTTAAAAAGTGGAAGGACTCTATACTGCTTTAGTTGCTGAGGAAAAACTGCTTGGTTAAGAAATTCCTTGCAGAAATAAGCAAAGTACTGCATATGGATAGAAGTAACCCCAGAGAAATGTACCAGCTGTGTGGTACTACACTCAGGGTGGTAGAGAATGAAAAAAGACCCAGGGGTAATTGTGCAGTCAGATATGAAGTTTTCTGAGCAGTCCATATAGGCTACAAGAGTAGCCCATGGTGTCTTGTCAGTGATATACAGAAATTCCAGGGCTCACATCTGGTGAGTTATGGGCTTGGCACACTCAGGGTCCTGAGACAGATCATCATACTTCTCTTTCTTGGTGATTGCCTTCTACTTCTGACTCCTGTTTTCTCTCTCTCTCTCTCTCTCTCTCTCTCTCTCTCTCTCTCTCTCTCTCTCTCTCTCGTTGGTGCAGCATAAGCTTTAGGCTTCCTTGCACCATATAACATAATAATAATTTTGCTAGCAGGCATAAGGAGGTGATTATCCCTTTGTATAAGGCTATGGTCAAGCTACACCTTGAATACTGCAAATAGGTCTGGAGGCCTCATTTTAGGAAGGTGGTAGAGTTGTTAGAACAAGTAAGAGAAGGAAAACAAGATCGGTCAGCGGAACGACAGGTCCTTTTACCAAGAAAAGCTTAAGTTCTGCAAATTGCAGCATCTGGAGACTAGGCACCTGTGATGTGATCTAATTGAGGACTCGAATTGTATACGGGCTTGAATGGGTTGAGCATGCTCAATGCTGATGGAATTCTTCCTCTTGCTCAAATTACCTGAGGGGACATAAATTCAAATTGAAGAAAGACAGTTGTAGAATAGATGTGCAGAAATTTGCTCTTTTCCATCAGGTAGTTGATTGCTGTATCTGTCATTGTGGAAGTTGATAGCCTAAATAAATTCAAGGAAGAACTGGACAAACTTTTAGAATGAATGGATGTGTGAAATGTTTTTTTTTGGCTGATGATCTATATGCTTGCTTGCATCACATGCCTCTACTAATGCTAATAAGTCAGATATATAGAAAATGGCAATATTAATCCCCAAAGGAAACAAATGAGGCAGAACATTCCTTCAGCAAATTTATTATATACTTCAATTTTGTTTTTGGTTCAGCATTATACTGGAATATTCACAGTACACAGAGAAGGATACTCATTGCTATTTGGCAATATCTTGAATGGATCAGGCAGAAAAGCAGATGCAGTTTGAGTTATCTTTTGAGTACAATCCTCAAAACTAAAATAATAAGGAAAGATGGTTATTCCCCCCCCCCCCCAAAATCAAAATACCTTTTTTTAAAAGGCCTCAGAAACACAAAA